>NW_027526385.1:156295562-156818062 GCF_048455015.1 Haemaphysalis longicornis
GTGTACGGATAATTTCGTGACGGATCACATAGGAACAAAATGAAGCTACAAAGAATTTTTTTTTAACGCAAAATCCTTAGGTGTCTCATCAAACGCAAAAAGTGACCGTAGAAGTATATTTATTCTACGGCTATTTACACTATTCTACGGCTGCGACAGCACGAAGGGTACCGAAATGGCCAACGCTATGAAGAGAAAATGAGTTGGGGTCGTGTGGGATTTGAACCCGGGTCGTCAGGGCAGCAGCTAAATGATCCAGCCACAGCGCTAACTCGGTGCCCTGGCAGAATGGATGAAGAATCAGCCTGACGACGCATGCGCCGTGACAGGCGAGCGTGACTGCACGTGCCTAGAACGGGGACATATGGATGAGAGCTGTGACTACGGGGAATCAATCGCAACGCGAACTGCGGTCAATCAGCTGCCGCAGAAGTTCGCGTCAAAGGACGCGAACTTTGGAAGGACGCGAAGTTTGGACTTTAACTCGGGTTACATATGGGAGAACGCTTGGCGTTTTACTTAGCTTTCTCGTAAGAAAAGGGCTCTGATCTCTCTCTCTCTCTCTCTCTCTCCTCTCTCTCTCTCTCTCTCTCTCTCTCTCTCTCTCTCTCTCTCTCTCTCTCTCTCTCTCTCTCTCTCTCTCTCTCTCTCTCTCTCTCTCTCTCTCTCTCTCTCTCTCTCATCTCTCTCTTCCCCGATAGCAACCACCAAGTTCGGTGCCGACGCAGCGTTGCGCGGCTGCAGATGTCAAGTACAGTTACACGTCGGTTTCCCGAAAACCCAATTTTACGAATTTCGCCGGTTAACGAGCAAATTCGGTTTCCCTCCACAGCTTCCCGCAGGCTTGTTGCTTACTGGATTATCCACAAAGTTTCACATTTAACAATATAAATTCGCGCCTTCCGCCGACTCCGTTAAGTCGAGGCTCAGCTGCACTCATTATATGTGGGTGGAATCACGGCGAAAAATACGCAAACGCAAGAACGGCCGCGGCGATTGCCCCAGGTATCTCGCAGGTCTGTGGAAGTAGCCTGCGCAGCAGCATGCATAAGTGCCTGTTAGCTTTTTGTGCAGTTTTCTTTACGCGACATCTGTTTTGGTTACAAGGAGGACGCTACTTTCGATGTAAAGGGCGCCCCGATCGTAGTACCGCGGAGGCGAATGGAAACCCAATGCAAGTTCTGTCTCGGCAGAACAGACGCGTTTTATTGACTGCGCTGTCACTCCTCGCAGCGTAACCTAGGAGCAACACGCCGACGCGGCGGAACCGGTCACACTCCGATCGCGCTCGATATTCGCGACGGCTCATATTTGTTACTCAGTACGAACGCTATCGCGGGAACCGGCGCGCAATTGATGAACCCGGCGCAGCATGTCCGCCGCGGCGGGAAGGATCGGTTGATTCGGATTGGCACCAATTGGTGACTTCTGAAGAGTACTATGAATCGGATTCCCGGGCTGGGAAGAACAGTGGGCGAACATTTTTGAAGCCGAGCCGTTCAATAAGCACCCGCCGCGGTGGCTCAGTGGCAAAGGCGTTGCGCTGCTGAGCACGAGGACGCGGGTTCGATTCCCGCGGCCGCGGCGGCCGCTTTTCTGATGCAGGCGAAAAGCAAAAATGCCCGTGTGCACGAGATGACGGCGCACGTTAAAGATCCCCAGGTGGTCAAAATTAATCCGGAGCCCTCCAGTACGGCGCGTCTCATCGCCTGCGTTGCGTCGGCGCGTTGAACCCTACAATCAATCAATCAATCAATCAATGTTTAATAAGCTTTTAGTTCCGCCGTAGAGCGTGCGCCTCGTGAGGTGCGCCGGGCGTTCATGACTTTATCTTGTTGTTGTTGTAGACTTTATTAGAAAGGAAGGCCAAAGGCCAGGTGGGTCGCGTGCCCTTCTCCTCGTCAGTACACGTGCGTTCGCGCCTGAAGTGGCAAGCACACGAAAGGTCGCGCTACAGACGCCGAGATCGCGGAGCCGGTTGCCACGGGTTCTATCGCGTGCTATGGGAGGCAGCCCTGACCAGCTCGAGCCTGGAAGACCAGCTTCATCTAGTCAACCAGGAGGCCCGGGAGAAGGCCAGACTCAGTGGAGTCCTGGACTAGGGACCCCACCCATCAGCGACACCAAAAGTCTTGTTTTTCAATAAAAGTTTGTTTATCCTATCGTGTGCTAGCGCGGTGCACTTTGGAAGAGAGATGTGAAAGCCTGCGGACGAAACGATCCGGGCCGGCCAGTCATGGAGCGACAAGTTAGGAAATGCATGTCTCCGAAATTCAAGTTAGGAAATGCAAGCTCCGTCTCCGACGAAAGGAGAGGGCCCGCCAACTCTGCTGTTACTCCAGCCTTGCACCACTAGTAGAAGTGCGCTTTTTTTTTTTTTTTTTTTGTCGTCCACTGACACCGTACACAACGGGCGGTTTCAACGCGAAAGCATTAGTTGGTTAGGATGGCGAAAGCTCAAACCCAGATGGAGTCCGCAAAAGGCCGCAAAAAAAGCTCCTGCGTCCACAAAGAACGTGATGCCGGATAACGCTTGTCGCAGCAACACTCAGTGCGCGCGCAATTCCGATTCGCTGCGACTCGTTCATAGCGCGTTCATCAGAAATAAGAAGACACAACGCGTTGCCACCGGCGCAGCACATGGACAACCCGCTTTCGCCCGCAGTCTAGGTTAGCCTTCAGCTTCTGTGGAGGCAATGTCGCGGCAGCATGGATATGTAGTTGATCTGCAACAAGTAAGCTGCAGTGAGTGCGACGCCAAGGTTGTAGTAGCCTTAGCGCCAACATCGGCAGATGGGTCGTCGACGAACCTGGCTAAGAGAAACGCTTCTCACAAGATCGAATACAGGGATACCCTGCAACTGTTTTCTACGCGGCACATACGTTCGGTAAAACGATGCGTTAAGCTGCGTCCTCCACGTGCCACCTAAACGATACCAGAATTCTAATTTTTGGAAACAAAAGTGTACAGATTGATATAGCAAATGAATGGAATAAATGTTTATTGTCTGAAAGAAAAGGGGAAAACATATTTCTTTGAAGAAAAAAGTCAGCTGGCCAAAAACGGTGCCGCATGTTACCAAAAAGATTACACAGACTACCGACTGCGCCTATAGTTACCCGGGAGATACGCACAAAACCATTTGGAATTCATAATTTTGATTGATTGATTGATTGTAGGGTTTAACGCCCAGACGCAACGCAGGCAATGAGGCGCGCCGTAGTGGAGGGCTCCGGATTAATTTTGACCACCTGGGGATCTTTAACGTGCGCCGAAATCTCGTACACACGGGCGTTTTTGCTTTTCGCCTCCATCAGAAAAGCGGCCACCGCGGCCGGGAATCGAACCCACGACCTCGTGCTCAGCAGCGCAACGCCTTAGCCACTGAGCCACCGCGGCGGGTCGGAATTCATAATTTTGGGAGCACTGAGGACAGGAAATGTAAGCCAGTTTTCTTTTTTGTTTTTTTTTCAGCTCTGTCAAAATGACGTAACAAGAGACGTACATTTTTAAAAAGAAGGTTTATAAGGCTAGGCGGAAGGAAAGTACGGCGGTCACGTGTACGCAGAAAACTCCTCCGGCGCGACTCCACGCGAATGCGCGAAAAAAAAATAATACAGATTAGAGAGGAGTTACAAGTAGGTGGAGGGAAATTTACCTGGGCCTTTGGATGGCATAGCTACATTCTCGCATCTACCACCACTGCAGGGAAGTTGGAACGGTGCATCAGAGGGAACGAAACACACGGGTAAACAGCGGCCGCACGTTGCAGCATCGCTAGTTAACCATCTGTACGGAATGCATGGGCGTATTCCATTTTGTTTTTTACATTCATTCTTTTTGCCAGCCTTTTCCGAGTATCGAGACAGCGTCTGCTTCCCTCTAGCAAAATACCGCGCAGGGTGCTGCGGCAAGCCTCAACCGGCATCACGCTCGATTAGGTCATCCCACTACTACCGGAGACTAAAATCGCCCGCCCACTGGTTGGTTTCCGCCACCGCACGACGGCGTGGCGCGTTTAATTAGCGATGTCGCAATACCCACGTGCGCGTGCTTCTGGGATGAGCAATCCCAACGAGGTATACGCTTCGGCATCGCGGACCAGACTTGGCAGCCACTACTACCTTTGTGTGCGTGTCTGCATGCATGTCTATGTGCGTGTGTGCGTGTGTGCGCGCGTACATGTACGTGAGTGTGAGCGTGAGCGTGAGTGACCTCGAGCGAGCCAGTGAGTGTGAGTACGAGAGTGAGTGCGTGTGAGTACGTGTGAGAGTGAGTGAGGGACTGAGTACCAGTGAGTGAGGAAGTGAGTGAGTGAGTCAGTGATGAGTCAGTGAGCGAGCGAGTCAGTTCGAGTGAGTGAGTAAGGGACTGAGTACAGATGAGTGAAGAAGTGAGTGATTGCGTGGGTGAGCGAGTACGCGAGTGAGTTCGAGTGAGGGACTGAGCGAGCAAGTGAGTGAGTTCGAGTGAGTGAGTGAGTGAACAAATGAGCGAGCGAGCGCGTAAAAATGGGATCGTGTGCACGCGACGAAGGTATGATGTAAGAAAACACCTGCTAATTGACCTAGGCCTGAGTTCTTGTTCTTAGTCAAAAACAGCATCGTTAATGCAGTCGACCAGACCCATTAAATGAAACAGCTTAGTGCTTGGCGGCGTTTTGTCTGCGCATTGCATGCATACTCCCGTAAGCAGTGCTTGTCCTACGCAACCGTTCGCCTCCCCGTTTCGCCTTGTTCGCATGGCTTCAAAATTGGCGACGAACGCGTGTTTGCAGTTCTGCTAAATATTCATCACTCATTCCACTCTGCAAAGGTGGATGTTCTGCGGAGCTGTTAAGCGCCCGCGGCATACAGGAGACACAGGTGTTTTGAACAAAGGAATAATGAATAAACAAATCTCCGGTACCGAAACAAATAAATAAATTGTTTCGGCACCGAAACAAACTTTTCCACGGTTGTAGTTGTGCCTACAAAAAATTTAGCCCCCTTCCATCACTGTGGAGATTAAAGACCAGCGAAGCTTTAATGGGTGATAACTATATTGAATTGTGTATGGTGACTTGCAAAGGCAACATATAACATCGTAAAATATATTTCGAAATTGATTCTCATACAATCCTTTTCACGATAGTTTGGACAAAACAAGAGTTACATCCGTTTTGTACAACCAAACTCCTTCCGTAAACCGCCATGTATTGATAGCACACGGGAATTCCGTAACCGTTACACCTCCACTCTGAACTAGCCGTTACAAGTAAATGAAACTTGGTTTAATGATAAAGTCTTCTTACCTGCCAATTTCAATATTTCTTAAGAGACACCCACATTAGACAGGCCCACAAAGAATTTTACATTAACTCCGGGGCAGGCGCTTTCTTCTTTGTCAACTTGACTCGATAGACGCGCGCAATGTTGCTCAGAGCCTAGCGAAGACAATTTCACCGTGAAACTCCAGACGCTGCGAGCTGCGGCCACTGCATTTCCCACAAAGCAGGAGAGCAGTTACTAACTGCCCGTTCGAGTTCTAACGTTGTCAAACCCCAGAGTACTGAAACGTCGTTATGCACTCCATCTCGCCACGGATTAAACAGTTGACAGCTTGGCCCGTGACTCCTCGTCGCCCAACGAAAACTACTTCCGCCTGCAAGGACACCTCGCCAGTCACCGACATCGTGGGCCCGGTAGCAACACCACACCTAGTAGCGCAAAATCCGAAGCATTGAACACGGTGAAAATGTGCCGTGTCTTCAGCGCACTCTCCAGCCGCAACAGCGCGCAGTCGAAGCTTCGGAATTAGTCCGCAGCAAAAGATAAATTGTATTCCTCCGCCTCGCGCCGTGGCGCAGTGGTGCGATATGCGCGCGCCAGGGAATAGGACACGCTCGAAAGACAAAGGTTGTAAACGGATCCTGGGATTCCTTTGGAGAAGAAGTTATTCAAGAACACGGTATAAGGTAAGGCAGAAAACGAGCGCGGACAAAAATAACGCTGTCAACATAGCTGAAGCGAACAACAAAAGTGCAGTGGGGAAATCCCACGCGTCGTCAGCCCTAATTTCCCGCGCGCTCGCATCCACCCTCCTCATGGACACGTGGCGCCATCTCTGAGTTCCTCTTGCAACAAATACTGAAATCAAACGCCTGTCAAACATTGCAACAGGAATCGTACATGAGCTTAGTCTGCTCAGACAACAATAACGGCAACAATAACGAATGGTGTTCACGGTATTGGCGATTTCATTGCTTTGAGCAGCTTCGCGCACTACTTTTCTCGTCGCAAATGCGCCCTATCACGTTCTCCAGCCTTGGCAGCGCTGCACGCTATGTATGTAACGAAGTAAAAAACTCTTGCGATTAATCTCTGAGAGAGTAATATCAGCGTATACAGTTGAGTCCACTTATAACGATACCGTTTATAACAATATATCAGATATAACGATGAACCGCTATGGTACCATCAACTTTTGTATTCTTTCTATGATAAAATAACCCGCTTATTACAATGCTCCAGTGCCACGATATCGAATATAACGATTGAATCCGGTTATACTGTGCACCAAAAGTGCAACAGTGACGACTCTAGTGAAGCGGTTGCGCAGCCTACTCCGGTAGTGTCTTCGTAGGAGGCCCAATGCGTGACACAGCCCCTCGGGGACTTTGTTACCGCCAAGGACGTTTACCTCATCTGGGTGTAGCACCTATAGATGCTCTTGGAAAAGATTTGCGCTAGCTTCACACGCGGCAATCAAAGGTGACCGACTGTGGCCTCTTTTCCGGAAATTAGTAGTAGTAAGACCTTGCTGGCATGCGAATAAAATGTTTTGAGCTCTGTTCCGTCTTCTTATTTCGCAACCCGCTTATAGCAATTATCGGTTATAACGATTGGATTTCTTTGGCACTTGGATATTGTTATAAGTGGACTAGACTGTAAATGCGGATACGTAGGTGAACGCGAGCGCCACGGGTTCGCGCGGGCGGGACCGACGCGTCACCGTCACGTCCGCGGTCCTGGCATGGGGCCTGGCAGGAGACGAAAAGCCTCGTGCTCACCACATGTATCTTTCGCGGAAGAGGGGCAAAACAGCGAAGGAACGACAACAAGACGAAAAAGAGAAAAGGGAGCGAAGATAAATGAAGGCGGACCCCGCGAGAAGCCCCCGAGTCGCAGTCTGCCTGCCAGTGGCTGCCAAGAAAAACGGGCGCCATCTTTGTTGTGGCTGTTTTGAAGCAGCCGAAGCTGAGAGCAGGATTGCAGTGGTGCCGACCATGGCCGCAAGGAGAGCCAAGGCCGGCCCGCGAGATTGTTGAATAAGAAGAAATCTGTGGGTTTGACACTAACGAATGCTTCATCATGGAACGACTACACTGGCAACGTACGTTCATCTGCCTTTCGAAAGCTGCGTTTTTTTTTAAGATATAAACTTGCAAGCGCTCCCTCTAATGTCAAGCTCTTGAGATATAACTGATTCATTCGACCTAAGCTCGAATATGCGTGCATAATTTGTGATCCGTTTACCGCTGCAGATATAATTAAGTTGAAAAACATTCAAAGAAAAGCCACCAGATTCACGTATTCTAAATTTTCACACTATGAATCTCCTCAAATCTACTGCGTTATAATATCTATTTACTTCGGATGCATGGCAGGACACTTGGTTTATAGACTTTCCTTCCCTTCTCAACGATAGAAAGCTTGACATAACTCCCATGTCAAGAAGATCTACACGTCATGATCACCCTGAAAAGTTTACGCCATATTTCACTCGCCGTGACCTATTCAAGTTTTCTTTTTTTTTTTTTCCTCAGACGACAAACGATCGGAACGCCGATATTCAATCCCGCCGCGTTGAATCCCTTACTTGATTTTTCTGACGTTCATTGTGTATTCTTGTTTTTTATTTGCGTGTTCTGATTGAAAACCGCCTGTCCTTTTTGGACTTATGAAAGGTCTGCAGTATGGACGTAAATAAAATATATAATAAAAAAGAAACCAACGCTGGCTGTCGTCTAGACAAGATGGCCGGAAATTGAAATTTCACACCGGGAAGCTCTTAAAGGTCATATGATAGGCTCACAAGTTCGCTTTCGAAGTGCACTTCGATCTGGCAAGAGGAACGCAAGCAGAGACGTCTATTCCGCACTTTGTCAAAAAAGTGTTTCTCCTCCTTTTCATTTTCCTACCCCTCCTGCTTTAGTACCGTACCGTTATGGAGTCTAGAGCACTGAGAACCACTGAGAACCATGACTGCCCCGGAGACCCCTTTTGGGCTTGCGAAAGTGATGGGTGGCCCCACGATGGAGCACATGTTGATCGGTGCTATAATGTCAAACAATTCGCACTTTCAGCTTACGTCGCCCACGCACTTATCCAATGTCCGCCTTTTCTGCTTGACGCTAATGTCTACGCGTATAACATAATGTTAATGTTAAACAATTCGCTAGTGTTAAACAATTTGCTCTTGAACCTAAAAGTTTTTATAGGAGCCATGAAGACAAAATACAAGTTGGGTTTATTAGAAGGACCCCTTAGTCCCCATAACATTGGTACAAATATCATCGCAATATTCGAACAAATAACGGAGATACTAAAGAAAACGTGTGAAGCAGTCGCGACCCCCGAGCCAATTTGCTGCAACTTTTCTATGACGTCACGGAACCTTGCTCGTGCGATTGGCGGCCGCCTAACTGACCTGTCGCGACGACACATGACTGGACGTCTGTAATGGGGCCTCTAGTTCCATTTGACCGCATCACTTGATTGCTAACGTGCAGTTAACGCACTGAAAATTATGTTTTATTGTTGGCCCGTGTGACGTCATTCTTGCTCATACACGTCACTGTGGCGCAAAATTTGAAAGCTTTTAAATACTTCTTGCTTTTTTTCGTTAAAAAAACATCTTTTCTGGCTGTAACGGAGCTGAGTGAGATATTGAATCCTAGTTCTTTGAAATTAAACTAAGTTGTATTTTCTCTTCATGGCGCCTTTAAAGACCTATATGCTGCCGTTTCTGCGTTTTTTTTTTCTCCCTCATATCTGGCGTGTTGTGCAAAAAGCAGACGTTAAAGTATGTGCTCCGCGGAGAAACTAAGCGTACATGTAATGCGGTGAAGCCCCGTTATTCGCATCGCGAGCAAGTGCTGGCAAAAAATCGAGAAAAGAATGGCAGGGGGATAAGACACTTGGCGCTAAGACACTTTAACAGCGCTAAGACTATTAGCGCTGTTCAATTTACGCAATGCGGCAACTCGCCCCGCTACAAACAGTCCGGCTATAACAGGTTAATCCCAGAAGGATACATGCGTGCTTAGCTCACCGGGAAGATTGAACGAATGAAGCCGCTCCCACGCTTGGCTACCTTAGGCGCAATCTACCCAGCGCTTCGCCACTGTTCGACTATTAGGCAATGAAACGCTATTAAGGCAGGTCACGTACAGCTTTTGCAGACCCGCTTTGTCCTTTCTCTACACGAAGCTACCTAACTTCTATAGGATCGCGTTGCAGAACCTCTTAAGAAGGATCTTTAACATCTTGAAGTATATAGCGCACTCTCGACACGGAGAAAAGAAGGAAAAAGAAACCACGCTCTAGGGTTTATTTTCTTGCCTTTTTTTCTCTCTGTTCCGACGGTTCGCGACTTCAAGGTGTTCAAAGATCCAGTACCAAATAGCCTAGTTGTCGATTATTATTCGTTGAGAAGGCCAGTTTTAAAGGGCGTTACATAAGTTACGTCTAAATGTATACGCTGGTTAGCATTCAGGCGCGGTTTATGGCTGCCAGACAATCGTTGATTTGATTGATTGATTGATTGGTTGATTGATTGATTGATTGATTGATTGATTGATTGATTGATTGATTGATTGATTGATTGATTGATTGATTGATTGATTGATTGTGGGGTTTAACGCGCCGACGCAACGCAGGCGATGAGGCGCGCCGTAGTGGAGGGCTCTGGATTAATTTTGACCACCTGGGGATCTTTAACGTGTGCCGAAATCTCGTACACACGGGCCTTTTTGCTTTTCGCCTCCATCAGAAAAGCGGCCGCCGCGGCAGGGAATCGAACCCGCGACCTCGTGCACAGCAGCGCAACGCCTTAGCCACTGAGCCACCGCGGCGGGTCAGACAATCCTTCACATATATGCTACATCGTGCTTCACACTAAACTGTCATTTGCTCAATTTGTTGCACATCGGATATTGCGCGCAACTGCAAAGCTAGCTGTACCAGCGAGCTTTCTGCCTAATTATCAGCTTTTAAGGGAACAAAAAAAAAATGCGACAAACGATACATAAAAGGAGTAGAGGTGAGAGAATTATGCGCCGCTTTATGCTCTCGTTTAGTCCGCCCGCACGTACCGAACCAGCTTTTGAAGGACTTAGTTGATCTTATTACGGTCCCATAGAGCGCAAAGTTATTTATACTATAGGGCGCCATTGTATGGAGATCACACAGCTTCAGTGCGTTTTCCCCCCACTCTCAATCGAATACTCATCAGTAAAAACCATCCCTACGCTTTTCCAAAGCCGGATTCATCTCTAATCACAATAGCGAACACAAAAAACGCAAACCTAGAAACCAGGACGAAGGAAAAGGCAATGTATACAAGGCACAGGCATCTCAGTCGCTTCTGTCTTCGTGTGCAGTACGTCTTTTTTTTTTTTTTTAGTTTTTCCAAACCCGTAAATCTACCCAATTCGACAAAACTTCCAGCTGCTACAATCACGAGCGTCTGCGAGCGGAATAATAAACAGGAACGGAATACCACCTCAGATTTTGCGGTACTGTTGTTGGCATTCAGAACATTGGATTGGGAATAGGTGAGCGCAAGGGCTGCTGAAGAATGCCGCAGTACCCTCAGATTTGCTGATGACGTTGCTTTGCTAAGTAATTCTGGGGACGAATTGCAAAGCGTGTTTACTACACTGGACAAGCAGAGTAGAACCGCGGGCCTGAAAATTAAAATGCAGAAAACTAAAATAATGATCAATAACCTCGGGATCCGAGCACAGCGGTTTGAGATAAGTGGCGAGGCAGTGGAAGTGGTAAGCGAATATATCTACTTAGGCCAAGTTGTGACCCTGGATTCCAACGATGAGGAAGAGGTAAAGAAGGAAAAGAACTGGGTGGAGTGCATTCGGCAGGCATTCTCACATAATGAATGGCAGCCTACCATTGTCCCTGAAGAAGAAAGTGTATGACAGCTGCATCTTACCGCTACTCACCTACGGGGCAGAAACTTGGAGGCTCACTAAGAGGGTTCAACTTTAATTGAGAACGACTCAGAGAGCAATGGAACGGAAGATGATAGGTGTAACGCTAAGGGACAAGAAGAGAGCGGTGTTGGTCAGGGAACAAACGCGTGTTAAAGGAGCCATGAAGAGAAAATACAACTTCGTTTAATTTGAAAGAAGTAGGATTCAGTATCTCACTCAGTTCCATTAGAGCCACTAAAGAGGTTTTTAACGAAAAAAAAGCAGGAAGTATTTAAAAACTTTCAAATTTTGCGCCACAGTGACGTGTTATGAGCAGGAGTGGCGTCATATGGGCCAACAATAAAATATAACTTTCAGTGCGTTAACTGCACGTTAGCATTCAAGTGATGCGGTCAAATGGAACTAGAGGCCCCATTACAGCCGTCCAGTCATGTGTCGTCACGACAGGTCAGTTAGGCGGCCGCCAATCACACAAACAAGGTTCCGTGACGTCATAATAATGTTGCGGGAAATTCGCTAGGGGGTCGCGACTGCTTCACACATTTTCTTTAATATCTCCGTTATTTGTTCGAAGATTGCGATGATATTGGTATCACTGTTATCGGGACTAATCAGTCTTTCTAATAAAGCCAACTTGTATTTTGTATTCATGGCTCCTTTAAGGACATATTAGTAGAAATTAAGAAGAAGAAAAGGACGTGTGCAGGGCATGTAACGCGAAGACAAGATAACCGTTAGACATTAAGGGTAACAGAGTGAATCCCTAGAGAAGACAAGCGTGGGAGGGGGCGGCAGAAAGTTGGATGGGCAGATGAGATCAAGAAGTTTGCGGAGATAAATTGGTCGCAGTTAGCACAGGACTGGGATAATTGGTGGTCTATGGGAGAGGCTTTTGCCCTGCAGTGGTCGTAGATAGGGTTATGATGATGATGATGATGATGATGTCAGGACAGCGCATAAAATGTCCGTTCGTTATAGCTGGCGGCATGAGACGTTGCGGTCAAGTGATGTCCATAGAATAGCAGCCGTGAAATGCTGGAGGGTCTGCAGGCAGCAGAGAGCAGACGAGACGTCATGCCAGTTTCAGAAAGGTTATAAATAAGTTTTCCATGAAAACTATATTCTAGACTGCTGCTTGGTTCCTTCGTGCCATCCCCCCCGTTTTTTTTTTTTTATCTTTATTGCTGGCCTAGCTAACTATACCACCACAGCTCACGAACGCAAGTGACCTAACACGGGTATAACACGTCTTCAAAAGGCGGTGAGGTCTTCACAGCCTAAGTGAGATTCTATTACAGCCGCCTTTTTTCTCTGCTTTTATGCGATACGAGCCAGCCGCGGGATAACAGCGAGGAAAGCTCTCGACACCGTCGATTACACGAAACAACAGACGTCGCGAGACGCTATCAGCAGCAGAAACGACGGCCGGCACAGAGAAAGGCGAAACAGAAAGAAGAAAAAGAAACAGCGGTTAGTAGAAAGATACCTGTAAAAGGGGGGCGAGAACGTGAGACAGAGAAGGCATAAGCGTTACTGAGCTTCTTTGCACGTGCAAGGCCGAAACACCGCGGGAGCACGCGGTGTGGCAAGACCGAGAGTTGCGCTGACAGCAGCGCAACACCCGCCGCGTCTCAAGCAGCGGCGCCGGGCACCTTGACCGCGCACCGAGACGCCGGTATGCGGGGGGCCGGAAGCAGCAACGGGAAGACGTGCTCGTTAGACAACGGGAAAGGGCAACCGCCGCGTGACAGGCCAGCGGAAACGCCGTGAACGCTCGTCGAGCTCGCCGTCGTCAGCTGGCGGCGTTGCTCGACATGCGAAAAGGGTTTTCGGGCGCAGTGGCGCAGCCCCGCACAAGAGCAAGCACGGGAAAGACAGTTTTAGCATACCGGGAACCGGGTCTGTAGGTATGACGTCCGGTACGCACACGGTCGGAGCTACTGCGCATGCGCGAGAGCGCGGATAGCCACAGGCTTGATGAGCGCATGCGTGGGCAGTGTGCAATGCGTCGTCGTCATCACCACTTCATCATCATCATGTTTGTGTACACTGTTTCTGATCTGCGATGTACTAGTCCATTCTTTGCAGTGTGTCACGCGGGTTGTGTACAGTGTTCCCTTATCCTCTTTTCTGTCTCTCCCCGGCATGGAATTCCCAGTGTGTGGAAAAACTGGGACACTGGAAAGTGTCCACTTCCCAGTGTCCACTTCGAGCACGCCCTGATTGGCTCAAATCCGACGACTAGATGTGACGCAGTAATAGTAAGGCGATATCATTGGTTAGTGGCTTTGCAAGAGCAGCTACGTCACAGTTGAAACGGACGGGAAATAAACATCTTTAAAACGGACACAACTAAGAATTCCGCCCTTGGACTAAGCCTTGATTGAGCCGTTCTCAGCTTGAGCGGCAGTCACCGGCTGGGACTCCTCCCTCCTCTTCCTTTCAGAAGCAACACACACCAGCCGCCCACCCTGGGTTGGACAGACGGGCAGATGTGTGTGAACGTCAGTTTGAGACAGCGCGGGAGCCTGTAAAAAAACTTTTGCGCATATTCGCATTTATGGGGAAGAGGGGGCATTGCCAGCCGTACGAGTTTCCCTGGATTCCAGAAAACAAGGTCTTCGTTTCGACACAGATATACGCAAACCCGAGAGATTGTGCAGGCAATCTCACATTCCTGAAGCGGCGATGCATGCGTGAGTCAGCCCTCGCTGGCCGTAAGCACCTAGCGAAAAAACGCTATCTCTTAGCCGCTTTTTGGTCGCGTAGCGCTGATACAGGCACTTCTTAACAGCGCTTAGGTGAAGACAGTTGCAGTAATAAGCTCGTTTTCTATGTTTTGACAGCATAGCTGCTTAGGGCAACAGAAATCTGTTTAGTGCAAGAAAAACTCCACCACGAAAAAGGGAATCTTCTCGTGTGTACAGCACTGCATGTGGCCAACCATGGGCAGGATGTGGAAGCGGAGAACGCGCAAGGGAGCTTCTGCCCCGTCCATCTTACAGTCCCAACAAATCACCATGCGACTTTCACTTGTTGGGACAATTAAAAGAGCCATGAGACAAAACACAAGTTTCTATTACTCGAAGGATTTCGTGTTTTATAGTACCCCCAGCGCTTGTCCGAATGGAAACGATGCTTTTTTCACTGAGAAATTAATTACTGTAAGTTAAAATTTTGATTTTCCCGCTAAATCGTGCATTTTCATTGTCTGCAATGACATCACAGGGCCTCGTTTACCGCTAGTGAACCTAGATGGCGCCACCACACCACGGCAAGCCGTTTTCTGCCTTTGGTTTGTGAACGTATTTGCACCTCGCTTGTTTTGTTCATGGAGACAATCGTTTCGTGAAATATGGTGCTCGCTCGACAAATGCGGTCACGTAAGACATCGCCGCTTGCGTCAGTCGGCCAGTGTCGTCTGAAACAACCACAAAGCTCCGCAGTCCTGTGCAGCTAAACCAAGCATAGCGCGCGCAGTACCAACAGCAGCATACGCATCAGTACTTCTATGTTTACGTGTGCTTTCGTAACTTCCACTGTTTGTCCCACCATTCTTAGGGCTTTAAAAAGAGTGTGCCCTAAATTTAAGCGCAAATAGCTCGTTCGGCAAGCTCATAAGCTCTGCCTAATTTGCGTTTGCTTTGGCCGCCCTCCGCCAATCCCAGAGCTGTCACGTGTGATATCATAGGTTCTGTTGCGGGAAATGAGCTAGTGGGTCGCATGACCAGTTCCTTTTTTTCCAAATTATGTAGCTTATTTGAGCGAAGTATATTCTAACGAGGCAATCCTTTGAATGAACGAAACTTGTGTTTTCTCTTCATGGCTCCTTTAAAGAAGGCTTGAAAGGGGCAACGATTGCACTCCGTCAACAAAGGTAACGAAACAAAACTAACGAAATTCCTCACGGCAGGATAAAAATCAAATTTAAAAAACATAAAAAAAAGAAGACAAGGCACTCTGGTCAGTGAACAATTCCTGAACTGAGGCGGTACGTGCTACGAGAGCCAGAACGCGTTGAAAAATGATCGAACACGGCGCCATGAGAAGCGTAGTCGCACCGGCAAGCGCAGCGGAATGTTTTGCGATGTAAGGAACGCTAAAGCCAAGACCCGCATTGCGATAGGGGTTTACGAGCGCCGCGGATTGCGTCTTTTGATGGAAACTCGGAGCAAAAAAAGAAAAAGATGGCGGAAGAGTGGACGCAAACTCACAACGGCGCTGGACGCCCCTCTGGGTTAGCAACAATATTTTCTTCCAAAATATAATATCCACGCCCGCTGCGCTCGAGGCCGGAAGGAATGTTTACGGACGCGAAAAAAGCAGACACAGGCAGGCTGTCAGCTTTCGCGGTAGGTTGTGAGCCCCGAAAAGTGCAAGTATATATATATATATATATATATATATATATATATATATATATATATATATATATATATATATATATATATATATATATATATATATATATATATATATATATATATATATTTTTTTTTTTTTTTTTTCAGTAGGGACCAATGGTCAAGGGAAAGACCAGTCGAGTCTGGAGTCTAGATACTTTCACACTATTAGCTACAGTCCTCACGACAGAGCAGTGGAGTTTCTTAGTAAACTTTACACAGGTCAACTTTAATCCAAACGCAAACATTGCGGATGCCTGATGCCTGGCAAGCATGGTCCGCATGATATAGACGTGCCCACAGATATCACACGGCACGCACACCATAGACACTTGGGAGGCTCTGATGCTCAGCACAGACCTAGAAGCCCAACGGAAGATCATCAGTCAAGCCCACGCAGCCGCCAGGTCCCAAGGGATACTGGCCTACTCCTAGCAAGGGCTTAAAAAAACCCATTGATTGATATTAAATAAGTTTTTCATCATCATCTTCTTCTTCTGGCTAAGAAATGTGTCATTATCGGATGCTCAAACATTTTCCACGCGGGCGGATGCACATTCGCTTTTACACAGACGGAAATTCTGTTCAGAATAGAATATTTGGGAACCTCATGATTGCTGCCAGTAGAAGAAACCGCATTAGCCAGGTTAGTGCTGCTTCAGGTACTTGGTACCAAACGGCAGTGTTCCGAAAATCCCACGACATTTTGTCTGGCGCAGTGGCTCGCAAACCTGCACGCTCCAGCAAGCGCAATACTACTGAAAATATCGGAGATCTGTCGGCCAATTTCAACAAATTCCGTGAGATTGGTGGAACTTAGCGACACACGTAAGTGCAGAACTCACATACCCATTAGAGTAAATTCACGCATAGACAATACTAATGCCTAGAAGTCATTGCCGAGCGAGAGCTCGGTATTATGTCACGAAAACAGGCAGCAGCTGGCACCACGGATCTTTAGAAAACGTATGGGACTTTCAGGCAATTTTAAGGCACCCTGCAACACTTTCGATAAATGCTTTCACACTTTCCTTCGCGTCAGCAAGCACTGCGAAAGCTACAGTTATCGCCAGCACGGAGCGGCACTTCGTGATTTGCTCGTCGCACCAGATACGCCTTCCATTTCTGCTTTGCTATTGTGGCTCTAATTTTAAACTTGCTATCGAAACGCGTTCATTGCTGTAACTGAAGGAAAACCGGCCAACAGCCGCTACATGGCCTCAGTGACGTATTTCGGGCCGTCGAAGAACGTCAAGACCGGGAAAGCGAGAAAAATCTTTTGAGCGAGTTTACAGGTTATCTGATGGGCATGGAGCAGTAATTTTTGGCTGAGGTACTTTGCGACCCCCTGATCTAAGTACTGGATGTGTTGGGTGACTACGTTCTGCAAGCATTTAAGATTTCAAACAAGGTTGAAAAAAGTGTTGCAGAGTCCCTCTAAAAATGCCTGAAGAATATGCCGTCTTCATGCTTATGGTTTTTGGGGTATTTACGCCCAACTCCCTGAGTTTATGGGTGCTTACGCCCAACTCCTGACCAGCCGCGGTGGCTCAATGGTGGCTAAAGCGTTGTGCTGCTGATCACGAGGACGCGGGTTCGTTTCCCGGCCGCGATGGATACTTTTCTGATGGAGGCGGAAAGGAAAAACGGCCGTGTGTCTAGATTTAGGCGCACGTTAAAGATCCCCAGGTGGTCGAAATTAATCCGAAGCCCTCCACTACGGCGCGTCACAATCAATCAATCCTTGCGTTCACTTTACTTCCGGTTCTGACGCGGCGAAACCATCAGTGGGAGAAAGAGAGAGAGAGAGAGAGAGAGAGAGAGAGAGAGAGAGAGAGAGAGAGAAACTATTTGTACATTCTGGGTTACTAAGGTGTGGTGACCGACAGCTGCATCTTGCCGGTGACCTCGGCCGCTCGTTCCGTTAGATTCTTCTGAACCTGCAGGTCTGAGCTGCCCAGCGCCTCCTCCCAGTGCTCGCCAGTGGGTATTAACGGAAAAGGGTCTTTGGGGCAATTCCACATAAGATGTGTGATGTTCTCGTGTGCACCACATGCAGGGCAATTGGGTGAGGGGTATACAGTAGGATAAATTAAATTCAGCCTGGCGCGACATGGCAATGTGTTAGTTTGCATGAGGCGCCAGAGTCGCTCCTGTGGGAAAATTAGACCGACAAGCACCGGACGTGAGCACGCCGCGCGGCGCCGCTAGGCGAATGCAAAGGAAGCGCCGTTCACCCAAACAGCAGACGGGGCAGAGAAACCTTGCGGGTTACAAAACGGCTCGCCCAAGTGACGAATTGCCCTGGGGTTTCACCCGCGCCGAAGACGTCACGAGCTCGCCGTAGCCCCAAGCAGTCAGCCCCTAGGGGCTGCGCCCAAGAATAGCCCTAGCCTTCCGCACTGCCCTCTCGTACGGTGCGGGCGAAGCCTCGCGCCACGCGGATAGCGAAGCCCAACAACGCGTGGCTGCTGCGATCAACAGAATCGGGACACTGCACTTGTGGAAGGGGCGAAAAATTTAATAGAACCACTATACGCGGCAATTCACGGATAGCTGGCACACCCCCGCATCCGTTCAACACTATACGTTGGGTACGGAATGCTCCGAAAATATAAATAAAAGTAAGAGAGGTAATTAAACATACACACATACTACTTACATACATACAGGATTAGTGAAAAGTTGGACACACACATGTGAAAAACAATACCCACGATGTTTAGTACTAACGTTTCGGCAAGTGGACTTGCCTTCACTCCAGGTCTACTAGCCGAAGCATAAATACTTAATATCGTTGTTATTCTTTCTTACGTGTGTCCGACTTTTGACTCATCCTGAAAAGTCGAACACACGTGAAAAAGAATGGCAACGATATTTAGTACCTGTGTTTCGGATAGTAGACCTGGAGTGAAGGCAAGTCCACTTGCCGAAACGTAAGTACGAAGCATCGTTGGTATTGTTTTTCACATACGTGTAGTGTGCGTGCGTGCGTGCGCGCGCGTGTGTCTGTGTATGTGCGTGTGCGTGCGTGCGTGTGCGTGTGCGTGTGCGTGCGCGTGTGCGTGTGTGTGTGCGTGTGTGTGTGTGTGTGTGTGGTGTGTGTGTGCGTAGGTGTGTGTATAGGTGTGCGATCGTGATTTTTACGTTCGAACCACAGACGCCAAGGCTCTCGGTAGCGGAGCCCACGTCCCCGTAAGTTAGCCGGTGAGGCTTCCTAGCTTCAAAGTAAGTCTTTGCCGCTAATGGCAAAAGAACGGAAAGCGGTTAGGACGGGAAGCACCAAATGATTAAAAATTGGCGCAGCTTGCACGTCTGGTGCACGGCTGGAGAAACAACAGAGCTGGGGGTCGACCTAACTTCTCAGGCCGACAGCGCATCCCAGGAGAGAGGGAGCAGCCGGACTCCAGCAATGCAAAGCCATCTTGGACGGCACTGTAAACCAAAGACCATTACTGGATGAACAGTGTTTCATTCAGTAGCAATCGTCGTCATCCCTGTCGTCGTCCTCTTCCGACGGCACAGCCGCGCAAGGAAAAACATTCTGTAGCGCGTCCTCGCCTCGGCAGACCTCCACTTTTTCGTCAGCTGGTCCGGTGGCCGTCGCCACGTGTGGATTGTGGAGGGTTGGATCGACAGATTCTCCGTCGTCGTCTTCACCTAGGCGGACCCATGGCGCGCCGGTCGTTGACGACGACGAGAGTTCCTCAGGTGGCGTCAGCCCACGCGCAAGCCTGGACGACGCCGGGCGGGTGCCGCGAGGCACGCGCTCACGTACGCTCTGGGTTTTCTGTCAGCACCGGACGGATAGGTGTCGGCCTAAACAGCTCTCCTGGTAAAAATTTGAACTTGCTCATAAACGCCACGCATTCTGTAGCAAGAGCGAGCGACAGATTATTGGCATCGATCCTACGCTCGATCAGACAAGGCACCTTACTACAAAAAAAAAAAAAACAAGCATGTAGCAGTAACCATCGTATCACCACCATCATAATCTCCCCGCCAGGAACTCTTTACACGTTTTCTTTTTCAGTGTCTTCTCGCCGTCCAAATGGATACGCCTGGAGGCCATTCTTGTTTTTCTTGTTTTATGGATCTCACAAGCGCCTTGTGGCCAGAGCTCCAGAGCCCTGCAGGCGCCATTAAAGGCTCGTTGCGGAAAAGCCCCGCCGCTTTGCACCCGGCTTCCGCGCTTGCCCCGTGGGCGGGGTTTCTTCGCCTTCCGTACACTCCCGGGAGCTGCCAAACGGCCTCATCTACAACACGCTCCGACGCCAAGCCTCCCACGCGCTCAAAAACATCGCTCTGTCGTCAGCACCCGGGGCTCACGCTACGAAACCGCGGCTGCTGCTGCTGCTACGCCAATCTGGGAGGAAGGGGGGAAAAGTTTGCAACGACCTCGGCGCACGCCACTGCGTGTGCCGCTCAACTTTCCACGCCGCTCAATGTCTGCTTGTCTTCGACTGGCTTATCTTGACTTGGCTTGGCTGCTTTGACTTAGCTCGGCTTCTTTTATTCCGTTCCCTCAGGAGGCGCCCCAGAAATCTTTCTCGACTTGTAGTTTTTGCCTCCACTTTCCAGAGAAAGTTGAGCTCCTGAAACTTTGGTTTTTACTGGGTAGCTGCAGTCTAATGCCTTAGATCATTTTAAGCTACTGTAAAAGCAGACCAGTGAGTTGCTAATATAGAAGATCTTGCGAGTTATATTATTGAATGAACGAATAAATTTATTATGCGTGATGGCCCTCTGGCCTGCCTGGGAGATAGGGGAAGGAGTTGCATTATTAGAAAGAATAAACAGCGCAGAACGAATAAACACAAAGAGAGTCGTACGAACAGACACAACGCTTTGCCTTTTCATTCTCTCCTTGTATATCGTCGTTCAACGCCGTGCATTCTTTTTAACAAGGCACCGGGTTTTACAGCCTAGCTGTGGAGTCTATTCTTTGTACTCCCTCGGCAATGGCGTTAAGTTAAGCGCCCCAGTTGCGACAATGACACCCTTGGCATTGTGAGCGTTGGACATGGAATTTTTCCCCAGGGGCCTGCTAAGGAATGTGCATTCCACCGCGTGCAGCTGCCCGACTCCATCTGGTTTATTCGGTAGGAAAAACTCCTCACGTTCGAAAAGCGACGGCCTGGCAGAGTTCGAACTTCTCGCCTATGTCAGCAAGCCGCGAAAGCCTCATTTTTTTTCTAATTTACCAGCCTTCGTCGCCCTTCGTGCGTTCGTGGATGGTTTCAGAGGGTGCAAGTAAACAGGGGCCGCACGCGCGGCCGAACGCGTTAATTCTTGAACACGTGAGAGTCGGCCTTCCCATCGTCTATCCATCTTTTTTTCTCATTGGGGCATGAAGGCAAACATAAAACAAGTTTGGTTGTTAGAAATACTGAATTGTTTTTTTTTTTTGTCCCACACTGATGCCAACTGTACGGTAAACCTCCAACAACTGTAGGTTGGACGTATCAAGCAAACAGGCTAGATATTGATACACGGCGGCCGAAGGAACGACACGATTTAATGAGAGATGTAAACGATCTATTTACAGTACGTACAAGACCGCCATGACACAGTCAGCGCCGGCTGCGCCCGCGGATAGCCTGTTCTTCATCAGAGAGTTCGCCTACACCGCTAAGCTGAACTTTCCACTTCGTCCGTGGCTTAGGAGAATGCAAAGAAAAATTCCGACCCACCTGTCTGCTCAAGCTCCGTTGCACAGCGTTCCTTTTTGCCGCTTGTGCCGGGCTCGACTTCAGCGGTCGCACGGAACAACAATTACCCCGTCGGTGAAGAGAGCGTGAGCCACGTGGAAACAACAGTCAACCCAATTTATGCAGAATGCGAGGCTGTAGAGCAAGTGTAACGTATGGTTCGATTCTCCTTTCGCGCATGTACTCGATCGTACCATAAAAAAGCCTTGCAAGGGTGAAGTTCTATAGGGCCTCGTAAGGGGGAGCAGGCAGTCCTATTGATACAGAGGCGCTTTCGCGGAAGAAACTTCGGTGCCACAGTGAAAAGATTCTTGAACGCGTCAACAGGCTGAAAAATAGGAGAGGGAGGAATACGCGCTAGACAAAGTTGCAATGCACCATGGTCATGTTGTAAACTCCGAACGTACTAATGATTTTTCCACGAAGACGAAATCTCCACTAAGGAATCAGAAAGCGCCTTCATGATAGTTAGTGTTTTTTAGTATATTTCTACGCACATGAAACCTCTGATCTAGGATCCTCGATTCCAGTCTCGAACCGTACGGTTTAACCCAGAAAAGTGTTGGAGCGATAACGCTGTCACATCTTGTCCATCATTGAAGGTCGCACGTCGCAATACCTGAGGCCTCTTGCGGACAACAGCAAAGAGAGGCACGACGCAACAAAAGAGGTGAAAGCATTCGAAAAGAAACAAAAAAAGCTATTGCTGTATTTTACGTTGTCTGGTGTGAATTTGTCCACCCCGAAAGCACGTAGTCGCTCTTTTTTTTTTTTTTTTTGAAGCGTAAGCATTCCTCACACATTGCTTGGTTCAGTTGGCGAAAAAAGCGGCGTAACCAAGTTGTTACGGCTTAAACAAGTCTAAAAATGGCCATGTATCTGCTGGCTTCCCTTCCAAATTACGCCAAACAGCGACAGCGCGTTTCTGCCCCTTCTGTTACGTAGCAACCCTCCCTCTGTGCGCCTCTCTGCCTTCCACCACGCTCCACGCCTATTGTTCTTCCCTCCGTTTCCTAGAATGTCCTCCCAACTCTCTCCTGTTTACCACTTCCTCTTCGTCCAATCCTTATCTCTAACTTTCTCCCTTTCCTTATCCCTCTCTCCGTTTCCTCCCATACCCCCCTTTCACACCCCTTCCTAGAACTCCCCCCCCCCCCTTTGCCTCCCCTCTCCTGTCTGTCCCTCCCCTCTCCTTCCATACTTTTCGCCCTCTCTTTCCCATTCTCTTTGCTCCCTTCCCGCCCCTCCCCTTGCCGTCTCCCCCTGCCTCTTCCATTTTCCATTACCCCACCACCTTTCCATTCCTCAGCCCACTCTTCTCCGATTACCGTAACCATCTCATCCACCAATTCTCATCCCCCCCCCCCCTTTCCTTCAACACACCAATCCACAACCTCCCACACACGCGAACTTCAAGTGGACTGGCCGGTGACTTCAGGAACGCAGTGTGTTCCGCACTTTTAGGGACGAAGCCCCTTAGGAGCTGGGGATGTTGGCGTCTCCTGTCGCCGTCGTATTCGTTGTCTAGAGAGCTTCGTGCTTCAAAGACAAGTATTTTACATAACGTCTGTATACCTCCATTCCCACCGGTTTCATCTCTGTTGGCAAAAATGCCGATGCGCCAAGAATACACTTTTACACTGCATGCTTCGCCCCTCACCAGGTTTCACGTTAGTGGAGATGGCCAGGGATTTTTTTACAGCATTTCCAACACTGACTCATACACCACTTTTTTTTATGAAAAATTGGCGTTTTGTTCTCGTTTCATCGTACGATGCGACGAAATTGTCGTACTCCATCCTCGACCATTTCTTTCGGGCACCTCATAGTTTAATCAATGCCTGCGCAAGGCGGGAGCCATGGACAGAAGGTCGACAGGATTTTTCTTCTTTCCTGATGAAATCGTCCGCAAACGGGTAAAAACAGGATAAACATTCCCGAAGGTGAAAATGAAGTGTTAACGACGCAACGCATTCCAGGGGTCACTTGAGGCAGACTTCCAGTAGCAATGTTACTCAACAAAAACCAAACAAAAAAAAAAAACCTCCGTAGAATGTCCTGTTCTAGCGGAGAATTCGACCCGCGTAGCGCATAAAATTTACAAAAAACAAAATCGCAGCGCGCAACGGGGAGTGAACGCAAGCGGCAGAGCGACTCGAAAAAAAAAATTCCGTCGCGTCTCGTGCCGTCCGTTTTAAAGCGAACACACTTCGTCAAGCGCGACGTGCCAAGAATCTTCAAACGAAAACAACGACTGAACGAGCGAGCGTTGCGAGCCGTTAACGAAGCGGGCAGGCCTGCGTGACGGACGCATGTTAAGCTAACTAGATCGACGCTAACACGCACGACATGCTCGAAGCTCGCAAGTGTGAGGCTAGCGGCGTGCTCTGGTCGCGCTGAGAAAGTTTTCTCTCTCCTTCTCGTCATCGCCACGCTTCTCGCAACACCGCGTGTACGCGAGAAGGGATCCGTGTGCGGAAAGTGTGTGTACGCGCTTGGTCGAGGGCGTTGCAGCCTGCTGAGCCGCTCCGTGGCATGACCACCGGGGATGCACCGTTCTAAGCGTAAGGAGTCGCCTGACACTAGGGAGCTTCGAATCGCCAAATTGGAATACCTAATCGTTCAGAAATTTTTCGAAGGAAAAAGAAGCTGATTGTGAATATCGAGACGGTGAGCGAATATGTTTTTTTTTGCATTTTTATTCCACACGCAACGCCGTTGAAAAAGTTTAGACACGGTGCACCGTACACGCTCTATTTGAACGAATTAACTCAGCGTGACTGGTGAAGCATTGAGTCAACTGTGAACTCCAGATGAACGGCGAGCCTTCGCCCAAACAGAGAGCCTTGTGTGAAAAGTGAACATCGGCCGAACTGCTCTTTCACCTACTTTGTTACCCCTCTCCCACTTTTTACCTCTCTCCATCTCCCTACCTCAATAAAGTGACTCTCACTTTCTGAGCAGCAAAAGCTGTCAAAAGGGAAAAATTTACGAGCTATCATTCCGATCGACGCGGTGGGATGTGCGCCAGCAGTGGGATTTCGGTTGCGTGACACGTTCGTGAGGAAGAACCGACTTCAACTCCCCCTCCATTCTCTCCGCCCGGTACACTTCCTTCGAGGTTTTACAGAGATAAATGACAGTACTGTTGCTGCAGTGGAACAAAAACATACTGCGACGCGCCAGCACGCTGAACTCCGAAGCGCAAGTATGTATTCGCGCTTCGACGCTCGCCAACGCGTGACACTGGCGTGATTTATTCTCTGTCGCCGAGTTTCGGGGCAACAACACGTCCTGCAGTCGATGCGAGCCCCGCGACTTGTACAACGCCCATATATTCGACCAAAAAACTAAATACTTCGAATATTTCTATGCCTTGACTCACGATAACGCTAGGGATTTCCAATCGCCAAAAAGCTCGCATGGCAAAAAAAAAAAAAAAAAAAGCAACGCCGACAACGTCAGCGCATCAGCCACGCGGAAACCTGGGCTACTTAAAGGAGCCATGAAGACAAAATGCAAGTTGGGTTTATTAGAAAGACTGCTTAGTCCCGATAACAATGATACCAATATCATCGCAATCTTCGAACAAATAACGGAGATATTAAAGAAAACGTGTGAAGCCGTGGCGACCCCCTAGCCAATTTCCCGCAACTTTTCTATGACGTCACGGAACCTTGTTTGTGCGATTGGCGGCCGCCTAACTGACCTGTCGCGACGACACATGACTGGACGTCCGTAATGGGGCCTCTAGTTCCATTTGACAGCATCACTTGAATGCTAACGTGCAGTTAAGGCACTGAAAATTATGTTTTATTGTTGGCCGGTATGATGTCATTCTTGCTCATAACACGTCACTGTGGCGCAAAATTTGAAAATTTTAAAATACTTCTTGCCTTTTTTCGTTGAAAAAACATACTTTGTGGCTGTAATGGAGCTGAGTGAGATACTGAATCCTAGTTCTTCCAAATTAAACAAAGTTGTATTTTCTCTTCATGGCTCCTTTAAACGCAATTTGAAAACGCGTCCGCTAACGCAAAGATATAAGCCTACAAATACTTTATAGTTAAGCAGAAACTTGAACACGGAAGTTTAGTAAGGGAAATTTATTATGCTAAGACGACGAAGCAGATAGGATTGGTAGAGGCGAGCAAATAATCCATATTTAAAATACTAATCAAAGAATTCACAGTCGTCCGTAATGCTAGACAGCAATACGCAAACATTGGAAGTTAAAAATACGAGAAAAATGACCAGACGAGTTTTTGGTTTTACGTCACAACAGACTACTGAATATGGACGACCGCGCATACAAGCCGCGGTTTTCGACTTCCAGGCACCGACAAAAACGCATTACACTAATTAAATATTCTCCTTTCTCGCCCCACGAACAAAAACAGGATTGAATTCTTCGCCTTCCAGTGTTTTTTTTTTTTTTTTCAATAACGAGCAAAAGCTTTGCACCGAGGGTTACAACCTGCTCTTGCTTTTTACATATGTCAGTAGGGGCAAACAACTTGTTCTCGTTTCGAAGTTGTAGCTAAAATTTATGCGCTGTTTGCCTTTTCCCCTATTTTCCATTACGTAAATTATATATTCCCCAAGTTAATCTACAAATGGCCCGCTGTTTTAGCGCACTATGCGAGCATTTTTCGTTGTTGTCGTTTCCGGTACTTCCCGTCCTTGCTCCACCGTGCAAAAAAGAAGCGCTTTTTTTTTGTGAGAAAAAAGAAGCTGCCTCTTTTTTTCCCCACAAATACATACCCAACCGCTTGGTCTTACATGACCGCAACGTACAGTAAACAGCAATGAATCAAATATCCGAGTCTAGAATTGAATATTTTTCAAGCAAACAAAAACTAATAGGTTCGTATTCTATAGACTTCGAATACTGATGCCTACACCACACATATAAACGCGTTCGCTCGCGCGCGCGCGTGTGTGTGTGTTACCTTCGTAATGCTGGACCTGACTTTATGACACCCAATAAAACGTTAATATACCGTATTTTCGCGAATATAAGCAGCCCCCCCTCCACTACTTTTAGAAAATTTACACCATCTTCCCGCGAGGGGAACCATGGGATAGATGCGTTACCAGCGTAGCCAACGTAAAAACATGCACTGCTGTGATAAAAAAAAAAAAGTGGTAGCCGACCAGTCAGACTGCCGACCAGTCAGACTGCAGACAATACAAATGACAGGGAGTAACCGATGCATTCCCCACGGCCGCCTTTCTGTTACACCGTGCCTCAGTGTCAACCCCACGGCATGCTGCAGGCAGTGGGTGATAACTGCTCGAGAAATCGCCGCTCCTTTATCGACGCCCTAGCGGGCGCTGCAGACAACTTTAGTAGGAAAAGTGCTGCGCTCACATGCAGCGGCCGCTGTGCGGAGCAACGTGCCTATACGGCGCGCGGTTATTTCTCGTCACGGCAGCGTCATAGAGAAATAAAAAAATTAGAAGAGTGGACACACGGGCTTATCGCGGCCGAGTGGCGTGACTCGCGCGCCGTCCGGCAGTCGGCGCAAGTGGTAAAAAACTATATATTTAAAATTAAGCTAACACACAATATTATACTTTTAAAATTTTGTTACACATTAGACTACACATTTTTATTTGTGTAATAAGTTGAATGGCTGTCAATGTAAATTTTTGTGGCTTCTTTGCGCCAAGCCTGGCCAAGCCGCCAAGCCGCAAGCGCAAGCCGCCATTTGGCTCTTTCGGCAGCGTTTGCACGTGCGTTTCTGCAGCCTCGTGCTAACCTCTGTTGTTGAGAAGGAAACGCCAAGCGCTTTATTTGCGACATCGGTTTTGCATCCTGAACGAAAGGTGAGACTTTCTTTTTTAAAGTGCTGGTGTGGCGTATCATATTTACGTTTCCTTGTACTGCAAACGCTGCGAGCACTGCGTAACCTCAGGGAACCAGGCATAGCTAGTGCTGCGTCTTTAAGATAAGCGCTTTGGAAACGCCCCGGAAAGGCGTAAGACACCATTTTTTAGCTGGACGTAATGGTATTTTAGGCTGGCTGTGCCGTTTTATCTAGCGCTGAGGGATGCCAGCGGTACGCGCCCGTCGTCGCACGTAGCGTTTACGTGCCGCAAACGACGGCTGTGAGTTGCGGAAGTGGCCGGCCGGCCGGCGGTCCGTAGGCGAAGCAGGCGTTGTGCGCTGTCGCTGCACTGAATTACGTGAGCCGCAGGCTGCGTTGTATTATACTAGCTAGCCATTGCTAGCTTGGCCAACTGTTACTGCTATTATGGCCGTGATGCGCTGCAAAGCCGTCCGGGCTAACGTACACGGCGAAGTAGCCGTATCTGCATTAATTTGACTTATCTGGGCATAACCAGCAGCCCTACACTCATCGTGAGTTTTACACATGGGTGCATACCAAGCTGCCTGCGTACAAAGCGAACCCGCTCGCCGACGCAGATAACGCGCGCTCGTCGCTTCGCTTTGGCGCGCCAGGTACGGTAAAAACGCGTCTTTCGTCGGCAGATAACAGCTTTGCTCGAGGCGGGGTGAGTGCGCAGTGCATTGAAACCTTCAAATTTGGTCTTCGTTCTACATCGTATATCAATTCCGGTATCGCAGGCATTGCATACAACTGTTCCACACTTGCCGTTTTTTCAAGCGTTTGCTCTCTTTTCTCTGGTCATATTTTGGCTAGTTTCATTAAACACGTATTGCGCAGATTGCACCTATTCAGTCGGAACTGTGTGTTTCTTGTCATATCTTTTTAAGGCATGGCCTTTGGCGGTCAGTAGTACTCAGTACGACGCTCACTGCTGCTTGCCATGGTGCCCACACAGCGCCCAAATATACTTTCGCCAGGTGCCCGTTCTCAGGATGCGTTTCTTTCGCGAGCCCGTGGGGCAACAGGTTTGTTTAACGTTCAGCTCGCTCTCGCTCTTCGTCCTGATTTTACAAAAAAAGACAAAGGGATTCAGGCTATGTGAGCAGCGTTATCATTCTTGTTAACCCAAACAATAGGTGAATTGCATTAAGAATGTGCCTAACCAGTGTTGCGAAATTACAAAGACCCATATTTTAAGTGTTGCTAATAGCTTGACCGCATGATTGCTGAATAGAATAAGAGAACTTGTGTTTTAAATAGGTGGCATGCACTGGAGGCAATACTTGAATACTAGTTGCAGTGAAATTTACAGACTATTCGCATATCATCTGTCATTGCAAGCAGTTTGTGTACTATATCACCTATCACCTGTGCAGGTCTACAGGTGCCCTCAAGACAGAGCCAACCAGCCAGCTGCATTCGTCATACCAAACATGGTGCAAGCACTTCATGAATCGTGCCCTCACAGGACTCACAAAAGTGGCCGTGCCAACTGTTCTCCCAGAGTTATTCAGTTGTATTGATGAGTGCCTGCAATGCTTCTTGCTACCTTATTGATGCTTCTGATGGATACCGCAACTGTATTCCATCTATTGAACCTTACCATTAGCACCTAAAATCTAACGCAAGTCTCGGCACTCAATAAGGCGTGACCACTGAAAAGACTATCGTTGACTCAAGGAACAAACGGTTTTTTATAACTGACATGCCTCATATTATTAAAACCACTAACAACAGCGTATAGTCTCCAAACTCCACTCGCAAGTTATTGTTGCTGCTAGTTGTAATATTGTGAAAACAGTACATTCACAAAAACCCTTTTACATTATGAAGACTGCCAGGGTAAGAGGTCATGCTAAATGTCGTTTGTCACCATACGTGCTGCCTGTTGTCGGACTGGCCTAGATGAAGACAACCATGTTGGGACCTACGTTGTCAAATGCTTATATGATTCTGTAATGTGCCACCATTGTCTCATACACGAGAAGCATATACTGCTTCCCTGTTTCTTATATTAGACTGTTCGTATTGACAGCGGAAGGCATGAATTTGTGTGCCTTAATCGAGCCTGGAACCTGTCGGTTGACTACGTGCACGTACCAAAAATATCCCTGCCTGGCCCTTTGCCTTTACTGGGAAGGCAACGCTTTCGGAAGGTAACCCGGCTTCTTGGGAAAATGCACCCTTGCAAGGAACTAATAGGAAGTTGATTTTTTTCCTCTTAACCTTTTGCGTGTGCATCTCCACATAAATGGGATTTCTGTTCAATTACTGCTACTGATTTGAAGTTGCCCCGAGGCAATAGATCTCATCAGCGTTCATCAAATAAGCGAGGCCATCAAAGCCAAAGTTTTTCCCTTCTTTCACATCCTAACTGGAGAAATTGCCAGACTAAGAAAATTATCTGCGGAGATAGTGGTTGTAAACAGTTGCAAGTATCCCAGTGTCTAGATTATGTTATGGTTGATATTTTAGTATGACTGCAACAGCGCACAGCGTCTGATGGTGTCGTAGATACAAGTAACTCTGTGGATGGCTGAGTTTCTGGGTTTTCTGCATTTTCAATTACCGTGGAGAAAAAATCATTTGTGTGGTTGTGATACCTTTACTTGTGCATTTTTTTTTCATTCATGGAAACGTATTTTCCTCTCACTACTGTGTATTGTCTCTGTTGTGTATTACTCACTGTTTATTATTATGTGTTGCGAAGAATGATGACAATTTGAACTTGTTCCGTTTAGTGCCATGCAATAAATATTTCTTCATCTATGGTGTGTCTCTTTTATGTGGCTCGGCAACATGTGAACACGCGACAGAATTCTTAACCAAGTGTGAGTGGTACTGTAAATTGCAATTTCACGTTTTCAGAAAAAGGTTTTTTTTTTTTGTAAAAGCATAAGGGCACTAAGCCTGAGAATGATATATTCAAATAAACACTAATTATTGCATGAAAGCGTCCGAATACCGTACCGATGCCCGTCGCTGTGAGTAGCGCTTTCCAGTCCTTCAAACTACCCGCCAAAATCGGTGTCCGCGAAACCGAAACCGAAAGTGAACGTACAAAAGTATGGTTAGTAGTTTGGCTCTCCGTCCGCTCGGTGCGCTACACTACAGTACAGTCATTCGGCCGCAGGGCTCTATGGGAGTGTCCACTCTTACCAGTATTTCTTTCTCTATGGCAGCGTCGTCATCCGGCAAACGCGGCCGCGTCTAGATGAATGCCCGCCTTCGGACCGTCATCTCGTCTGCCCTTCCCGGCAAAGAAAACTTCGATCGCACAGGACAGCCTCCTCAACGTTCATTGCGAGTAGACCGGTTTTTGTACGGCCGACCTCGCGATTCTGGCACTAAGCCAAGTGATCTTGTTTTCTCTCTCTCTTTGAGTTCAGCGTTGAGTCTGAGTTTGGCGCGAGCTCGAGAGGAGAAGCAAATGAGCGAAACGGGAAAAATAGGCGAGCGCTCCGAGCGTGGGGGGCAGAGTCGGGAACATTTGTCAACGCCATGGTCGGTTTTCCCTCGGTGCCAGCGCGGAGCCAGCGGCGCGGTCACGACCGCGGCGGACCCTGACTACAAGTTATCCGCAGTTTCGTCCCCGTGGGGAGACGCGAAAACTGACTAGAACTCGGCAGGCCTCGTTTCTCGCGGTCGACGTTGCAAAAGAGACACTTTTACGTTGATTAACTACGGTTACCAGAGACTTCTACGCACAGGATCGATATTAGGAAAACTTATTCTGATACTAGCATCTCGTTGAATTACAGCTGACGCGGAAGGAAATGCGCGCTTCTGGCTAGCTCTTTTTTTTTCGTGTCGAGGTATGTCTTGCCTCACAGGCGGCACTCGTGTCCCCTTCGACTCGAGTCGAAGGGGACAAAGTAACTTCAAGTCGAATGAATCCGACTTGGCAAGTTGTTTTATTTTTCTTGTCACTATTTATTATTATTATTATTATTATTATTATTATTATTATTATTATTATTATTATTATTATTACTTATCATGCTTGTCTTATCATTTGTCTCTATACTCTTGTCATTGTTTTTGTTGTCTTACTGTCAAACTTTGTTCTCTGCTTGTTGTGTATTCATTACAATAAGCTGAGCCACAAAGGCATCTTCTTTTTTCTTTTTTACCTGTACCCAGGCTCCGCCTGTGCTTTATTTTTGTAATTTTCGCTACTTCAATATGTGTGTGTCTTGTCGCTTGTTTGTTTCTTGCAATATGTTTCTTGTATTTTGTTTTCATATAACTATCCGTGCGCCAGCACTCAGGCCTCTGGCTGTTCCTGGGCACGTAAATAAACATGATTGATTGATTGATTGATTGATTGATTGATTGATTGATTGACTGATTGATTATTATTAATAATTACTCTCCTCTCTACTTCGCACGTGATACCGAATGTTAAGGACGCTGGTAAGCTGAACCGCTAGTTCGACCACACCCCATAAGTGCGCGGTGGCTCAGTGGCTGAGGCATTGCGCTGCTGAGTACGAGGTCGCGGGTTCGATTCCCGGCCGCGGCGGCCGCTTTTCTGATGGAGGCGAAAAGCAAAAACGCCCGTGTGTACGAGATTTCGGCGCACGATAAAGATCCCCAGGTGGTCAAAATTAATCCGGAGCCCTCCACTACGGCGCGCCTCATCGTCTGCGTTGCGTCGGCGCGTTAAACCCTACAATCAATCACCCCATAAGTGACTTGCCGACAGCGAGACAGCCGAATCGGGCATACTATTTCGTGCGAAGCATCTCCGAAAGGCGGGGAACGCGCTCTACACAGTGCTCTAACAGTTTCCCTTTCAAAACATGACACAAGGTGCGACCTAGCCAAGCAACTACGACCACCATCCAGTCACGTGACCGGCTGATCTTTCAGCGGGTGCGAAAAGGGCGGTTGTTAGTATCACGACCACCAGCCTACGTGGACGGTGCATTCACAGCGGATAAAGGGCCCGTAATACGCCTTCAGCGATCTGCGGCACGAGCGCTGAGCGGGAACGCAGCAAACACGCATTCCGCGTGTTCCTATTAGTCCGGATTAGCGCAGCCCGGCGACGCGGGTAATTGGAGGCGAGCGCGGCGCAAAGAGACCCGCATCTTCAAGAGGTTCCCTACTCGAGCTGCACGAGGGGATATGGTACGACGAACGAAGTGCGTAACGAGCGGCGAGCGCTTTGATCTTCAACCGAAAGAACGAGCGCACCCCTCCCCCCATCCCACCTTCTCCCCGAGGGCGGACCTAGGGCTACGACTGCGGAGGCGACGAACGCGGCCATTTTTTCTATAATTTCGAACACGCTGTGAAAGCGAAAGGAGGGTCTTGTATTAGCGCACATTCTCAGTAATCCCTGCAAAAACTGGAGCAGGCACTTTGGCGGGGCAGTAAAATTTCACCACTATATAGTTGTCCGGGTACACCAAAGAGAGCTCTCTTTTTATCGGAATGAATTAGCCTATTCCTGCTGTCAAAGTGTACCGTTGGACACGTGGACAGAAGCAGCACTGTTTAGGCATTTTCAGTTTTCCACCTCCGTATGAAGCGATCAGTCGACGCATCTCGAATCGAACCCGGCACCTCGCGACTTCGTGCGCATACTACAAGACGCGATTAGACGTGACAGATGTGGATTTTGTGGCGTCTGTCGTTATCGTCCTCATCATCCTACGCACAGTGACCATTCACTCGTTACAGCGAAATCGCCCCATTCGAATTCCCGCTTTAATCGAAGTGTTTTCAGGGGCACCAATCGACTGCACGGACCGCAAATTCCGCCGCTTTTTAACTAAAAACTCCGCTTATAACGAGATCTTGCACCAAGGCATTCGCTATGGCCAGGCAAACTGCAGGGCCATCCGCAGGACGGAAGTCTCTCACACAGATTTGAATTCGAACCACTGCTATCGCGCGCCATTTGCCTTTAGCCACTCAGCCATGAACCACGGCGGTTAGGTAAAATGGAAACGGACGCTTTAGTGAGCTATATTTCACGGCGCTCAGCGAAGGTGAACTATCACGAATAGGTCGCGCCAGTTTATTCGTTCTCAAGTGCTTGGCTGCCCGACGAACAACAGACCCGGAAATGTACACTCAACAAGGTCTCGGCTTCAGCCCGGCGCTGCATACAGACGTCAATTTGCACGGCGCGACACGGACTTGCCCGGATGACCTCCACGCGTGCCTGCGCGAACGCGCCCTGTCTCAACAACCAATTAGCGGCGCGGAGACGAGCCAGCATTCGTGCCAGACTGGCACTGCGACGGGTGTATTCATTTCGCTGTCGTCGATCTGCCGCTCGAGGGGGAGAGAACTGCGGCCACGACAATCGAATGCGCGCTCGCGAGTATCTCTGCAGCCTCTTTTCACTGCCTCATTCATGCCAACTCAGGATCCAGCTAGAAGAACCTTTGACCGGTATCTTTATCTTTTAACGCGAAAGCAATAAATGACCCATTCAGCGATGAACCCGGCGTCGCCGTCTGTAACAGCCGAGGGCTCCTAGACCACGTGGGCTTAAAGCGTTCCATAGCTCGGAGCGTTCTACAGCACGCGTTAAACTAAGATGAATGTGGCAGTCAACGCCAGCACACCGCAGATGAAGTGAGGAAGCTGAACAACGCAACCAGGCTCGGGAAGAGAGAAATAGAGAGCGAGCGAGCGAGCGAGCGAGCGAGAGAGAGAGAGAGAGAGAGAGAGAGAGAGAGAGAGAGAGAGAGAGAGAGAGAGAGAGAGAGAGAGAGAGAGAGAGAGAGAGAGAGAGAGAGAGAGAGAGAGAGAGAGAGAGAGAGAGAGAGAGAGCGTTCAGTGATCTAAGGGGCTACAGTGTGGAGGCTCCCAGCTTGCGCCGGGTGACGACATAGCTCTGTTGATTCGCCATAGCGGTTCGCACCTCTCAGTCTGAGCTCCCCAGCAGCTCCTCTCAGTGATCTTCACAAGAAATCGGAGAAAGCGCCTCTTTAGGGCATCCCCAAAGGATGCCAGCAAAGGTGGCGAGGGCACCGTATACGCAGGGCATTCCTAGGAGAGGTATACAGTGAAAAGTGGACAGCGACAGGCAGCGAAATCGTCGCCGACTCTTCCAACGCGTGGAGGCGAGAGAAGCGGCGCAATGCGTAGGGGACAGATGGAAGACATTCGAAAGCGTTCACGCTGAAGCGGATAGCGAGGCAAATTGTCTCAAGAGGCTAGAGGACGAAGCCCACCGTGAACGCGGGGCGAAAGCAAAGCGCCTCGGCAGTTCAATTACTGCGTTCGCATTCAAAGCGCTTAGGAACCGGTCAAGTGTCCTCGGACTTCTTTTTTTATTTCTTCAGCGTGAGTGCGGTTTTCAATGAGAGGTGCCTGCAGCACGCAGGCACCACGACATGAAATTAGGCAAACCCAAAGTACTACGTACGCGGACGGGCCATTCCTTGTTACTCGGACATTTAGTTACAAACCTGCCGACGCGTTTCGCGAGGAGCCTGCGCCGCGGTGAAGAGCAGCAACCACTGAAGAAAGAAAAAGCACTGTACGACCCAGCCTCTTCGAAGCTGACCACTCAGAAACCGAAGAACACAGCTGGTGCAAGTAGCGTATACTGGGCGAGTTGTAAAATGCCCATTATGGCCATCGCGAACGAAAGCGTGGGACCTGAAAAAGTGGGGAACGACCGAAGCGCTGTATAACAACGAAATATTTATAGGGGGAACTCAGGCTATTAAAGCAAAAATACGGCTATTTATGAATCACCCTTTTCTTTTATTTTCCCCCCTAAAACCACCCGCGTTTCCCTCCTGAAAACTCAGTTGGTTAGACAGCGCCACCGCGCTTCCCGCTCTTTTGCCGTGTTTTATTTTGCGGTGGACATGATGAACAGAGCAGCTGTGGTGGATTAGTGCCTCGCGAAGAAAATGAATTAGCAGCGGCTTAGCTCGTCTATGCTAGGATATACGTAGCGTGAGCTAGGTTCAGCTGGTTATTCTTGGGCACGGAGCAAGAATATATATTTTGAATGAAACCAGGCGCAAACGTAACAGGACGCAGAAAGGAGTACACAGGACAAGCGCTGGTCTAACAACTGAAAATTTATTAGGCAGAAAATTTATTAGGCCATTTTTTCTAAGAATATATAGGAGGCGAAACGGCCCATTGCGGCAAGCGCGGGTGAGCGACCAGATTATGTCAATTAAAACCAAGGCGGACGGCCAAGCTTCGGAGCTGCGACGGCGAAGGAGAGGGTAGCGGCACCTGATGGACGAACTGCGCAGACCAGACAGAGTTAGTGTCAGTCGTCTTACCCATCAATTGGGCAACGACCGTGAGTTAGTACCCGAGCGTCGAACGGCTGTCTCCCTCGCCTGTAACGGTGCGGAGTACCTTAGGACCTCCCAACGTCCGTCCGCGTCCATCCGCGCGCACACCACCATCAAGCGAAAATCAAGCGAAATTCGATTTGAGCCGTCAATTGCAGTTTCATTTAGGGAATAATCAAGGTGCAACTCGCGGCTCAAATCGAATGACGGTCGGAGCGCAACTTGGATGGCAATTCGGGTCCCCGTACTTCGCAACCTCGCCAACATCCACGGAGTGGAGGTGCTGCCATTTTTTCTAAGCGATTATTCCGAAATTAGCGCATCTCCTCTGCGCACATAGCAAGCGGACAGAGTCAGCAAGAGTAAATAAAGTTCGCACTGCTAACGCTCGCCCCGACTGTTACTTTAACAGAATTTTACAGTACACGGTTTTATGCAACATTCACAATAAAGCTAATGACAAATTTCCGGGGATTCGGAAATCTGAACAAGCGCCGTCGACGCGAATCATACGAACTACCTGCGGCAGCCTGTGTACCTGACACGTGCACGGACAAAAAAGCTGACGGAAAAGCTATGCAAAAGCAAAGCATTCGCCATTGATGGCGCCGCTCTCCCATTCTCGCTGCGGTGGACTAGTGACAGCTGTTGATTGATCGGGCCGATTTCCGTCGTGATCGGCCGCGGGATCTTCTCGGCGTACCGGTATGCTTCCCGCTTCACAAAGACCGACGGCCCTCGGTTCACCTCTAAACGGCGGATGGCTTGTGGGTATTATTCCCAACGCCGCTTTCTCGCGCAAACAACTCGAACATAAAGCACAGCGAGCGTTCTCGCTGACCGACAAGACAAATCACGACGTATAGTGCCATGTCCATCCCCGTATGGGAAACAGAGCGGCGACCTCGTTCAATTCCCGGCGGTGCGAAGTAAGCTCATTTTTCGCCCAACGGATGTTTTCGTCGTGGCCGACCAAAGTCTCGGTCGCTGGCCCGGCTTTTCGTTGTCCTTTAGAAATGCTCGTCTCTATTATTATCCCCGTTGCTTTCGCTCGTTAACTCGAGTTCTCTTTATTTTTATTTTTCGCCTCTAGGCCACTGCGGCCGCACACAGTGCAACGCAGGGCGAGCGCGCGTTCCATTTTCCCGCCAGGAGCAGACGGCACCACCGGCGAGAGAAACGGGATCGTCTGCAAGCAAGCTGCAAGCAGACGATCCCGTAGCAGACTGCAGCGGTTGCGGTCACCGCCGCTCGGCAATCAGCCGCGACGAACGAACGAAACGACCGACGCAGCCGCTCGACGATTATCTCTGCCTCCGCGCGCAGCTCGTCGTACACCGGTGACACACGCGATGGCCCAAAATAGGCGCTAACACACCTCCCCTAGCGGACAGAAAAAAAAAAAGAACAAGAAAGAGGTTTGCGCTGGCAGGAACAGCGTGGAACCGCGCGACTGATCGGCCTGTCACTCAATCATCAACGATGCACACTTTCGTCTGGGTAGAATCCGCCGCGCGCGTCAATGTCAAGGCTTGTCTAGTCTAGCCCTTTGTTTTGTCCGACTGTGATGCCCGCTTAGGCGTGTATACCCGGACCATTCTTTCGGTTTGAAGAGCGATAATCGGCACGCCGGGTACTACAAATCTCACAGCTCGCCTCGAGGGCGTAGAAACGGAGACACAACTGGGTCAGTCCAAGAGTAGAACTAAGAGTAACCCTTTTTTCTGCCGCGAGCGATGCGTTAAGCTCACACGGTTTCGACGTCTGTCTTCTATTACGGCGTCCAGCCACTTTTTCACGCCGCTACATAAAAACAGGTATTGCAAATAAAACCTGAATTCACACTCACTGCTCATTCCTTTTTTTTAACTGTTTAATCCCCCCCCCCCCCCTTTCCTCTTTTCAGGTTATAGGCGCAGGGTTTTCCCTCGCTATACGAGAGCGGAACCGTCTTTAAGCTGCGGCTACAATTGAAGCGAAGCTTGCTATGCCCCACTGATGGCGTTAGACGTCGCGCCAAAGCACATTACAGGAAAGCCAACTTTACGAAATCTGTTTTAGAAAACGACGGCGATGATGAGAAGCGCAGGTACAACAAGCGCTTCAAGAAAAAAAAACGCTCCCCGTGGTCGGAATCGAACCCGGGTTCCTCGCGATATAAAGCCGACGTCTATCCTACTGCGGCATTCCGATACGGTTGAAGAAGTTTGGACTTTAACTCTGGTTACATTGGAGAACGCTTGGCGTTTTACATATCTTTCTCTTAAGAAAAGGGCTCTGATCTCTCTCTCTCTCTCTCTCTCTCTCTCTCTCTCTCTCTCTCTCTCTCTCTCTCTCTCTCTCTCTCTCTCTCTCTCTCTCTCTCTCTCTCTCTCTCTCTCTCTTTCTGTCCCATTGGCAGCACAAAGGCTTCAGGGCCCACAAATTCATTCTTGCTTTGCTGGCCGCAAGATTAATTAATGTCCCTGTCATCCCACGCTTCAGGCGAGCGCGACCTGACGTGCCAGGCAAAGCCACAAGTACACCAGCCACGCGCAATCACCGCGCAAGAAAGCCACCGTTGCCGAACGCGCGTATATAGCTGCTAAACGCTGCCAGCCACCGATCCACTCTTCACTCCTTCGTCCTTGCTAAACGTTGTCAGATTCGTCCGGAGCCGCCTCGCCTCGCTTGGGTCAATACAATCGCGCACGGCACTCGCTACTCCGCAGCGGCGGCTGCTCTCTCACCAAAAATAGGCGCGAACAGCCCGGGCGTCTAATTCCCCCGGGCATTACAGTGGCCGAGAGAAGGAACGGGGCAAAAAGGTCGTCGTTCAGCGCTGCGCGCGGCGTTATTTCCGCGGCACGCTCGCTAAACAACAAACCCCTCGCGGGTAATTTGCGCAGCCACCGAACACGCCCGCCCCAACAGCTCGCCGTCCTCGGGAAAGTGAAGAGGCGCAAGTCACGTTTCGAACGGACTCCGGCTTTTAGTCCGGAGTGCACTCTCGGTCGCTGCGGGAAGTATATATACGGGCCGTTTTGGAGCTTGTTGAATCATAGCCAGTCGAGGTTGCACTGCGAAATGGAGTCGAGATAGAGAGAGAAAGAGAGAGAGATACACACATAGAGGCAGAGAGAGAGGGAGAGAAAGAGTCCGAGAGAGAGAGAGAGAGAGAGAGAGAGAGAGAGAGAGAGAGAGAGTCCGACAGAGGAGAAAGAGAGGGAGAGAACGAGAAAGATGCATATACATAGAGGAGAGAGAGAGAGAGAGGTAGAGAAAGAGTCCGAGAGAGAGAGGTAGAGAAAGAGTCCGAGAGAGAGAAAGAGAGAGTCCGACAGAGGAGAAAGAGGGATAGAACGAGAAAGATGCATTTACATAGAGGAGAGAGAGAGAGAGGTAGAGGCCGAGAGAGAGGGGGAGAGATATAAAGAGAGAAAGAGGGAGACGGGAGACATAGAGGATACTTATAGAGCTAAAGAGAGAGAGGGACAGAAAAAGAGACAGGGAGATAGGGAGAGACCGAAAGAGACATATAGAGAGAGGAGACATAGAGAGAAATAGAGGAGACAGAGAGAGAGAGAGAGAGAGAGAGAGAGAGAGAGAGAGAGAGAGAGAGAGAGAGAGAGAGAGAGTCGAAACGAGGGAGGAATCAGCAAAGACAACGCGAGTACTTCGCTGTCTTCGGGTGGGGTGAACTTATTAACGATTATTCCTGAAGTAAGTATTATTTTAGTATTAGTTATTAGCGTGTAATTAATGCGCGCACGCATTGCAATTTGGCGTAAGTGAAAACTGTTTTAGGTGTGTATGAGTGCCCCCAGCTTTGAGTTGTGTGTGCTGTACGCTTATTTCTAACCTTGTATACCAACTCGTATTAATTTTTATTGACCAAGACCTGTTGAGGTACTTTTGTTTTACCTTGCTTGTCAAAGCTTGTATGTATCCCCACACCGTATGTAATACCTTCCCAGTGTCGGTCTTTTGGGGTATTTAGAATAAATAAATAAATGACATTGGAGAAGGTGGACAAGCGTTGTCGCCGGATTGTTGACAGCAAGGATTTGTTCCTCAATCGACAGGGGGAAAAATGGGGGCCGGAGGGCGAAGGAGACCGATTTTGCCTTGTCTTAATTAAATTTGCAATGCTAATCGCTAATCACAATGCGAGTGACGAACGTCATCTACCCTTTTGCTACTGCTTCTATCAGATACATCTGGGCTATCTATAGCAGCGCAACAAAAGCGCGATCCCAGATTAGATAAAAATACTGCTAACTCCGCGCTACTATGTTGCCTACTCTTTCGCATATATCAGCAATGCTCTTTCCGCCCCACTTTAGTGTCGAGTAGTGTATCTACTTTCGCGGAGGCGATCATGAACTACATCTTCAGCATGTTACACGCGCCTTAGTTACACGGGCACAGTTAACCACGGTTAAGCAAGCCGCGGTTAGACAAAACCGCCGTTTGCTGAGTTATACCCTAGTTACACGGGCACCCTTAACCATGGTTAACCTAACCGCAGTTAGACCTAACCATAGTCGGCCGGAGTTGTATTACACGACAGATGAAACTGCGGTTACCCCGCTAACCATGGTTAACGCAAACTGATCTTGGCCGCCTACCTTAGTGTGCAAGGACACGAGGGACGTATGAGCACGGTATGCGTGAAAGGAAGTCACCGCTGTAAAATATATTTGATGCCGAAAACTTTTAATGTTTCGCTTACGATTGTGAAAACACATTTATCTAATCTAAATGAACTCCCGACATCATAAATACGAAGTCAGAAAAAAAAAAATCGGTTCATTAGGACAGACACAATCAGCCACTGGGCACTGGAAAACACTGGGCGCTGGCTGCCCATTTATCAGTTGAACAAGAAAGCTACCTTCATCAGCGTGATTTATGGTTCAAGTGAAGGCAATAACGTAAAGTTTGTACTGCTATCATTTCTAAGAACAACGCAACTGCACAATTTTGCAAAATTTAGCTTGCCTGTCACTACCCATTGAGCACCCGGGCTCGATGCGACTTGACACGCATAAACAAGACTTCTTTTTATACACACGGAAATACGTGCTGCCCTCTCTTTCTTCAATTTTTGAAAGTCCGGAAACCTTTGCCTGTCGATAGATGGGGTTAAATGTCGAAAAAACTCCAAAGCGCGCGAGAAAGAAAAAAAAATTGTTGCCCTGCGCGCTACGCGCAAGCACGCCGTGTTTCCCGGTCCCCCACCTCGCCCTCTCCCGTGAAGCCGCATCTGTGGTCCGGAAAGCACAGACCTCATCTCTTATCACTCCGTCCCGTATCCACTACATGCATGGTATCCTCTCGCGTCCCACTTGCCCTACACCCAACTCCCTTCCTACCCATCAGTACGGCCCCTTTACTGGGAGTGCCATCCGCCAGACCTACCACCGCACCTGCGTTCCCGCATCGCTTCCTGGGAGGACTGGTTGAACCCGGGTCCTGGCGTAGATGTCAAATCGACGCAAGAACTTCTGGCGGCCCCCTGCCTTCGTGTTAGTGCGAACCTCTGGGAGTTCTACGGACCAGCCATCTCCTAATGAAGAGACTGTGGCACGACGGCCCGGACTAGGGCTGTTTAAAGAATAAAGTTTTTCTCTCTCTCTCTCTCTTGTTGCTCCTGAGCAACATTGGGCATCAAATGGTTAACCACTGCGCGCGAAATTCGAATGGGTGTTTTCATATTCCTCGCAGCAGCACCACCAATGAGAAAAGAAAACCCGCGGCAGACCACAGATTCCACTGTTAACTCGTCTAAAATTCCGCAGATTTCGCCACTTTCGAAACTACTGCTGTGGGTTGGTTAAACCGCTCGGTAGCAAACAGAACCACCTGAAACACTAAAAGGGCCATGAATAGAAAACACGTTTGGTCCATCGAAAAGACTTCATCTCAATAACATTGAAACCAATTTTATAACAAGTTTTGAACAAATAATCCCTGTATCAAGGCAAACATTTTTTTGCGCTCTTTACGACAGCCGACCTAAGCCAACGCCAAGAAACATGACTGCGCGATTGTTGTTGGGGCCTCTGCTTTCCCTTGATCGTATAACTGGACTGGTGACGTGCAGTTAACGCAGCAGTAACAGTGTTTTGAGTCTTCCCTCTACTGCGTCAGTGCTGGCGTCGAGATAGCGCGAAACTTTAAAGTTTCTCAATATTTCTCGCATGTCTTTTTTTTTTTTTTTTACTTAGAATGTCATCCGAGACTGGAATGGAGCTACGCTGGTCACCAAGGACTGGTTTTCTTTTAGGGGCTAAGCCTCTTAGCGGTTGGGGCTGTTGGCGTCTCCTGTCGTCGTAATCGTCGTTTCACGTAGTCACGGTACTAAAACACCGGGAAACTCGTTTACGCCTCGCGCTAGAACGTAACGCGTACTAAAAAGAAACGGCCGCGTATCTGCTCCTTTCGTTGCCAATGTCGACGAAAGACGATAGTCGACTGGCGCGCCTGCCACGCCTCGCGCTGGAGATCTTCGTGCTTCAAAGACAAGAGACTTTTGCAGCAAAGGTGTATACTTCTGCCATCCAAAGGTTTCATCTACGTTGGCAAAAACGCCAAGGCGTCATGAATACAATTATACACTGCATGCTTCGCCCATCACCAGATTTCACGTTAGTGGAGATGGCCCGGGAAGTTTTGTTTCTTTTTCTTTTTTTTCATGTTGTACCAGGTTGTATTTCGTCAACAGAGCCCTTTCAAGTATACGTTAACACGTAACCTAACCGACACCACGGGAATGACGAACCCTCGGAAGCTACCGCAGACTCTGCTCCGCGCATGTGGCGGCTGGAACTACTCCAACGTCGCCGGCAAGCAATGCAATACCGTCCGTGCGTGTCTGTGCGAGAACAAGTTTTGACAACAATGCACGCCGACGCAAGAAAAAAAAAACGCTCTCAAAGCGGCGCACAGTAGCCTGCAAGTGGAAACGGCGGCTCGGCGAACAATCGGCACTGACAGAGAAAAGCCATCAGTCTACGGCAAACTGGCAGAGACGGTGCATTAGGAAAAAAAAAAAAAAAACATTCAAGAGCTGATACCGCTGAGGGCAGCGTTGCACTTGAAGTGCCAACTGTGTCAGCGAGCCAGGTGGCCGCCGGCCTGCTTTATTCGTATCAACCAAGCGCGAACACCGAGATCTCCCAATGGCTTCCAATATTTGTGAACAAGAAAAAAAAAAGAACTATATCGAATGGAATAAAAGCTGCGCTGTACTACCTGGTTTCAAGGTTTCCCAGTCCTACTTCATCTTGTTTTTTTTTCTTTCTTTTGAATCAGGGCGGTGCTTTAAGTTGTAAAGCCTCACCGAAAAGTACATTGGAGAGTGGTAGGGGTTAATGAAAGACCGCTAGAATGTTGGTGGGAAACGTCAGAGAAGCCGGGAAGGCCTCAAAACAACATAAATGAGATTACCACCGAGTATCATAAAGTGTGAACTGTTTTTCGGTTTAGATTGATTGTAGCGTTTAACGCGCCGACGGAACGCAGGCGATGAGGCGCGCCGTGGTGGAGGGCTCCGGATTAATTTTGACCACCTGGGGATTTTTAACGTGCGCCGAAATCTCGCACACACGGGCGTTTTTGCTTTTCGCCTCCATCAGAAAAGCGGCCGTCATGGCCGGGAATCGAACCCGCGACCTCGTGCTCAGCAGAGCAACGCCTTAGCCACTGAGCCACCGCGGCGGGTTGTTTTTCGGTTTAAAGGCAAGGCGAATGTATACAGCCGCGTTACTACTAAAGCTACTGTGCAACACTAACCTGTTAAAAAGGAAAAGCCACTAAACATCGTAATCATCATCGTCGTTTTCATCATCCCCAACTTTTAAGACAGAAGTTCAGACAGATCGAGCGATATCACCTCAACGTTGTTATAGTGCATTGCAAAGACGTCTATGGAAAATAAAAGCAAAAAAGCTCGACTCCGAAAGAACAGCTAAAAAGGTTCCCAGTCAAGCACTAGTGAGGGCCGATGGTGTTAAGGCGCTACTAATCAACTATTTGAGGCCACAAATTAAACCATCATCTGGGCATACAAATTAAGTAAATATCGCGCGAATTAAACATATACACATTAACCTGACGATGCTAGCACCAGACGGCCACCCCACCGAGTAACTTCGGCCTGACATGCTGGAGGACTAGAGCAGGGATGCCCTCTGTGCCCAACGCTGTTCACGTTGAAGTTAGCGGGGCCTAAAAACCACGCTTGAAAGATTTCTGCACAACGCATAACGGCCAAAGACTCGTCGAACAGCGTACGCTGGGGCCACACAGCACGCAGGTGACGTTCTACTTCCCACTGATAACGATGGCGATAAGGAACGAGGGGCAAATATTTGTGGCCAGAAAGCCACGACCGATAGGTTCTAAATTTGGCAACAAACAATCGGCCGCTTCGCTGCGAGTGACGTCGGAAGACAAGTGTTCCTTTCGCCCCCGCCAGACAACAACGGCCCTTTCCTTTCACCTCCCCCCTCCTCAATTACCATCTTGCTTTCTATCCACGCAGCGTCCTGGTATTTGCATATTCACGGTCACGGCCGATGTCTAGTCGCAACAGACTGCTCTTGTTGAATAGACGAAATTCAGTCTTTCGTCATAAGTGTACCAAAGATAATGGGTAGCTACACGAATGAGAACGCACCTTCTTGAGTAAAATTTGTAGAGCGGAGTGACACCAGAGTATTCAGGTGCGTACACTAAGGTGGACTTCTTTGTAGAGTGAGCAACACTGGCCGAGGTTGAGCAATTTCGCGTGGCTCCTGGAGAGCCGTGCTGCGCCTGGGCGATGAGCAGTGACGTCACACGGCGCACAGAACGTTGCTCGGTGCGCGGCGTCTCCCACACACCCCACGCGCCCAGCGTCTTCGCCGACCCCCGCTCCGCACGTGGCGGCCCGGTCCACTTGATGATCATGAGAGGCGTGGCCGGGTGTGGAACCGATGGCTCGTGCGTAGCAGCAACACCAGCGTGCGCCTATGTGGGCGACTGGTGACGCTGCGCCGGCGCCGCTTGATGAATATACATGTGTCACATAATGCGAATACCGCGTGTGTGTCTTTGAAGCAGCAGTAAGCATGATAGTCAAGCTAACCCAAGACAACCAGGAAAGCTAAGAACAACCAGCTGAGCCTCAGCTCACGCTACGTATATCCTGGCATAGCCGAGACAAGCCACTGCTAATTTTTCATGGTTGGTGGGTACACCTGAGCCGACGCGGGAGACAAACGGGGCCTCTCTGGTTTGAAGGAGAAGCCAGATCGAGCGATAGCACCTCAACGTTGTTATAGTGCATTGCAAAGACGCCCATGGAAAATAAATGCAAGAAACATCGACCATCACATTCGACCTCAACAGCAGCCATCACATTCGGTGATGGTTGCTCAATGGCGAGTAGGTCGTGCAAGGAAGGCCCCGCGGGCCCCTCTCTTCAACAATCAATGGACGACGAGGTCGGCGACCTCTCGGGCGGCGGGACACAGCCGCGAGGTTAGCGGGGACTCGTGCTCCGGTCGAATTCCGAAGCGGCGAAGAATGCCCGAGTTTGCAGCCGTGTTTGTACAGTCGCGTCGTCGCGGCATGGCGAGATGTCGTGTACGGGAACGCATGTTCAGACGGCCATGTAATACACCGCTCCACAACCACTAGACGTGTGCGTGTGTGTGCACGCGCTTTTGTTTTGTTTTTTGCGTAGACGTGGTCAATCTTTTTTTACGATCGTCGAGATAGTCAGGCTGGTGCTCGCCTTTTACAGGTGACCACGTTAGGGCATTTTCTTTTCGAACGCTTTTCGTAAGATCTTTGAATGGCCAAGTCTTTCCATCGGCCCGTGTGCGAGCGGAAATCAATAACAGCGACAGCGTAAAGGTATAGGAGCATTTCGGTTATTCACTTTTTAAGGCGGACGCCATAGTTCTCCAGGCCCGCGCGTTGTGTGATATGTAAGTCAGTAGTACCAAAAAAAAAAGCTGAAGTTGTGTTGGAAGCGAGCGTGAACCGGGGATCGCGCTCGAGGAAATGGAAAAAGCGGTGCGGGAGGAAGGTCGGAAGAGGGCTCTGAGAAAGGGCGACGCAGCGCACGCTGGTAAAAGTAAGGCCACGGCCGCTCCATCTGAATAACCTACGGGGCCGAGCACGAAGCCTCCTGGTGATAACTAGCGTCACTAAATAAAAGCTTTTATTTAGCTTATTTAGTGACGTAGCTTATTTAGTGGCGATAGTGATAACTATCCAGCGAACAAGGTTCGGAGAGTGTTGTCCTGAGTGACGACGGACGCGGCAACAAAGTTTAACAGCAGGTCGAACTATAGGTTTTCACCTCCACATTCCTAGATAGTTCTAAGCGCTCCTTGTAAAATTTTGTCGTGAACAAGGAAAGACGACGAGGTAAGAACAAACCTCGAAAGCACCGCTCAAACGAAGCAACGCGCCCCTTCCAAAAATATTCTTGCCACTACACCAGACAGACAAAGCTTACAACATCAAAGCCGTCTTCCTCTCGCTCTCTCGCCGCCCATCCCTACTGAAACGTTCCGCATATACGTAATTATGGGGAAACAGCACTTTCCCCTTTGTTGCCGCAGCGCCGGAATAAAAACAGGGATATTTTTTTTTCTTGAAACACGATAGAAGAGTTATATTCAACGTTAAAGAAATTTTGACACATTTTCATCTCTGTAAGACTGCCAGAAACGCCAAATCATTATCCGTATGATTTCCGTATATGCGGGGTGTAACGAAGAACGTAAGGTGCAGTCTTTCGCGCTTTAATTACGACACAAATACGAAAGCTGTGTCCTGGAAAGTCATATTCTGGCAAATCATATTCTGGCAAATCATCTTATTCTTTTGGTTTAGCAAAGATTAGCTGCATTAGGCATGCCTGGGTCATTGATACTCTGCATAAGCTCCGTATTCCCATAATACCGTGTATATAGAATTCACTAGCGGCCCGCCTCCTTTCGTCGTTCTATCCCTCTTTCCCTACACCTTCCGTTACCCTGGCGAGGGCGGCTCGGCGAGAACTCGCCAAGGTCATCCACGCGTACCCCTCATCAGCTCTACAGCGCATACGAATAAGTAGGGCAGGAATTCCATGCTTAGTGTGTGCATGTGCGAATGCGTGTTTAAAAGCTCTGGAAAAGCTCTGCCCGTACACCTAACGCGCCTATTTGACAATATTCTAATTATTACCGCACCATCTCTATAAACCTCGTACGGCCTCGCACCCATGTACAGTCGTCCACAGTCTTAGATGGAGCAACGCTTTAGCGACTTACCGACTCCTCCAACGTTGCCGTAAGAAATCGTAGTCCCACCTGCTGCATTTCTTCCAAGTTTAACGGGGCATTTGTTCGTAGGAATTTTTCAGATATTCCACGCAAAAGTTCGAATCTGATGTTCCAGCTAATGCTGTGGACGACTGTACGTCGACACTAACGAAGCGAAGGAGAGATGGAAAAAAAAACCCGCCCGAACATTCTCTTTCCTTCTCCCGCCGAAAAAAAGAAAGAAAGAAAGAAAGAAAGAAAGCAAGAAAGGAAGAAAAGAAGAAAGAAAGAAAGAAAGAAAGAAAGAAAGAAAGAAAGAAAGAAAGAAAGAAAGAAAGCAAGACACTACATACGCTGGTCGGAGTGAGTTTGGCGCGACTGTTAATTAGGGGGGCGCTAATTTAGGGGTAGACGTTTTTCTTGTATATTAACGCGTTCTTTTAGCTTTGATACCCGTGGCAGCGTGAACGCAAGTGTTAATTATTCGTGCTTTTGACTACACTAGCTCTATTTCAATATTCGTTTAGTCCTAATGCATGAGTGATTAACAGGGTATCCTTCACCATCCCTAATCTTCGTGCGGCACAGCGTTTAGCACAATTATCTGTGAACCCCGACAAAGTACACGGCGGATAAGAAACCGGGGGGCACAGTAATCGCCAGGCGCTCGCCACACAGAGCGTCAGAGTAATTACATGCGCGAGAAGTTTTCCCTGGCAAGTGGGAAAGACGGAGGCTGCTTGCACAGGGCGGCAGCGACAGTTTTGGGGAATCAGTTCACGTCCCTGCCTAGCCGTATTAACGCGCAGCCTGAGCAAGCCTAGCGCGAGAGGGAGCTGTATTTAAACGTCGAGCTAAGCGGCGAGAAATAAATATATTTAAGTTCATTATGTATATATATATATATATATATATATATATATATATATATATATATATATATATATATATCTGTGTGTGTGTGTGTCTGTGTAGTTGAAACTCGATTTTACGAATTTCCCGATTTAACGAAGTAATTCGGATTCCTCCCGAAGTCGCCCATAGGCTTAATGCTTTTATGAACTCGAAATAACGAAACAAACTTCGCTGCAAAACTAGGTTTAACGAAGTATTCCGGGAAAATCGTGGAGAGCAAGCCGGCCCTTGATCGTTGTGAACTGTTGCCGGTATGTTGGTCTCAACACCTCTATTTCTGAGGCTGCGTCGGGCTCTACAAGACCGCAACACAAGCAGGAACAGGCATCGCCCAGTTGTTGGGAAGAGCTTCGTCGGCGTGACGAGGTGGCTGCAGATAAGACGCCGACGCAGACACAGACTTTGACACAGGAGAAGTTCTGGACGACGCGTAGATAGTGCAGGTTGTTTCCGGCGCACAAGAGGAGTCTGAAGATGCAAGCGATTCGGATACTGTCGAAGCTCCCGTGCCCCCGCCAATCCAGGTGATGGACGCTGTCGACCTTCTGAGGCGGTTTGTTGGGGGGCGCAAGAGGGTGCCGCGGAAGCTTTGACTTCACTGGCCAGCTACGAGAAGTGTGTTCTCACGCTGCTCACAAAGCGCGCGTAGGCGAACAGTACTAGCTTTGTCGGTTGGCAATAAAGTTGCCCTACTTTCGATTTTACGAAGTTCCCGATTTAACGAAAGAACTCGCTGGTGCCGGTGATTCCCTTAAATCGAAGTTTAACTATATATATATATATATATATATATATATATATATATAGTCTGAAAAGGTAAAAACTCACACAGAGCGTGAACAAAATAAGGTTAGTAGAGACAGAGACACACGAGAAAGACGCAGAAAATAGAAATAAGTTTACTGACGTTTCAGGGAGAGGACTCTGAAGAAAGGGAGTTCTCTCCCTGAAACGTCAGAAAACTTATTTCTATTTTCTACGTATTTCTCGTTTGTCTGTCTCTACTAACCTTATTATTATATATATATATATATATATATATATATATATATATATATATATATATATATATATATATATATAGACCCGCCGCGGTGGCTCAGTGGCTAAGGCGTTGCGCTGCTGAGCACGAGGTCGCGGGTTCGATTCCCGGCCGCGGCGGCCGCTTTTCTGATGGAGGCGAAAAGCAAAAACGCCCGTGTGTACGAGATTTCGGCGCACGATAAAGATCCCCAGGTGGTCAAAATTAATCCGGAGCCCTCCACTACGGCGCGCCTCATCGCCTGCGTTGCGTCGGCGCGTTAAACCCCACAATCAATCAAATCAATATATATATATATATATATATATATATATATATATATATATATATATATATATATATATATATATATATACAGTTTATGTTATTCACAACATGTTTACAAGAGGTATTCAGAACATTGAATTTGGAATAGGTGGACGTAAGAATTAATGGAGAATACTTCAGTAACGTGAGATTTGCTGATGACGTTTGCCTTGTTAAGTAAGTCGGTGATGATGATTGTTCGACGTTTATGGCGCAAGGTCAACTAGGGCGAAGAGCGCCAAAACAGTGGTTATGCATGACGTATGAAGACGTAAACTCTAAAATCGCTCAACAAAAACAAAAGTAAAATCAGTAAAAGACAATGAGGATGGCTGGTGTAAAAGGTCAGGTTGTGATTGCGCGCTGCATGAAATTAGGCGTAAAAACAAAACTACGCGTGATAGGAAATAAGGTGTGAAAACTTGGTTTCGGCAAGAAACTTAAAGGTACGTTGTAGAGGAATCATGGGATCATCCGCTAAAAAACAATGCTGGGTGTAGTTGAGTGTGTTGTCTGTATATATAGTTGGTCTAGGTGTTTTCGTCTTGTGTGGAGCACTTTGCATGTAATTAGAATGCGAATTACGGATAGGCCCTCCCCGCACGTGCTACACAAGGGTCTTGGAGATCCAGTGGGCAGACGGGAGTGTGTCGCGTGTGTGTGGCCTATCCGTAATCTAGCCAGGGCAACTTGGATGAATCTTTTGTATGAGTCAAGAGTCAGTAGTGTATCGTCTATAAGTGTGGTTTTACTGCACGAAACTTGTTGCATGTATGTTTCCTCCAGTCGGCTTGCCATGTTTTGCGGAGTTATTGTCTGGTGTGTGGCTTGAGGTCGGTGTAGGGTAGTGTTGCTTTGTTTACTGTGTTTCGGAGTGCAGCACTGGCGGGCATTTCATCCGACAGTTCATTTCCGCCGATGCCAGAGTGGCCTGGCACCCACCACACAGTCACCTGAAGGTTTGAAGAATACGCTAGCACAATTAATTTGAAGACAAGATTAACGACATGGTTTTTCATTGACTTTCCGGATGACAATGCATGGACGACGCTCAGCGAATCTGTATATAGACCTAGGAATATGATGTTCAACTATGTGATTTACAACCAGAAAAATGCTATATGCTTCTGTCGTAAAAATGTTTGTCTTTACCTTCATGGTTCCACCTGCTTTACAATTGGGTCCATGCGCCGCACAAGACACCACAGTGAAAGTTTTAGACGTTAAGTAACTCGGGGGACGAATCGCAAAGCATGATAACCGCACTGGACAAGCAGAGTAGAATTATGGGTGTGAAAATTAATGTGCAGAAAACTAGAGCTATTCTCAATAACCTCTGGAGAGCACAGCGGTTTGAGATAGGTGGCGAGGCAGTGAAGTGGGAAGCGAATATATCTACTTAGGCCAAGTTGTCACCCCGGATCCCAACCATGAGGCAGAGATAATTAGAAGGATAAGAATCGGGTGGAGTGCATTCGGCAGGCATCCTCAGATAATGAATGGCAGCCTACCATTGTCCCTGAAGAAGAAAGTGTTTGACAGATGCACCCTACCGGTGCTCACCTACAGGGCAGGAACTTGGATGATCACTAAGAGGGTTCAACTTAAATTGAGGACGACTCAGCGAGCAATGGAACGGAAGATGGTAGGTGTAACATTAAGGGACAAGAAGAGAGCGGAGTGGGTCAGGGAACAAAGGCGTGTTAAGGACATATTAGCAGAAATTAAGAAGAAGAAATGGGTGTGGGCAGGACATGTAACGCGAAGGCAAGATAACGATTGGTCATTAGGGTAACAGAGTGGATCCCTAGAGAAGGCAAGCGTGACAGGGGGCGGCAGACTGTTAGATGGTCAGAGGGAGATCAAGAAGTTTGCGGGGATAAATTCGTCGCAGTTAGCACAAGACCAGGGTAATTGGAGATTTATGGGAGAGGCCTTTGCCATGCAGTGGGCGTAGATGGGCTGATGATGGTAATGATGATGATGATATACTCTGAAAATAAATAAAACTTGCAAAGAGCGCGAACAGTACGGTAACTAAAGACACGGACACACGTGAAAACATCTATGCGCGATTTCGAACACCGCGATATTGCGCCGAGTAGTGCGTCAGCTAAAATGAACACTGAACTTAGAATAATCGCAGCAGCGCGATGGAAAAATTGGAAAACAGATGCAATATGCCTGCGGACTATCGCCAACATCATCATCGTCAGCAGTAGCAGCAGGAGCATCACTATCATCACCAGCTACTTCTTAATTGTCCACTGAAGTGCTCCTTCCCTTAACTTCCCACAGATACTATATAGTGTCATCTATTCGCTGCCCACGAATGCCGTATACGCAATATTCCTTCTGGTCACGCCAGGTACTAACAATACAAAGCTTACGCAATGTTGAAAACAATGCTAGTGCCTTTGAAGACCAGAACGTCTTTTAACCAGTCCCCTTCAGCTAGCCGCCCGACACGAGTATGGTTGGGCGCTTTCCCAGCCTTCTATCCGTGACGAGTTGTCCGAGGCTTCTGAAAATCCGCCCGCACGTATTTCATCGTGTAAATCGAGACATAAGGAAGCGGGCACTTCACATCTAAAACGTTTTTTCCAAATTTTGTGCACTGGTACCTGCGAGGTACGCACATATGTCTGTCTCGATCCAAATTCTTCGCCGTGTGTAGAAGTATCTCCATTATATATATATATATATATATATATATATATATATATATATATATATCAGAGGCTTGCAGACGAAGGGCCTATCGCTGCATATCACCCAATCAACCGAGTCCGTGCAGCTGTCACGATCCTCAGTCTGACAAGGCGGGAATGCGCTGCACTCTTCTCTTATATTTTTGAAACGAGGCCCGTCAGGGACGTAAAAATGGTTGACATTGAATGAGTCACCCAAACTCAGTTAGAGGGCACAGCAAAGTGAACGCGTAGACTGTCGGTTGAATGCATGCGTCATTTCCAGACGCGTCCGCGCGGAATTCTTAATAGATGAGCGCATGGCCGGGACACCAGCGGTTGATGTTAGCTCGAATTTCTACTGAAACACTGGGACCTCAACAATTATGCCGGTTTTTGTACGGTGACAGAGGAAACTGGTTTCGCTAAAAACAGAGTAAAAAAGAAAAATCCGCACAGCATTTTGATGTGCAAATTTTGAAGAACCTAGAGGGCTCTGAAATTTCGTTTCTCTACGAAGTTTGCTTGCAGTATTCTCTTTATCTTGTTTTTCAACGTGTTTTCTTTGTTTTGCTTGTAATATGTCCCCATGTAAAGTAACAAGCCCTGCCACCAGCCCGGCTGACCTCACCAGTTCACATAAAATAGTCCTCTCTCTCTCTCACACACACACAGACGGAGCGAGATTACGTATATTAATCTTCAAAACGAAACGGTCGGAAAATACGTACCTCGCACTCAAAACTCAAAATGGCTGAATACGCTTTCCATACTAAATACTATGGTACACGGTCGACCCTCGTTATGACAAAGTCAGGTATGATCAATTTCGGGGTTGAGACGAACAGCACTGTTGCTCTTCTTGTAAGTGCACAACGAAAAAAAAAAGAAAAACGTCAGCTCAAAACGAATTTCTCATTTTACGAGCAAATTTTCACGGTGCCTTGAAGTTTGTCTTGTTGTATGTGTTGTTTATTGGCGCAAGGGCAACTTGGCCAAAGAGCGCCAAATACGAGGGTTTTGTATATTTCTTTGGGGGTATACTTCTTTAGTTAAAATTGTTCAAAAATAGTGTAGGGGGCCGTCTCGTTAAAAGCAACCTATTGGTGTAGAGGACCATACTGGTAAGAACTAGAAGTGGTGAATGGAAGGAGGAGGAGGAACAACTTTATTGGAATCACCGGCAGCTGGGACGTGGCCGCTACGTCGCGGAGGCCTGCCCGGGCCTACTCACGCTTCCCAGGTGGGGTTGCGTTTTCGGGCCGCTGGCGTGCCAGGGCAGCCTTCGCCTGCTGGACTGCCTGGATTTGTGCACTGTAGTCTTTAACGTTCATGGCTTCTGTGATATGAGAGGGCAGAGTTCCTTGCGCTGCCTCGGCAGGCTGTGTCCTGCAGTTCCAGAGTATATGGCCGAGTGTCGCACGCGCACTATCACATACACGGCACATTTCACTTTCGTATACACCGGGGCACAGATGTTTTGTAAGCACTGGGGTAAGGATCGATTCGGTTCGGGTCTGCCGGCACCAGAGCATCTCTACGTCGCGGGAGGGGTCCGGTGAAATGCAGTTCAGCTTTCAGTGACTACGAAGAGAGCCCTCATCAGGGGGAGATCAATGAAACAATTATGGTCGATATGAAATTGTTTGCAAAAATTGTTTGTTTGAAGTTTGTCTTAAAAGGGATTTTACTGTATACATTCTTGGGCGACAGGTCATGAGCGCTGCCTGTAGAGGCGCCACTGAAAGCCGCCTAACGGTACATTCCGAAAGAAGCCACGGGTCGTCCCGACCGCTTTCTCATATCCCCACTTCCGCAGTTTCCAAACACCTCACACCTCTGATTTCACGTTTGCAAGATTCAGATGCGATTGTTGCTATGATTGCGGAAGGAATGGTGGCTTCGTAAGGGCACATTTACCTCCGATTCGATGGCAGTGAGGGTCAATCCAGCGTCAGTGCAGGTGCGTGCCACAGACCAGCATCGTGAAGCGAGTGTGCTATTGTGTTCACTCGTTTTTCAAAATTTTCAAAAATTTCTCGGTGCACCGCTTTACTGAATGGAACTGATGAACTCGGGCCCCCAGATGTGAAAGCGTTAACGGGTAACGCCTTAACGTTGTTCAGAAGCACAAAAGAGAAGCCCAAGCGACTTCCACATGAGGACAGCGGCTCATCAACACCCACGATATGCGTTCTTTTTACCGCTGTCGCTTGCTTCATTGAGGTTCTGCCGGATCGGCGACATAAGGACGGATCGACGCGCAAAAGGGTACGTCCGAACGGGCGTTTCGCAGTAAAAATAAATGCGCTTAAGGGGCCGACGAAGACAAAATACAAGTTTCAACTCATTAACGAAAACTGGCGCAGTATGCACCAGTGGTGCAAGGCTGGAGAAACATTAGGGATGGCAGCCCCCCTCCCCTCGTCGGAGACCCGGATGTTGCACCTCACTCGGATTTCCCAACTTGCCGCGGAAAGTTCTCCACGACTGGCAGGCCCGGGTCGTTGTGTCCGCAGCCTTTCACATGTCTCCCAATGTGGGCCGCTATAGACCTTTTTACCTTCTTCGTCCTGAGAGCTACCATTTCATCAGCGGGCTGTGCTAGCGGCCCTATAATTGGACCAGTCGACAGGAAGATGTCACTGCGCATGCGCAAGATTATGTCGCGATCTTATTAAAGATTAACAAATGATAAGGTCAATAGCACGCGCTTGAACCCGCGGCTACCCGCTTTGCGAACTCGGCGTCTGTGCTTCCCACCTCAGGCGCGCGAACGCACCTGAACTGGCGAGGAGAATTAAGCGCACGCGAGAGATCACGCCTCGAACGCTGGGCAGAGTGTTCTCGAAGGTCGAGCTGGCAGACGCCGGGCGCTCCTCACGAGGCGCACGCGGTATTTCTGCTCTGATAGGTATTTTATTCTGGTAACGCTGGAAGGTGGAACGAAAAGCTTTTTGTAGCGTAAGCTACACTGGCCGAGGTTGAGCAGTTTCGCGTGGGCCGTTCTGCGTAAGCGCGAGGTTTGGATCGGATCGGATTGGATTGGACTGGTTTGGATTGAATTGGATTGGCTTGATTTGGCTTGGATTGGATTAAATTGGATTATGTTTGATTGTAATCCAATCCTATCGGAGTACGGTTGTGTAGATAATTGGGTCTGCACATTCGCCGGTCTGCGCATTCCAGAGGAGTGACGTCATAGCCGCGGCAGACGCACTGGCGCCGGCGCGTGACTAGCTCTGCGTCTCGGTTGCGCAGTAGCCAAGTCTGGCGCTGCGCCAGAGCCGCCTGATAGCTGTTTCGCGTGGCTCCTGGACAGCCGTGCTGCGCATGCGCGAGGAGCAGTGACTGGATTGGATCGGATTGTAAATCGTTTTAGCAGCAGTAAGCATGATAATCAGCTTACCCTAGACAACCAGGAAACCTAAGAATAACCACCTGAACCTCAGCTGACGCTACGTATATCCTGGCATAGCCCAGCTAAGTCACTGCTAATTTTTAACAGCTTTGCCCCGACATCAATGGTACCAATTTTATCGCAAGCTTCGCACAAGCAATCGAGAATGGAGATATTAAGCGAAACTGATGAAGCAATGGCCACTTTCCTCCCAGTGTCCGGCGATTTGTCTACGAAGTTGCAGAACCTTGTGCTATTGACGGCCGCCAACCTAACCCGCGGTCAAAGAACATGACTGGACGATAGGGGGACAACTAGCTTCGTTTGATCTCCGTTTTAGGGGCCAAGCCCTGTAGGGCCTGTTCGCGTCTCCTGTCGTCGTCGTAATCGTCGCCTGATGTAGTCACGGTACTAAAACATCGGGAAACTCGTTTACGCCCGAACGTAACGCATGCTAAACAAACACCGGGACACTCGTTTACGCGTCCCGCTAGAGCTCTAGGGCTTCGTATTACAAAGACGAGAGACTTTTACAGCAAAGCGGCATACATCTATTCCTCAACGGTTTCATCTCCGCCGGCAAGAACGCCAAGGCCCAAAGAATACACTTGTACACTGCATGCTTTGCCCCTCCCCAGGTTTCACGTTAGTGAAGATGGGGGATTTTTTTTTTTTTCGCTGACGTGCTTGCGTGTTAACGAGCAGTTGACACACTGGTGACTATGTTTTCAGAGCTGCCTTTATTGCGCCACAGCTGCCCGAAATCGGTCACTGCAGCGCGAGATTCGAATGTTTTACAACGCTTAATGTCTTTTTTTTTTTTTCAGTTACAAAAGCGTCTTTCGCGGCTGGAATGCAACTTAGTGACCTACCGAGGGCCAGTTCATTCAAACTGAACAAAGTTGACTTTCTTCTTAATGGGCCCTTTTGGTCTGCGGACGAAGCTTTTGACGTGTCGTAAATTGTTCAAGTTAGGGGACCACGTGTTACCCAGGTGAACCTGCCACCGAAATACGCGCGCTCTACATGTCCCCGTGCCCCTTTTTCCGCCAACAGCGTGCGTCCGTGAGACAGAGTTTATCCCCGAGCGCCAGTGGTTACTCAACTGCACAGCCTCTTTCCGAACGGGTATAAGCCGAAGATAACTATTACATATACCAAACAAGGTTAAACTGCGCTAACTATGGTTGACCACAGAGAGAGAGCGGGACACAAGAATCACTGCGACGCAGCTTAACCTTTTTTTAAAGACTCACTTAACAAGTGCTTCTAAAATGTATTCTATGGCTTGACACTAATCTTATCAGTCAAGAACATTTCCAGAAATACTGACCTGGAAGCGGTGTTTGTCCGCCGAAAGCGTCTACCAACGAGAGCTTTTTTCGGATAAGCTGGACACGGGGGTACATCGAAGACCAAATGATGTTTTTTTTTTAGTGAAAATAGCGAACCATAGCAACCGATAAACGAGGGGAGTTTTAAAGGGGCCGCCCAGACAAATACGAGTTCCTTTTTTTTAGGGGCGAAGCACCTTAGGACGTCGTTTTGTCCGTGGCTTGTCCCTTGGCGTCCGTGTACACAGTGTTGCGCATGCGCGAGGAGCATTGGATTGGATTGGATTTGGATTGGATTTTTTTAACAGACTGCTTTGTACCTATAACAGCGACGACAATATTTAAATTTAAAAAAGGGGAGAGGAGGGGGGCTAACCCGCCGAAGCTGCGCTTTCGCTCTGAGGCGTGCCGTAGTGGACAGCTCCGGATTAATTTCGACCACCTGGGGATCTTTAGGGTGTGTACAAATCTTTCCTCTTTTCGTCTCCACCTGAAAAGCAGCCTCCGCGGCCGGGAATCGAACCCGCAACGTCCCTGGGCTCAGCAGCACAACGCCTTGGCCACGGAGCCACCGCGGCGGTTAAGGTAAGCATGCGAATTTTAACGACTGCAGACAATATTTTATTTATTTTATTTTATTTAAAAATACTGCTAATCCCTTGTCGGAATTTTCGCAGGAAGGACATCATCGGAAAAGCACACAATAAAAGCACACAATAAAAACATATCCGTAAGTTATACATCGTTTAGGATACGCGTTACATTGATGCTACCAAGTTCTCGCAATTTCGAGAAATTTGAAACATTTTTAACATTTCGTATTAAAAATGTAAAAAATAGAAGCCATCGCACTGCGTGAAGGTGGATGACCAGGGAAGCTGTATCACATCACACACACGGGGTTTTATGCACCTGTATTTATTTTCCCATTTGGTCTTACTAGTGAATATGGCTTTGTCATTGAAACTTGGAAGGGCTACACTTTTTACTCCTAGCAGACAGACATGGGGTTGCTCGTTTCCCCGACGTAGGAGCCCACGTGCGAAAGCAGACGGAAATTCCACAATCTTTGGAACTCCACTGTAACTGTAAACTAATTACGGCGAGTTAAGGATACTCGTAGTAATGATAGAGTCCTCCTAGCGGCCAATTGTCCGACAGTTGCTTTTGGGAAAGTCTTGACCGAAGGAAAGCTTTAACGCGAGGCAATTGTGCCTCACAAGATTTCTTGGACACGAAATATCCACGGAACTTTAGGCATTCACAGCTCCGCTGTAAGAGATCGGTTTCCCGGGCTGGAGTTGAGTCGAGTCAGAGATAAAAAAGTTGCGTTCAAATTAACCCTGTATGCCCAACCAATGAAACCAATAGATAAACATTGTAATGCTTTGTTACATTGTAGTTTGTGACTGAAACAAAAAACCACGAAGAAAAATTTTTCTTTCTCCCAGGGTTTCAAAATTACATAGTGTATCATAAACGCCTAAAGAGATACGCATAAACGCATAGTGCCTACATAGATAATGTAGGTATATAATGTAGCATATACCAATTTACATGTAGGTATATGTATACCTACATAAAAGTTGGTATATAATGTATCATACACCAATTGAATGTAGGTGCAGACCCACTGAGAGCGCTTACGACGGAGGAATCGATCTTGCAAACTGCATTTGGGACTCAATGCGGCGAGTTATCGAGCTATAGATCCTTGAAAAACGCTTAGGAGGTATTAGAAATGATACTAGTGGGCATTTCATGGCGGTCGAAAGGCCCAGGGGCGAGTAGAAAAAACCGAAAGATGGCGTATCTTACACAATACATTGGGCATTACAGGGTTAAACAAGATTGTATTTTGTATACACGGCCCCTTTAAGGCTGGGTTAATGCAAGCAGAGTGCAAATTTTCAACAGCGTTCTGGTCTGAAACCTGGGGCGGTATTCTCGAGTTTTGTCCCTCTTGCGTCCCTTTCAAAAGTGTCCCTTTTGGCGCGCCCTGATTGGCTAAAAGCAAACAACCGGAAGTGACGTAACGCAAGCGCAACAAACCTACTGCCAACGCCCACTGCTTAACCGGAAGTGCGTCACGATGAAAGGGACTCAAAAGGGACGTTTTCAAAAGGGACAGTTACGAGAATACCGCCCCTGGTCTGAAATTCTAAACCAGGGTTTGAGCATCAGACGCGCGGTGGAGTTGCGGAAATGGAGGGATGAGGTGAAAAAACTTCACGCCGAAGAATAGGCTCTGCGAGCGCAGAATAATACCCCTGTCACACGGAAGATCTAATGACGTTTAGAGCAAATGTAATTCGCTCTAAGCGTCATTAATTCGACGCTACACGAGAATACCTAATGGCATTTATCGGCTAACTAAGGTTCGCGAGCTCATTCAGCAGCCAAATGGGTAGCCTCGACAGCAGTGGCACGTCACTATACTCGGTTACAACTCAAGAACGGCACCACCTCATGTGGTGTATCACTCCGCCAAAGCGCCGGACCCGTGACGTCAGTGCGCGCGCGTTTTGAAAGGGGTTTGCTATGAATGCGTGATATCGTCTGCCTTGTCTCACGCAGTTTGTTTGTCGTCACTGGAGTCGTTTATGAGCATAGTAAGTCCAAAAAATCACGGGAACGGCTCACGCCATGTTCAAAATATTCCCAGTAACGCTCTACTTGCGCCGCGCGGAGAAACATCCGGCTACGGTGATAAGGCACATCGGCAACTTCCGGTGCCGTTCTTAAGTTGTCACCGAGTATAGATAAGAATGTTCAGTTATAAACCAAAGAATACTGTTTCTAAAAACTGTTAGTAGACTTCAATTTTCCCTTCATGTTGTTTTTCAAATAAAGAACGACAAACAAGTACTTACAAAAACGAAAATCTCGTCCCCAGTGCGCGCGCTACCCTAATACGGATTTTTTGCGGACGTGTTTCGGCTTGTGATGTCTACTGATGCCACCTAAATCGGCAATTTTCTTATTTTGTAGCGTAAGCTACACTGGCCGAGTTTGAGCAGTTTCGCGTGGCTCCTGGCGAGCCGTGCTGCGCATGCGCGAGGATCAGTGACGTGACACGGCACACGAACGTTGCTCGCTGCCCGGCGTCTCTCACACTACACACGCGCCCAGCGTCTTCGCCGACCTCCGTTCCGCACGTGGCGGCCCGGTCCACTTGATGATCATGCGAGGGGTGGCCGAGTATGGAACCGATGGCTCGTGCGTAGCAGCAACAGCGGCGTGCGCCTGTGGAACCAGCTTACTCTCTGGGGGCGATTGGTGACGCTGCGGCGGAGCCGCTTGATAAATATACATGTCACATAATGCGTATACCATGCACGTGTAATTGAAGCAGCAGTAAGCATGATAATTAAGCTAATCCTAGACAACCAGTAAATGTAAGAATAAACAGCTGAACCTTAGCTCACGCTATGTATATCATGGCATAGCCGAGCTAAGCCACTGCTATTTTTTTTATTTAAAAAAATAGTCCTTTGTTATGTTTAAAAAAATGTTATGTTTGAAAATATTCTAGGTGCACTTGAAATATATTTTTGCGGATTTTGCGAGCTCTCTAATCGTCACCGCTATCACTATCGAATGACATTTGTTTCACCGTGTAGACCCACACGACCAAACCGAATTAATGTCATTAGCAGCTAATGGCGTTCAGCTTGAGTGACATTATATCTTCCGTGTCACAGGCGTATTAGAGCACTGTGAGAAAGGCTTTCCCCTGCTTCAGCGGACATAAATAGGCCGACGTCAACGATGAGCGTCTTCAAGCAAATCTAGTCCTCAGGTCTCGTGCCTGGATTTCCGCCCATTCTGAAACCGGTAGCCTCATTACAGAGATGGGAGATTTCCGGCATTTACGGATGTCGCAACAAGATAAATAAGGGCTCCGATGAAGGCGTACCGAGAAAAAAAATAAGGGGGTGGGGTTGGAATTTCGACACGTTTCCTGGGACTGAAGACGCACGGGCGTCATCGAGTGTTTTGAATTGGAATACGCCACTGCGCTGTGTTGACAAATCAAATTTGGCGGGTTCACGCGCCGATGCTACACGTGAACTGTTAGACGCGCTGTAGTGCAGGGCTCCGGATTAGTTTTCACCACCTGGGGATCTTCAACGTCCGTCGAAGTCGGCTCTACACACCAGTCTCGTCGCTTTTCGCCTCCGCCAGAAATGTACTGTGTTGCAAATATAGAAAAACAAATGTGAAATATTTCCTGAACAAGTTCAGAGCAAAACTTGCATAATCATGCGCTTCCGTCACAATCATTTTCTTCTGCGTTGGTGTAATGTATACAATGTACAGCGACAAAACGAAAGTGATAACGCAAATAAAAACACGGAGGCCACTCATGTTCGACGCATTTGTAAGGAGTAGAGATGTGAGTGAGTGTGGCCTCGCGTAACCGGAAACAAGGTCGACTACGACGATGACGACATGGCACACATTTTGACCACGCGAAAGTGATGAAACTGCAGTAGTTATCTTTTGTCTGCCGAAATTGATTTTTGACGTACTAGACTAGCCTGAAGTAGCCGCTGCTGTCGTCCATCAAGTGACTGCGGAACTGGTAATCGAGTGGAGAGTCGTACGGCGATGGGTGAGGTCGTGAGACCATGGAGGAAAGCGTGAGACGAACATCTATCGTGACGTCACTTACTACCATCAACGGGCCTCCTCGATTTACCAGTCCTGGACGGTCGGGGGGCAGTCCTCGGACTGCCCCCGGACCGGAAGCCCCATAGGAATACATGGGAAAAACGAGCTCCGGATCGCGTCTTGGGCAGTCCGCGGACGATCCGGGACTGATAATCGAGGGGGCCCAACGTTTGTAGCGTTCTGTTAGGTCACGCGCCGCCGTGGACGCTGCGGTTGGTCGGACGCAATGCACACTGGGAGATTGGAGCATAACTTTCTTGGAGCCATAAATGGGGTAGCGTGTAGTTCACTATGGTATGATAGACTGGAAGTCATGAACGGTTTAAAGGGGCCATTAAGACAAAATACAAGTTTGCATAACTAAAAAAGGCTGCATAGTTCCGGTAACCATTTTACGAATTTTATCGCTAAATTCAAACAACGAAACTACTGAAAGGCTGTGCCCCTCCGCAGCCATTTTCCGGGGATTTCTCTACGAAGTCACAAGATTGTCTGCCAACAGATGCCGTTTCCTGGCGACTGCGGTGCAATGTGTTTAAGGTTGGCCCGTATTACGTGACCATGCGCCTGCTACAGCCCTGTAGCGCAAAATTTGAGTCTTTCCATATTTCTTGCGTTTTTTTTTTTCAGTTACAAACGTCTTTCGTGGCTGGAATGGAGGCGAGTGGGCTATCAAAGGGTAGTTATTTTTTTTTCAAATTGGACGACGTGGTTTTCTGCCTTCATGGCCACTTTAAGCCACATGTGCTATCACGAACGATCTGCGTTGCATACGACGGCTGCACGTATGTTGTATGCAACGAAATTGACCAGCGGAAATTGGCTCTGCAGCACTTCTATTTTGCCGGTACCAGCGTTCAGTGAGACGATACACCAGCTTTTTCGCTGTTGTCATTCGTCTGAGCGACGCACCCAGCAAACGGCCGGTATAGTTACCGCTTCAACACCGGCAAAGGAAACGTCCGCGGCTCACACACAACACGTACAGTTTGGCAGCTTTAGCATCCACACGATCCCCACAGCAGCGTCGTTTTGTGGAAAGAGCCGTTTGCATACTCGGGAGCGCAGCGCGCAAAAATGCGAAAAACAACGCACCCTGGACGAAAAAAGAAAACAGTAGAACTTGGGATCCATAATTTCAAAGATTGTGAGACTTCTAAGTAATTCTCAGAATTGCCCCGTGGCCACACATTACTTAAACTGCCAGTTATCATCACCGGGTAAGCTTAATTTGATCTTTTTTCTGCAGCAACCCAATTAGATCGCGAATAGCTTTTGTACTCATCTTGCGAATAAACGGACGCAATATCTCGCGATTTTGACGAACGAAGACAGCTTCCCGAGTTTTTATAATGCGCTTGATCAGGCGTACTATACCAACAAATCAAAGGTCTGCCACATTAAAAACACTCTCGCACGCAGCAAAGATTTGTCTAAATACTATAGTTCAGTTTTCATTCCGTTCTGAGTTCCGCGGACGCCCGCGGAGATCGGAACGCTCGGGTTCAACAGACGAAAGCGTGCAGTGTGGGCACGCGAGCCTAGCGTCGTCTGCGCAGCGAAAGGGGCTTGGCGCGGCGAAGGAGCTCTTCCAACGCCGACCCCGCCGTCGTGATCCCAAAAGGGAGCGGACGGGGCAAAAAAAGCCACGCCAGCCGCCGCCGCACCGCCATTGCCAAAAACACGCCTCTCATCCTCCGAAAGCATCGGTCGTCTGCGCCGGCTTTGCTCCGGAGGATGCGATCACGGTACGCTACACGCGCGGCGCGCCGACGACAGAGGCGCGGGACACTCCCATCAGCAGACGGTCGAGTCGGCGCCGATCCAGCGCAGACGGCAGGAGCAGCGCTGGCAACAAAACGCGCTCCGCACCCACGCACACACACGAGCACTACTCAGGTGGAGGGATGCTGAGGAGTAGCGGTTCCAGCAGGGAACTCACCGATTTGAGAAGGTCGTCGTTTTCTTTGGTGCCTCCGCACCGCAGGCTTGCGTGTCGGCGGCGCCGTGCGTCGTTTTCTCCTCCCGGCGTTTCCTCCGCCTTGCTGTGTGAGCAACGCGCGGGCGGTTTCGTTTTTCGGGCTTGGACGGCCGCCGCCTGCTGCTGGGGAGTAGTGGTGGTGCAGCCGGCCGCTGTGGTGACGATGCGCTTCACTAGATTCGTCGTCGTCGCGGGCTGGGCGCAGCGGCCGCCATATCCCTTCGCACTGGCACTGCCCTGCCGCCTGCGACCGAGCGAGCGCGCGTTCGCAAACTGCCGTTGCCGCCGCTGCCGAGTGGGCGAGGGTGGCTGCGTGCCCGCTCTCTCTCCCACCTCCTTCCCTCCTTGCGACTCCCCTCCCCGGTCTCGCGAGAGCCCTTCCTTTTCGCCTGACACTTTTGTGCTTTGGGCGTCTTTCCGTTTGTTGTACTTTGTTTATTCGGTGCGCAGCTCCGGAGCATGGCTGGGAAGCAAAGGGCTGAGCCTCCATGGGGCTGAGCGTTTCGAGTGCTTCTCGCGTCGTGTGCAGGAGAACGTGGGAAAGACAAGGCGTGTGGCGCCATCTCTCAGGCGCTCCGCTTACTCACCGCTGCTACCGACTCCACGAGAGGCCGCCAGATTGCCAGGTATGGATTACCTTGGCGCGCAGTGCTCGTACGGCAGGTGGGCGTCTGTGGAAGCGTTTCTGGAGGGTGGAATCGTAAACGCGAAAGCAAGCAGGTCAAACGAGAATATGAATGGTGGTGAACACCCGTACAAGGGTGTTCACCACCTTCAAGAAATAATATATGAGGTGCAGTCGATACCGAATAACAATGAAAACGGGCACATGTGTGCACGTGCTTGGGTTGACAGTGTACGATTCCAAACCAGGGCCCTGTATTTCAAAGACGGTAGTCTTTCTTGGGTTACCGCAAATTTGGGTTACCGCAAAATTGGAGGCGAGGTTGGACAGGTCTGTCTGCCTGTATGTCCAACGATTCCTCCTTCCGAAAGAAAGATAAATTCTGCAATAAGAAGTTTCTATAGGCAGAACGCTTCCAAACCACTAAATCTGGTACCACATTCATACTTGTCAGCACTGCAGAACAGAAAGAAATCATTGGTCATATCTGAAGCCAAATATCAATACATGATTGCTACAAGGCAGCGTTCTTTCAATTGAAAAAAAAAGTGCGGTTGATATACGGGATAGCCAATAAAGAAATACGCGTTGAAAGTAGTACTTTGACCAGAAAATACAGGAAGAGGTCCGGCCCGAGTCTGGACCTAGTGGCGGCATTTCAAGTCCAACAGCAACGGAAGACTTCAAGAGATGTCTCTCGAGCAACGAGACGCGGGAAAATTGGGAAATTAGATTGACTGGAGCAACCCTCCGCCGTGTTTACCGTCAGCAGTGTTGCGGAATGGCCAGCTCCCTTCCATCCCAGTTCCATTTCTTTCAGTTACGCGCGATGCCACAATTTCGCCCATTCCCACTCCTCCAATAAGCGGGAAGTCCAATTACACTTCCGTAATTCCTCAGCGTATAAACCGAGACAACGCACATACATCCTAGGTAAGTGCTAGGGATGTCCCACCTGGGAGTTTGGGAACTCCCAGGGACATCCCACAAAAGTTCCAAAAACATCCCAAGTGATACAAAAATAGACCTCCCTGGGATGTCCCAGACTAGGACTTTACTGGGAGGTCTGACATACCATGTAGAACAAAGAAAGGAAATTTTTGGGATGTTCCAAAAAGATGCTCGCAGGTGCTTTTCGGGACACGTTTGATTAATGTATGTAGTTATAGCTCAACATTCTATTGCAATGGAGCTTTTCCTCCACTCAGGTGCACAATTAGAACTCTGTGCAAAACCTTGCAAAACCATTTTATTGGACGAATTTCATACATAACAGCGATCAGTGGCAAAATCAAGCAGCACTTTAGATAAAGGTACACCATACACTTCTAATACCACAAATGCAAGTTCTTCATAGCTTCATGCATGACTTCTGTTTCTAACAATAAATTCCACTAGCTGAAGCAGAAGTGAAATTTCACATGAAAATTTTCAAAAGGTAGCACAAGTTACGAACAGAAAGATAAGAAGATCGTCTCTTCTCTTTTACGTCATGAAATGCGCCAGGCATCTGAATAGTTCATTTACAAATAGGGGCCTCCTAATTTCTAAGCAGCTTACGGCATAAAGAATGAGGTCTGAAAGTGCTGTACTTTCTGAATTACTGAAAGGTGAAACATGTTCACGACACAGGAAAAGCACATTAGTGCACAGAAAGTTACTGAGAACCATTACAAGGGCATACAGACAAAACACAAGGTTGGTTTATCAGAAAGATTGCCGCGATCGAATCATACTGACACGACTTTAAACGTAAACTTCACTCAAATAAGCTACATAAATTGGATAAAAGGGAATGGCCATGCGACTCACTAGCTCATTTCCCGCATCATATGCACGGCCGTGCAATTGGCTGAGGCCAGAAAAGGCAAACGCAAGTTAGGTAGGGCTTATAATTGCAGAATGAGCTGTTTTCGCTTAAGTGTAATGCGTATTCATTTTATAGCAGTAAGAATGGCGGGGTGAAACAATGGAAGTTACAAAAGAAGAACCAGTAAGTCCTGTCGTTGCTACTGCGCGCACCATGCTTGTTATAGCAGCACAAAAGTGCGGCACTTTGGGGTTGTCTCAGATGACACTGGCCGATCGGTGTAAGCGACATTGCCTTACATGACCCTAATTGTCGACGTACCCAGTGTTTTACAAAACAATTAGTACGTACGGTATTAAAACCAAGGAAGATGCAAATACAGGGAAAAACAAAGTAAAGGTAAAGAGCGGTGCAGAGCAGTATGGCGGCGACATCTAGGAGGATTGATGGTAAATAAGGCTCTGCAGTCCACTGCAGACAGGACGGCACAATTGAATTCCGCTTGAAGACCCTTTCTTGTGATGCCATGGCAGATGTCACAAAACACAATTTGGTAGGATAACCAAAATTTTAACTTAAAATAATTTCTTGGCGAATAAAGCATCATTTCCTGCCAGACAAGCTGTAGGAGCACTATAAAATCCCAAATCTTTTAAATAAAACAAACTTGTATTTTGTCGGCATGGCCCCTTTAATGCGGCAGTCACACTCCTTCAGAATGTGCAGCCACTTTTGAACAATACGGGGCTACCGTGAGGCATCACTTTGCACCACACATATAGAAATCATTTGAAAAGCCAGCTGATATACTTCTGATTGATATAAAATACTACTTGTAAAATCTGTTGCAAGTGAAAAAAAAGCTCATAATTTTGAACTTGTAAAATGAAATTTTGGATCACATGTATCCACATCTGAAAATAATTATGTAAAACTATCCAATGTAAAGGAAAGCCATTTGTTGTGTGCTTAGAAGACATGCGAATTGGCCACATGATGACAGCAAATTGTTTTCAGCCAAATAGGTTTTCACCTGTCTGCTAGAAGGCAAATAAAAGCTAACAGAAGAAAACTGGTTAACAGGTAACATTACACGGCTCAGAGAAGAAGAATAACAGTTTGCATGTTTTGGCTGTACGCATATTTTACTATCTTTAAAATATGGCTGGATATTCTTACGATTTTACGTACTGAGGTCTAAATGTGGAAATATACGTGCATGCATACTTATGAGTCAGCGTTGAAAATGTGGATGATGATGATGAATAAATCTTTATTTGTCAAGCTGGTGCAGATGTTAGGGCACCCGCCCGGTGGTGGGCTTTCCTATTCTGGGATACCCTGAACTCTGTATGGATGTATATTGCGACATTTTAACCTTGGCCATTAAAAAAATTTCAAATAAATGCAGTCAAATTTTGAAGACAAAAAAAAAACAGTCTACAGCCAACGTGCACAAAAACTATCACTGCTCTTAACTGAGTCATGTAAATATCAGGTAGTGAATTTCTCTTTTTAGACTTTTTTAGCACAGAGATGAAGAAATTTTGAAAGTAAGTTAATTCTGTCATGCGGCCACCAATTGGTATGTCTTCTGAAAGCACAGCAAGCTCTCCAATTTCTGTTAAATTGTTTTCTATAACTCCTCGAAAATACAGAGGCAAGTGAAGCAAAAAAAGATTTCTAAAGTTTGAAATTTGGATTTGTCTCTTATACAATAAGGTAAATAATACTCATATCACTCAAAACTAGACAGGCTGCACTTTGTAATGGTACATTAGCTATATATGTGGTGCTAGCTGATGCACAGCAGTGACCATAAACGCGTCCAAAACGGCCAACCACACCCTGAGAGTGTACTAGTGCCATGCACATTAATCTGGGATGATGCGATGAATTACGTAGTTTTTTTTACCACTAGTAGCTTACCACACAAACATAAATAAACATGGTTTAAATCAGCGTCAGGAAAATATACATAAACAATCAAGAAAATAAGATTAAACGACTTTCATATCATTCCTCGGCAGTAACTGCACTGCAGCTCCAAAGGTTTTCTAGAGTGCCGCAGCTCTTTCCGCAGCACGTCAGAACCGTGTTGCTGTCTTCGTATCCTTTGGAGTTCCATGTGGCTGGGGAGGCTTTACATGGTCCGTGAAGCTGCCTGCACATAATTTAGAAAACAATTTGAAATGAATTCAATGAACAGTGCTGACACGGGTTAGCTTGAACACTGCCAGTAAGGAAACACAACTCAAGCATTACCAAAGTGTACAGATAAACAAGGCACACTTAGCGAGGCTTTACTTCATAATGCTAAAAATATGTAGCAGGCACAGCAACAACAAACACAATGTTAATGCAGTGATTTCACACCATGGGTAAAACGGCATGCTACGAGTACGTTAGTTTTATACGTGCTGAGCTTCGCTGATCTCTCACAATACCCGTCCTGATATACGCTGCCATGATTGCGTTACAGTCAAAATAAAACTTGAGGCCGGAACTCTCACAACAATTCAGCAGCCTGCTGCCACGCGAAACCTTGAGGAGCTTGAGGGTTCTTTTAACGCAGAAATTTGACGTGTGATAGAAATTCTGCTATTTGGATTTGTGAATGATCACTTTAGTTCTGTTTCATCGACATGACCTTTACATTCCAATTTTGCTCAAACATTTCACCTGCGTCAGATGAAAATGAAAGTTTTACTAAACAATTTTCAGTCAATAAAATGCAGATTTTAGATTTTCAACTCGCTCTTACAAACAATCACGCTTGTTGGCACTACACATCACACACACGCAAGCTACTGCAGCCATTTACCATTAAAAGTTTGTCAAATGCGCCATTACATTAGTCTTCCCTGGGATCCAATGGTGCACAGCACAATGGAATATAACAGAGTAACAATAACAAGGATGACACTAGACACGGGAGTGGCATTTTGTTGGTCATTCCCACCAGGTTTAAAGCTGCCTGTAAATACTGATAACTGCCTCTCTGCTTGCCGACAAGAGACAACCGGAAACTGGCAAAAAAAAAGCTGCTTGGCAGGTAAAGACTGACCGCAATACCAATAATCACAGCATATCGAGCAATTTGAGAAAGGTTACAAACAAAGTAAGTGAAAGGTTGTTTTTCTGCTCATGACAAATTGATAGGGCTCTTTAAGAGTAACTGCACTGTGAAGACAGTCTTCGCAGCCCTTTAACCATGATTCACAACTACCCCCACACTGACCAATTCTTTTAAACGGTCGTCAAATAGGTGAGGGGAAACGAGTGCGGAAAACACACTATTCAAAGCGGCCCAGATCGCGTAGCCATTTGTTGCATAGTTCGCCGGAATTCTATTTGCTGTTGAGGTTGTGTAGTAGCCAACATGCCCATCCGCAAACGGCCGCCAAGTTGCAGCAGCAAGCCTTAGACTGCAGCACAGTCATTAGAACATACAAGGGCAGGCGATCACGCGAGATGAGCAAATTGGGCACATCAAACACTGACATGCTACTCAGTGAAAAATGTTAAACGCGTAAATTATAACGCATAATGCCTGCGCTATGCCGCTCTACCATTTCTGGAAAAAAAAAATACAGTCAGTACCGAAGACTGTCACTGGTCTGTCGCACGTATTGACAAAACTTGAGACGGGGTTTCATCTAAATACACGCGAGAAGTGAGGGATTTCGTTACGGGTAGCGCGGGACTGGTAATCCGCCTCTTTCACAACCCCACTGCGCATGCGCAATCCCCTAGCGGCCAAGTCCCTAAGCAGTCCGGTAGGGGCAGCAGACAACATTCCCCACAGCTCCTGCACAAGCGGAAAGGGGTCGTGGTTGTATTTACATCGTTTGATTTTTGTGTGTGCTCGTTGTGCGCGGAACAATGCCCACAACTTGTGCTGCGTTCCGCTGTAACTCGGAGTGCCGAAAAGGGAACGGTGTCGGCTTCTATCGCTTCCCGTCGGCCGCACGCGATCGGCTACGGCGGCTTGCGTCGCTCGCGTCGGCTCGGGTGATGGGAACTTTGGGCTTAGCATCCTGGCGGATATTTGATCGCCGCTATCTGTGCAACTGCGAATGACAATCCGCAACACAACTTTTCACTACACTATCATCCCCTTTCTCGCATGAAGAACTCTATTTAAGCTATAACTGCCGTTTGAGCGATCGGGGACCGAGACATCTGCGTAGCCTGTTCCGGTGCTTCCGCGCAGGTATCGCCATCTCTGGGCCGCTCGGCGCACCGCGCGCCGCAGCGACCGGTCAGCGTAGGCTTGCATCGCGGCAGATGTCTGATCGCCGCTTTTAAAATAAGCCCTGACAACAATCCTTAGCACAATTTTTCACCACACTAACACCTACTTTCTCGCATGTGGAACTTCTTTTTAGCAATCAGATTGATTCAGAAGAGCAGCGGCAAGCGCGGTTGCTACCGTGGTCTGCGCCGGTTCGAGCCGCTGAGTGTGCCGAGCTGGCAGGCGCGGCCGGCGTGTGCGCGGACTGTTTCCGAAGGCAGAAAACGCTTCACGATTGCTTGCTTTATCCATTTCTTGCGAACAAACGCGCAGAATCTACAAATTCAGCTCAGCGATCATCGTAGTTGATCATGGAGCAAAAGCAATGGGCGGAGCGACGCCGACGACGCATCTCATGCGCGCATCGGGCCGTCCCAAATTCACGCGTACGACTAGTCGGGGCGACAGCCGTAACGGTCAGTCGCATGCGAATCGCGTGTACCAATCGTACATGTGTCCAGCGCTTAAAGGCATTTTGCGAACTGCCGGCATTTGTTGAGCTGGCGATCGCACTTCATGCCAGACGACTCCAAGTACTGCTCGCTCATGCTACTCGGACGGCACACGGATCTGTCCGAGATTTCTCTGCCAGCCCTCATTCAGTGATAAGAAGCCGCCTGGTATTATGTGATGACCAGGGGCTGTCATCTTAAGGCGTTATAACACCAACACAGAAGAAAAACTTCGGCTGCTCCTCGCCGTAATGTGGGATCGCCGTGCATACAACGAGAACGCAGCCGGAGGAAACGCCGGCAAACCCTACCGCCTCAACGTCCGCTAGGCACGCTAGGTGGCAGCACACCGCAATGAAAAAGGAGGATTGAGGCCTAGAACCAAGAACTAAGCTACGCTAAAAAGTTTAGTTAGAGACACAATTGAGGCCCAATAATGTCTCTTTGTCTAGAGTTGTCCTTGCTCGGCTTTCCGGAACCTGCGGCGTTTTTTTGTTTTTTTTTTCTCTGTTGCGGGGATGCCCCTACTACACTAGTTCTATTATAAAGTCATGTGAACTAATCATCAGCTTGAGGTACAAATCAAGTTGAGCGACGCAAAACAGTGCAGCAAACGTTGCCTTTTTCCCGCCACCCCAAAAGCCTTTCGACCGTTTCCGCACTGAGCACCCACTTTCCACCACAGAGCAAGACATGATGCATATAAACGACTTGAAAAAATTGGCCGCGTATCTGCTCCTTTCGTTGCAAATGCTGTCAAAAGACGGTAGTCCTTATCGGCTTTTGCGAAGTAAATGCCTCCCTTCGCTTTCCCGCTCACCTCTCATGTTGTTCTGCAGCATCTCCATCCGCGGGCGGCCATGCTTATTGTTATGAAACTGCGATGGCTGAATCGGCTGACTCACAGTTTCGTAAAAAACGCTTATCCGCGAGCCGGTACAGGAAGAACTATACGCAGGCTGCGGAAATGAGCCAGAAACCATGCGACATATTGTAACGGAGTGCAAAAGTATCCGTCCAGTCCTCAGTGATGGAGCCATCCAGCTTCCGGAAGCCCTTGGCTTTAAGGTTAGCGGAAAAGTGAACTGGACAGCAGTAGAGGTTAGTAAAAGAAGGTTAGAATGTTGGTGGGAAAAGAGCAGAGAACAATCTGGGAAGACATGCGAACAAAGAAGTCAGACTAGCACAAAAATTTCGTAAAAGTATTTTCTTTTTATTTTGACATTATTTTTTATTTATTTTGTTTGTATTTTTGGAGAGGTGATTGTACAGTGGCGTTGCGACTAAGGCCGCTGTGTAACGCCACCCCGTTACAAAGAGAAAGCCACTAAGCATCATCATCATCAGTAGGAAGACGCAGTGAAACATCCCCCTCGCGAGGAGCACGATCAAATGCAGAGCATTTCCGGGGGCGCACGACGTTAAGTAGTTTGCGTTACGTTAACGTTGTTGCACTTGTGGCAACTGCTGATGAGAGAGCGCTCGTCAGCAGTAATTTGAATGAGTCAATGATATAAGGCGCGTTAGTAGCGTCCCATTCTGTGTCGGCTTTGTGGCGCAGTGGGTAGAGCACCATGTACATTGCGTTCCGCCCGCAGGGTCGAGGGATCGAAACCCGGCGCCGGGTAGTATAATTTTTTTATATAGTAGGGAGGGGTGCGGTGCGGACTACGGACGTCAACGCGGGTGACATCGTTAGTTACTGAAATGCTCTGCATTTAAAAGTGCAGAGACGTCTCTAATGGTGTAGTATAACAAACAAGCTTTAAAAATGTAGTGAGATATAACTAAAATAAAAAAAATAGTTTTTACTTTTTAGTTACAAATATTTCACATAAATACGACATAAAATGGCAGCAAGGCAGGCCCAGAACCAGAACTAGAGTGAACTGGAATTCTAGTTCACTATAACCAGAACCACACCGTTACCAGAACCAAGCAGCAGACAACCTGAGCGGGACGGTTCTTTCCTCCCTGAGAAAGTTGCCGTGCTCAAAAGCAGCATTTTGAGTTGGTTTAATAGCCTTTCTCTGAAGCACTTCCTGCAACAATCACGCGCTACCTACGGGTGTGCTTTTATACGTCGACGCGCAAGGCATTTGCTGCACGGCTGTACCTTGGCTGTACCACCTTCACGTGCATATGCGCGCCTATGCGTTTTCGTTTTATTCTTCTACACGCAAAAATAAAACATTGGGCTGACCAAATCAACATGAAAGCACGCACGCGCTTCTGCATATATCCCAATCACAACCATTCTTGGACATTTTTAGGACTCTCCCAGTGCGGAAGTCCCAGGGATGCCCATAGGCTGTGCTTTTTGGGACATGGGGTTTAGGTCCTTTTGTCCTTAGGATGTTTGGTGTTGTCTGGGAACTACCTCCTGGTGGCTGCATGGAGTTGCCTACGAATGCGACATAGAGGTGACGTTATCAGGCGCGTTGAGAACTGCGCAAATATGCATACACGTCTGACGTCTCTAATGTCGAGGGACGGTACCACCTTGCTAACATCTGGGACAGAGAGAGAATGCTCTTTAATGTGAACTGGTGAGGTCAGCCCTGCTAGGGACAAGGCTTGCTGCACCAGATGGGGGGTGACTACGTTGATGAGTGGTGAATATCAGACATTAGGGTTACAGCAGGAAGAAGACAAACATGAAAGGTTAAAAAAAAAAGAAGGACAAGAAAAGCAGGAGAAGGCTGCCAACAGAGTCCGGACATAAAAATACAATTGAAAAAAAATTGTTAAGGAAACGCTGAAACAAAATGAAAAGTAAACGACGGGAAAAAAATAAGTACCAACACCAACCCAAGAAAAATAAATAGATGAACGCCACAGTGTGGAAGAGAAGATATCGTGACACACTTGCTCTGTCTGTGTTCTAGAGAGATTTGTCCATACATCTCTTTTGAAATCTTAAACGAGAACCTGAATTTTTCTAATCATCTTGTGCAGTGTTATAATAAACGTTATCATAAGGCCATACTAGCTTAGAATCCATTGGCCGCCTGTCCGGATCCAGGGATTCTTAGCACCCTCTGCTGCGTCACAGGTCTGACCGCCGCCGTGGTCAGTTGCTTCGCAGCCGCTGGGGACTGAGGGCCGAGGGCTAGTTGGCTTATTCATGGGAGGTTGTGGCCGTTACTACACCAGGGTCATTAAGGGTAACAGAGTGGATCCCTAGAGAAGGCAAGCGTTGCAGGGGGCCGCAGAAAGTTAGATGGGCAGATGAGATCAAGAAGTTTGCGGGGATAAATTGGTCACAATTGGCACATGACCGAGGTAATTGGAAAATAATGGGAGAGGCCTTTACCCTGCAGTGGACGTAGATAGGCTGGTGATGATGATGATGATGATGATACTAGCTTAAGATAATATAAAGTAAAATATCATTTCTCTCGTAGGAACTGGAGCAGAACTTTTGTACCTAAGGTACTGTCAGCATTATTGGCCCAGGGCACAAGAAAATGAAAAAGTTCGAGACTGCCCCCATGACGTACACGAGAGAGGGAGCTCGCTGCAGTTTTTTTCGCGCAGCAGCGCATCGAGGGCAGACGCACAGCAAGTCATTTACAGTCTCGCGCACACCGCAAGTCCGGCACAGGGGGGAATCTTCCCAACCTATCTTAAACTTAAAACTCCGAGTAAACGCCACATTTAGGCGCAGTCGTTGCAGAACTCCTTCACACCACTTGTTGAGGCCGCGTCTCGCGTGGAAAGCGGAAGTCACAGTGCGGGTCACAGCGTGCAGTGGTAGATACCTGCGGTGAGGGTGCAGCCACTCCTACCTTTGTGCAGCCCACCCACTTTCGAGGATAAGGGCGTTGCTATCCTCTCGGGAGAAAGGAAGCTGTGTCGTGTTGCTCAGCAAATGACCTGCGCTGGCGGCTGCGTCGGATCTAATATTGCCTTGCATGTCCGAGTGACCAGGCAGCCACTGAAGAATGATTTCATGGCCTTAGCGAACTGCCATTGTGTGAATTTCGGAAATTTCACATACAAGCTGACTCGGTTGTTGTGAAGCTTTCGGAGCGCTTGTAAGGCGCTGCGCGAGTCGAGGAATATTACCCATTACTGGGCATGATGTCCGCTGATGTAATGAAGTGCAGCCCTCACAGCTGCTAGCTCGGTAGCAGTCGAGGATTTTTCATGGCTAAGATTTCTTTAGATAGTGCACCGGGCCGATAGGATCCACACGCCGATGGCGGATGAGCCCGGACGAACCGAGCCATCCGCATAAACATGTGTGTAGCCTTTGTAAGTTCTGGAAATATACTCGAGTGTGAAGAACTTGAGCGCGGCCGCAAGCATGGCAGACTTTTTGCAAATTCTGGGTATCGTCGTGTAAATTCCACGAGGCTACTATCGACTTTTGCGGCCGTTTGAAGCAAGTGCCTTGCATACTGTGTGGAGAGGTCTGTAAAAGGATGCGTATGACACCGAGTCAAATGGCGCAAAGACGTTCGAAGCACCTCTTGGCGTTGTAGCAGTGTGGAGGAAAAGCACCGAGCTTCGCAAAGAGTTCCAACCGTCGATGTGCATTTAGGTAGACCCAGGCAGGTGCGCATAGCTTTTGCCAGCACTGAGTCTATTACCTTCAGGCTTGTAGGCGATAGCTGATGTAGGGCCGGCAGGCTGTAACACAAGAGGCCGACAAAAAGTGCTTTATATAGGCAATAGCCCGTTCTGCTACTCTACCGCGAACTCAATGCTGATGGATGAACCCTTCACCATTGAAGAGCTTACCACGGCGTTGGGAAATCTCAACTTGTCTTCCTCTCCTGGCGCTGATGGAATCACGTATTTAGCTTTACGCCACTTGGGCCCCAAGGCTCTCCAGCAGTTGCTCTTTCTCTACAACCAGTCCTGGCAGATCGGGCGTCTTGAGGCATCCTGGAAGACTGCCTGGATCGTGGCGATTCTAAAACCAGGCAAAGCGGCAACGGATATAGACTCTTAGCGGCCAATTGCACTACTAAGTTGCATTTGCAAGGTAATGGAGAGGATGGTGCTGGAACGGCTTGTTTGGGACCTGTAGAATGTGGTACAGAGCAACCACCTTTATAATTGATGAAGCGCCAGCATTCCTGGTCACTATTAGAATATTTGTATGAGCAGCATGTAACGCGGGCTCTCGCGCGGCGCAACTGGAAGAAGTGATAGATTTATTGGTTGATGAATTCTTTGACTCGGTCGAAACCCTAGCAGTCATTCAGGCATTACGGAACCAGGGGGTAGATGAGCATTATGTAAGAATACTAGAGGATATCTATAATGGGTCTACAGCTATCATCATCCATAAGGAGAGCAGTAAAATACCTATAAGGAAGGGTGTCAGACAAGGAGACACAATCTCTCCAATGTTATTCACAGCATGCTTACAAGAAGTATTCAGAACGTTGGATTGGGAACAGGTGGGAGTAAGGGTTAATGGAGAATACCTAAGTAACCTCAGATTTGCTGATGACGTTGCCTTGCTAAGTAACTCGGGGGACGAATTGCAAAGCATGCTTTCCGCACTGGGCGAACAGAGTAGAACCGTGGGCCTGAAAATTAATATGCAGAAAACTAAAGTAATGATCAATAACCTCGGGACAGCACAGCAGTTTGATATAGATGGCGAGACAGTGGAAGTGGTAAGCGAATATATATACTTAGGCCAAGTTGTGACCCCAGATCCCAACCATGAGGCAGAGATAATTAGAAGGATCATAATGGGGTGGGGTGCATATGGCAGACATTATCACATAATGAATAGCAGCCTACCATTGTCGTTGAAGAAGAAAGTGTATGACAGCTGCATCTTACCGGTACTCACCTACGGGGCAGAAACTTGGAGGCTCACTAAGAGGGTTCAACTTAAATTGAGAACGACTCAGCGGGCAATGGAGCGGAAAATGATAGGTGTAACATTAAGGGACAAGAAGAGAGAGGAGTGGGTCAGGGAGCAAACTGGTGTTAAAGACATATTAGTAGAAATTAAGAAGAAAAAATGGACTTGGGCAGGGCATGTAATGCGAAGGCAAGATAACCGCTGGTCATTAAGGGTAACAGAGTGGATCCCTAGAGAAGGCAAGCGCTGCAGGGGGCGGCAGAAAGTTAGATGGGCAGATGAGATCAAGAAGTTTGCGGGGATAAATTGGTCACAGTTGGCACAGGACCGAGGTAATTGGAGAATAATGGGAGAGGCCTTTGCCCTGCAGTGGGCGTAGACAGGCTGGTGATGATGATGATGATGATGATGATGAATTCTTTTATTTGGAACAGGGGAACTGCATGGAGGTCGCTGGTGTGGGATGCAGGGGATAGGGAAGGAAGTAGGCACCCACTAAATCACGCGCGCCAGGCTGTTGGCAACGCCGAACTGGGATAACGTGATTAGGCGGTGATAGCTGTTCTAGTCTGGCTTTAATCACTGTGTCAGAACAAAATGCTTTTAACAGCGTAGCTGTTGTATCTGTCCGTAATGTGTTACGCGTAACGCGTTAAAAATACCAATAAAAAGCCGACCGCCTCGGAGCGCGTGCCTCTCGGCGACCGCCGAGCGTCTCCGGCACGCACAGCAGTGGCTTTAGCAAAAAGCAAAAAATTCCCTCGCACTTCCCCGAGGGGGAGAGTGTGTAAGTGCGAATGCACGGTTGTTGATGGCGCGATTACGGTGGATATCGTGATCTTAATGAGTAGTCGAGAGATTACACACACGCACACAACTACAAAGATATTTCACTCGTTATTGCTGGTACCGTTGCCCGGTCCGCCATCATCGTTATCGAGATGCAGGACCAGCGACCGTTCTCGACGACGGCGCGCGCTCGATTAATACCCTCCCGCGCCACGCGGCCGCTACACGAGCGCCCTCACGCGTCGGAATACGGAGCGCCCGCTACGCGAGCGAGAGCTCTCCCGCCCGAAGTGGAGAGGAGGCGCCCAACACCCGCAGTCACTGAGCGGAGAGAGGAGGAGGAGAGTAGCGCCCGCCGTTACGGCGAGGGCTACACGAGCGCCCTCACGCGTCGGAATGCGGAGCGCCCGCTACGCGAGCGAGAGCTCTCCCGCCCGAAGTGGAGAGGAGGCGCCCAACACCCGCAGTCACTGAGCGGAGAGAGGAGAAGGAGAGTAGCGCCCGCCGTTACGGCGAGGGCTACACGAGCGCCCTCACGCGTCGGAATGCGGAGCGCCCGCTACGCGAGCGAGAGCTCTCCCGCCCGAAGTGGAGAGGAGGCGCCCAACACCCGCAGTCACTGAGCGGAGAGAGGAGGAGGAGAGTAGCGCGCGCCCATCTCCCCCCGTTGCTAGGGAAGACGAGGAGCGCGCGCACCCGCAGCTGTTGCTATGCAGACGACGGCGGCGGACGATTCAGGCTCGCTTAAGAAGTGCATTCGCACTTAAAAAATACTAGCGAAAACCCCTACGAGCGTGAAAATGCCCAGCGCTTGGGGGCGCCTGCCTCGCGGCGACCGCCGAGCATCCCCGGCTCGCGCCGTGGCTTGAGTAAAAAAAAAAAAAAAAGCCGAAAACCCCGATTACCGAATCGCGTTGCCTAGCAACCAAGAGCGCCACAGCAGCTTGCGCAATACCTGCTTCACGGAACCTCGACGCGACTCCAGGGGAGCCGCGCATGCATCGTGCACGTACGCGCCGCCGCTGCGCCCCAGCTTTCGTCAAGCGCTACCGCGGATTTAATGCTTGTCGTGAGGAACACGACGATATCGATGTATATGACGATGACTGCAGTAGCACTGTGCAAAGAGACGACGGAACATGCAAATAAACAATTTGAAACTTGTACACATGCGTGGTGAGGTGTCCTTCCGAGCTCGCGTAGAAAGAAATCTTGCAGCTTCGCTGTGGTACAAGCCTTGCGCGACTTATTGCAAGCTTCACCAGTGTCTTAGACCTAGTTACCGTTTCGTAGCATAAAGTTCCGCTCTAGTTCAGCTCAGGAACGGGAAAAATATTGCGTCATAATTGTTTTTGTTTGCGCCCCAGAAAAAATGAGAATTATGAAAGTGTTTTAACGACGTGCTCATGTTTACTTTTTTAATATATTTAGGTAATGAAGTAGCTCAACTGCCCACACACGCGCGGACACACAAGGAAAAAAAACGGAGGACACCTCAGCACTTCTATATCTTTTCATGGCGCAGCTGCAAATGATGCTCGAAGTTATCACCCTGACCCCCCCCCCCCCAACTATACATGCCGGCAGTCCACAATCAGGCGTGTAGGTTTGCTTGAGGTGCTGTCGTAGATAAAAAATCTTCGAGTACGATTTGTTTCAGAGCGCCCCATAGGAGTGATGTGTACACCGGCCCAATTTTTACCATATCACGGGAGCGTAGAACGTACCGTCGATCAGCGCCGAATGATGGAGCGAGACGACAAACTCGGGGGAGTAGCCGCATGCGCATTAAGCAAAGGCCGACCTCGATTTTTTTTTATTCGCTTATCACACCGCCCTTCAACCCGCCGTTAACGGTGCGAAGAGGGCATGTGAAAGCGACTGGTAACAGCAGTACGGAGTGGCTGTCTGCTCTTGGAACAGCCTAGCAGACGACGGCAGCAGCGGCCTTGGCTTAATGCTCATGCCGAGTTTGTCGTATCGCTCCATCATACGGCGCTGATTGACGGGACGGTCGACGTTCCCGTGATATTGGTAAAAATTGGGCAGGTGTACTATAGTAAGGTTCGAACAACCCAATACGCCACAAAACGAATCAGCGTGTTGCGAGCGTACGCCCAATTATTTACTATGCTGTCTCAGTCTGATACCGGAACAGTAAAATTCGTATAAGTTGGAGACATGGGCGTCGGCAGGATTTTATCTTGACAGGGCAAACCCGTTGCATAACGACAAAAAACAAGGGGGGGGGGTCGTTAAAGTTCTGGATAAAAGAAATTCGACACAATCCAATGGATATCATGTAGATGAACGAAGAACGCTCATTTCTGATAAGGATTACATGTTAATTCGTAATATTAACGCTCACATATCGCAACAGGAGATTGCTCAGTTGCACAACGGCAACATATTGTGTCGATTAACGTCATTTGAACAAAATAACTAAGAGGGACGTTTATCCATTACTTCGGATCGACGACGCACTCGACTGTCTTTATTCCTCGTCGATTGATCTCGCTCAGGGTACTGGAAGATAGCTGTAGACGAGCTGGATCGTGAGAAGACGGCTTTTCTTACACCCGACGGCCTATACCACATGGCCTATGCCAATTCAGGGTCGTACCTTTCGGGATGTGCAATGACCCTGCCACATTTGAGCGCATGATGTACTCGTTACTCATCGGCTTCAAGTAGCCCACGTGTTTATGTTAAGTGGATGATGTAATAATTTTTCTTTGGTCTTTACCGCACCGTTCGCCGCTGCGCTCGATCGTGCTGCCTGTGCCAACGCCGGAAAACACCCCCGGTCCTCCCCGCCGGTCAGCTTCAACCGCTGGAGGTACAGTCGGGGACTTAATTTTGCAGACCACGCGAGCGCGCGGCAAAAGCCACCGATGCGCGCTCTGGACAAGGTAAATATAACTGGTAGCGAAGCTTCCATAGAAGCCCATACGTTCAGAAAATGGCGGCTCTTAAGCTGCTCATGGGGCTTAGCGCCATCTGTGTGAGGAGGGAACACTTCCGGCGGAACAAAAAATAAACAGGATGTGACGCAAGATCCGGTCAGAAAGTGACGTCATTTTGGTGGCATTAGCGGGAACATTTGACTTCAAAATAGCCTTAGCAGGCCTCTGATCGCTGAGGGCTCAAGTCATTGCCATCTGACGGAAGTTGGCGAGCCCTTGGCGTGTGTGCTTCAAGTCAACGCCAGCTTATACTCGTGACTAGAGAAACGTACTTTAGCATACTGTCGTATGATTAGCCTCGGTGTTTATAAAAACATCTTGCATCTTCTCTGAACCTTAATTCTGTATTCATGCCTTCCACTGCTGTAAAAAAGCAATCAGTTGTTTATTTTGATTCCAGTGGGTGGCAAACGTACCCCCCCCACCCCTTCCCGACATTTTTTTTTTCTGCCTTGGGATACAGAGCACAAAATGACACTTTACCACTCTCCCCGGCCCCCCTTTCATATAAAAAACGTGCCCACTCCTCACCCCGATACCAGTTTCTACCAACGCCACTGCTGGGTTTAATTGCGTCGCACATACGCAGGTTGCGTGCGTGCGTTAAGTATAGATCAAGGTTATATAATGCTTGCTCAGTTTGTGGACTTCTGTTCTAAGAGAAGAAATAACGCATAGTCATGCTATAATCAAGACATTTGAATTTTATTACAGGATAAACATAAAACAAATTTACCACACTGCACAAAATCAGCACGTATACAATAAGTACAAAATGTTCGTGGGCACTACATGCATTATGACTTTCCTTACGCGCCGAAAAATTGACTTTACCCGTAACACATAGCATTATGAGCAATGAAAGCGTCAGCAGCAGAACTACTTCGAAACAAGAGAAAAGAACTATAGGCACTGCATCTTGACGCAGAAAACCGGGCCTCAGGAATGCCACAAACACGGTATTGTGCCCGGCGATACTTAGGCACTTCAATCCGGCCTTCTCCGGGGAATGCCCACACTGTGATCATCCGTTTGCGGATACTTTCCACATGGTGTGGGCATGCCCATCCAACCCGGCGGTCCCCCCAATCACGTCCCTTTCCCCCCCTACCCGTGAGAGCTGGGAGGCTGCCCTGCTCGGCTGCTCGACCTTGGAGGGCCAAAGAGCCCTCGTGGCCAGGGCGCGCGCCGCCGCGGAAGCCACAGGGGTCCCGGACTAGGGACTCCTCCTAGAGTTTGTACAGGGTCGGCCCTTAAGGCCGCCCCTATCTCTCACTTGTACATAGTCTTAATAAATGTTTTTCACCACCACCACCACCACCAGGAATGCCGATTCACGAAAGTGCAGCCAGCACACCGCAGCTGTCCCGGCGTCTTATCAAGTAGACAAGTGTTTCTACAGACGTTCACTCAGCATTCACGCCTGCAATTTCCTGGTTGCATTATTAGGCAAGTGTCGCAACAGATAAGTAAAAAGAGGAAAAATGGATCAATGCAAACGAAAGCGATGGCAGTATGTAAAAGTACATTGCAGGAAAGATCTGGCAGCAGCGCAGCACGGAGCAGCACCACACAGTACTGCGATGGAAATAATGCTTGCGCATAGAAGTGCGGGAAGCAACGAGCACTACAAGCATTGTAATGCAATAGAGAAAACACTGAGATAGACAATTAAAGCGACTTGTTTAAATTCGATTGGTACTACGCTGAGAAGTCCTAGAGTAATTGACACCACTTGCTCCGAGCCAGCCTGAGGTGAAATCAAGAGATAACTGTGACATAACAAAGCTTTAGACCCATTTTTTTTTCGAAGCACCACCACGTCCCCTTATACAACCCCCGTGCACGTATTAACAGTACTATAGTTTCGCGTTACCTGTGGAAATGAGAGGAAAATGGTGCAGTAAAACGCCAGGTGTACGGGAGTTGCTGTTGCAACCTTGTACGGCACATCGTTTCCGTAGGTACCGAGGAAAGCGCTCCGCTCCAACCGTTGGCAGCATCGTCCCGTAGTTTACCGTGTCCGCCGGGCACGGTACTAAACGTGTCCACCGACGATACAACGCACCTCGCAACTCCACGCACAGCAAAAATTAAGTGCACACCAAATTGACATGGAAAAACGAATGCAAATGCGCACCACCAAAACACGCGAGGGGCGTTTCCTAGCAGACGAACTTTAGGAGCGCCTTTCCAAACACTACAAGGACTGCATCACAGAGCAATGACATGTGCCATTCTTCAGAGGGCGCTACAAAAAAGGTTTTTGAGAATGAACAGCATTTTCATAAATTATTTACACATTGTGCCTAAATAAATGTGATTCAGAAATAAATATTGTTCGTAAAATATTAATGTTGTTTTATTGTTGAACAAAACTTGGTTTTTTGTTACTAGTGTTTGTTCCCTCCTCACCTAGTCGCGCTTCAATCGCCACTCCCATAAGCCCCCATGCTGATGTCGCTGGCAATAGGTTCTGAACCGCTTTTTGCCCGAGCCTTCGCTACCATTTATATTTACCTTGCTCTGGAGGCCCAGCGCCTTTTGTCGAGACCGGCGCGGCGCGCATGCGCGTCCTGTTTTACTCGCAGGCACGCCGATTTTCTCGCTTCCTGCAGCGGTGCTGCAATGGTCACTCAAGCACCGCATAGCGACGCCTTTGTAGCATTCCTTTCTTCCCGATGGCACATTTGGGGCCTTTGCGAGGGCTTTGGCGCAAGTGCTCCTCCTCGCGTCCTGATAAACACTTGCGCGGAATGTTTTCTTTGTTTGTTTTGTGCTTTATCGTGTATAGACGATGAGAATAGCGGCTTGCGAACGGCGTCCCGAATTAAGCACGTACGAAGCACAGTCTCACGGTACCGCTCTACCGACGAATAAATGCCAGCTGTATGAATAGCGAACCTTTATTCACCTTGTTTATGTTGTAATTTGTCCACTGAACATATATTTCAGCTCGCTCTCCGCAGCCCATAAAGTAGACGATTTGCAAGTTTGATAAAAGAAATTATTTCGGTGTTTTTTCTGCCTACTTCATTACTTAAAAATGATAGAAATGCGTACTCATTTAAATTGTCTGTTCGCTCTACCCGTCGCATTCGTAAAAATGGCACCTCGGGTTCCCATTGAATGGCGTAAAATTATTCGCTACTTTTGAGAAGACGTTTTTCAAAGGGACATTTGCCGGCTTACTAATAGGCCAAGAGGTGCTGTTAGGCGAGGAATTCATGCCTACGGGGATGAATTGCTCCAAGGCCGGAGCAATTTTTCAAGGTCGGCTTGCATTAATTGATTATGAGGTTTTAACGCGCGGATGCTACACAGGCGATTAGGCGCGCCGTAGTTGAAAGCTCCGGATTAAATTTGATTATCTGGGGATGTGTAACATGCGCCGAAATCCCAAATACAGTGAGCCTTTTCGCTTTTTGGCGTTATCAGAGAAGGGCCACCTTGCAGATGCCCAGCGGAGCGGAAGGACAAGGTCAACAACGAAACAGGAGCTGATTGTTTTTCACTGGTTGAACACCCGTTCATTAGTGACAAAAGCATAGCGATTAATATCACGGCGAAATTTAGTGAATAATGTTATGGCGTTCCTCGATGGCAACCCGAGGTGTCGTTTTGAATAATGCCGACGCGCAGAACGACCAGACAATTTATATGGGTGCGCATTTCTATCATTTTTAAGTAATGAAGTAGGCAGAAAAAACACCGAAATAATTTTTTTTATGAAACTTGCAGATCGCCTACTTTATGGGCAGCGGAGAGCGAGCTGAAATATATATTCAGTGGACAAATTACAAAATAAACAAGGTGAATAAAGTTCTATTCATACAGCTGGCTTTTCGTCGTCGCTGGAGCGGTACCGTGAGACTGCTTCGTACGCGCTTCATTCGGGGACGCCATTCGCAAGCCGCCAGTCTTATCGTCTATACACGATAAAGCACAAAACAAAGAAAACATTCCGCGCAAGTGTTTATCAGGACGCGAGGAGGAGCACTTGCGCCAAAGCCCTCGCAAAGGCCCCAAATGTGCCATCGGGAAGAAAGGAATGCTACAAAGGCGTCGCTATGCGGTGCTTGAGTGACCATTGCAGCACCGCTGCAGGAAGCGAGAAAATCGGCGTGCCTGCGAGTAAAACAGGACGCGCATGCGCGCCGCGCCGGTCTCGACAACAGGCGCTGGGCCTCCAGAGCGCGCATCGGTGGCTTTTGCCACGCGCTCGCGTGGTCTGCAAAATTAAGTCCCCGACTGTACCATTGAGCCATTTTATCGCGTTGGCTTGGACCTTCTTGGACCCTTTCCTTTGTCAACATCGGGACAGCGCTGGATTGCAGTAGCTACAGATTACGCGACTGGTTATTGTTATATTCAGTTTCGGTTTACTTTTATGTTCTTTCACCCCCAGGGGGCGCGTCTGTTCTTTATGTATATATTCGATGTGTTGTCTATAATAAACGGCTTTCGTACGGTGGTGCTGCCGGTGCTTACGTCCTTCGCAAACACCACATTGGCGACGAGGATGGGATAACAACACGGCAAGCTACCTTCAGCATCGAGTACCGTCCGGATCTGCCCGCCATGAGTTTCTCCGGCCTTGCTCCGCCGCCGCCGTTCCTCCCGGCGCCCGGCCGTCCGTCACTTCCATGGGAGGAGTGGGAGCAGACTTTCACAGTCTACCTTCTAGCGTGAGGAGCAGCTGAGTTCCCTCCGGAGCGACGCAAGGCCATTCTTCTGCATTGTTTGGGGGCGGAAGGGCAGCGTATTTACCGGACTTTACCTGCAGGGTCAAGCGCCGCAGCACCAGCAAGGGCCACAGCACTGGCAGTACAAGAGAAGCCTCCCGCACCCGCTACTGACGATTACGAGTCCGCACTCATCGCCTTACGGCAGCAGTTTTCGACGTCGTGCAACGTTGTCGTCGAGCGTCATCGTTTCCACCGCCGCAGCCAGCACGCAGGCGAGTCCGTTCATGACTTTGTTGCTGCTTTACGGGAGCTCGTTTCGCATTGTTCGTTCGCTTCACAAAATGATGCTCTGCGGGACCGATTTGTAGCCGGCGTTGCTTCCAACCGCGTTCGTGAACGGTTGCTCCTCGAGGGTTCCTCCCTTTCGTTCGAAAGCGCAGTTCGAATCGCTCTTCAGTTTGAGCAAGCAGCGCAGTGAAGAGCTGAAGGAATTTTCTGCTTCGGTCGAGCATGTTTCTGTACGGCGTCGTACCCAGTATTCACATTCTTCGCGAAAATTCAATTCACAGCCACAAGAGCATTTCCAGCAGAACTTTCCAAGCGCGAGCGGTTCACGTGCGCCGCAGGGGCCCCGCCCCCCTCGGCGAGGCAGAGATAGTCGGTCCGTTTCACCGCACTGTTTCCGATGCGGCTCGCAGAATCACGGCGCATCAGCGTCGCAGTGCCCAGCGCAGGGAAAGAAGTGTTCCTTTTGCGGTATCAAGGGCCACTTTCAGAAAGTATGCAACCGCAAGCTACAGATGCAAGGCAGGGTTCGTGAAGTCGGATTCGATGACGATGCTTTGTCATATGAAGGTTCTGAGCAAGTTTTGACTGTGCGGCATCCCGCTCGCAGCGCAATTTACATACAAGTGCGCGTAGCGGATGTAAAGTTGGCGTTCCTTGTTGACTCAGGGTCGTCTGTTTCAATTTTGTCGGAGCAAGAATTTCGCCGACATTTTCAAAGCGGTTTGCTCCAATCAGCTCCCCACGTCACCTTGCTTGACTATTCTAAACGTCCAATTTCCGTGCTAGGCTGTTTCCAGGCAGACGTTCAATTTAAAGGGCGCTCTGCCCCACTTCTTTTCTACATCGTTCGCCAAAGAAATTGTCTGATTGGCCTTGACGGCATTAAGGCCCTAAACCTTCGTATTCTGGGCTCCACTCTCGAATGCCTGCTCACGTCCGTTGTGCAGCCGCCGCCGCGTGTCAATGACCCGACACTTTGTCACATTCCAACGCAGTCAATAGTGCAACCCAGGCAAGCAAACCTTCCGCCAGCCTTGGCACACGACTTCGGTTCACTTTTCAGGCCTGAGTTGGGCCTTGCTAAGCGGTTCACACATCGCGTAAAGACTCGGCAAGGCGTGCAGCCGGTAGCTTTGAAGCTTCGCCGTCTTCCATATTCACTTCGGCAACCAGTCTCGAATGAGCTTCACAGGTTGTTGAGCCTTGACATCATCGAACGTATCGATGCTTCTGAATGGGTTTCGCCCATTGTTGTCGTTGACAAGAAAGATGGCAGCATCAGGATTTGTGTTGACCTTCGGGAGCCTAACAAGGCTATTGTACCAGACAGCTTCCCGTTGCCTCATACAGAGGAACTTCTTCATGCTTTGGTAGGGGCGACACACTTCTCAAAACTTGACTTGGCTTCAGCCTACCATCAGGTTCTTTTGCACCCTGACAGCAGGGACCTGACAGCCTTCATCACACATGAAGGGCTTTTTCGGTTCAAAAGAGTTTGTTTTGGGTTAGCTTCTGCGCCAGCGGCATTTCAGAAGATGATGGCCATAATTCTTGATGGCTGCCCTGGTGTGTTGTTCTACATTGATGATCTGATAGTCCTTGGCAAAACTGCAGAAGAACAACTTTCGAACCTAACAACGGTCTTGCAGAAAGTCAAGGACGCAGGCCTGAAATTGAACGACAAATGCCTCTTCGACGTTCCAGAACTTTCTTTCCTAGGTCATAAGGTCACGGCGCAAGGCATGGGTGAAAGAACATAAAAGTAAACCGAAACTGAATATAACATACTACCCGCCTTCTCCTGGGCCGCAGCCGCGGTCTCCTGGCGTGCTACAAAGCTCTACGAGCCCACTAGCATCTCCGGTCGTGCAGCCGGTGCAGCGTCCCCATCGGCCGTCTCGAGAGCGCCGGCCACCGGCTTGGCTCAAAGACTATCAGACGCATTAGTTGTCTGTGTGTATAGAACAGTGTGTATGTAGAGTGTAAATATGTACAGTGCATGCTAGGGGTTTCTAACACTTACTAACAACTAATCACTAAATATAAGGGAGGGAGTATGTTATATTCAGTTTCGGTTTACTTGTATGTTCTTTCACCCCCAGGGGGCGCGTCTGTTCTTTATGTATATATTCGATGTGTTGTCTAGAATAAACGGCTTTCGTACGGTGGTGCTGCCGGTGCTTACGTCCTTCGCAAACACCAGTTATGCAATCACGAGTGCGCTCCCGACTGCCTGCGCCACGGATGTTGGCGCCTTTTTTCTGCACGACGTGATTCGCTTACGATTCGCGATTCGCTTACAATTTTTCGCGACTCGATTCTGCCGGTTACTCGCCGTTTTATCTTTCATTCGGCCGAGAGCTGAGAATGCATATGGACACCCTGTTTGCGGAGTCAACTGCACCAAACACTGAGCACGCGCGCGATGTCATAGCAAAAGCTGATGTGGCCCGCCAAGTTGCTCGTGCAAGGCTATATGCATCGCAGGCTGTCCAAAAGGCCCGATACGATCACCACCACCGTCCGGCCCACTTGTCTCTTGGTTCTCTTGTCTTGGTGTGGTACCCTTCACGGCGTGTTGGCCTGTCTAAGAAGCTTCTCTCTCGATACGCTGGCCCATATATCATCGTTCGCCAAGTTACTGACGCGACATACGAAGTTGTTGCTGTTGGGACCCCACCTTAACGTGGACACCTACCGGCTGATTTCGTCCACGTCGTACGCCTAAAGCCACAATACTCTCTAGACCCTGTTACAACCGCTCCTCCTGAATGTAGCTGGCACCGAGATGGTGCTTCTACTGCCGGTGGGGTCATGTAGCATACCCTTCTGAAGGAAGCATCGCAGACGACGATGACAAGGAACCTTAGAGCGCTTAGAGTGATTGCTAGTGAACTACGACGAAGAAAAACGCTCGGTGCTCCTTTCGGCCAGTAGTTTGCTACAACACTACCTCTCATTGGTTTCCCATCTCGTAAATACATCTACATCGCCACATGACGTGTCCGCGTCGCCTTGTAACAATATTATGAAACGGAACGCTCGGAGGCGCATGCTTCTGAAACAGTGGTCTTACGCCGACCAAGACACCATGTAAAGATAACTGATGTTGCCAGGCAAGATTACCTCGTATTTGCTTCGTGCAAACGCTTTCTTAGTAACTCATTCGTACAAGCAACATTCGTAAACAGGTGCGCGCGCCCTGCGAACGATGGGGATGGAACGACCAAAGAAGATCCGGACACCTTAGGAAGAGGCGGCTTACTGGGAAGCACTCTGCGCTGCCAGGCGAGAATGTAATTTCCCAGAAGAAGAAGAAGAAGAAGAAGAAGGAGAAGAAGAAGTGCAGGTCTTCAAAGGCGAGGGAGCGCTTAACGAAGACTTTGCGGCTGCGGATGACGAAGTATAGGATAACTGAACAGTGGACTGTACACATAATGCACTTGTATACTTTATTTCGTGTTTGATTTGGCCTTCTGCTAAAGAGCGCCATATATACGAATATACACAGGGTAAACTGTTCTCAGTGGTTTATATGGCGCTCGTCGAGTTTGGCTTAGTGAGTAGAACACTTCTGTGCTGTGACATCAGGCTTCCACCATTATGTTGTGCAAGGTGGCTTTGATTTTTTTTATTCCACCCGTACGTATCCTTGACATTAGTTGTTGCTTCGGAATGTAATGACACACAAATAAACGTTAATACTGTCATGTAAACCATGGAAGCAACCAAAATGATGGCAAAAAAGCACTCTTGGCTTCCAGCCCCGAAAATTTTCTGTGTCAGTGCTCTGCGTAAATGGGTGTTATTTCGCGATGAAAATTATTATTTTATGCTAGGCCCCAAACATCAAAAGTTGTGTCTGCCTGAAGTGGCCTTTCAGTCTTGTTCTTTGTCTTTTCCTTTGTTTCTTTGTGTTTGCTTGTTACAGGTGGTGGTAAATTTAAAAGCAACATAACGCTCCCTTTCCTGAACCTAAAGTCGTCCAGCATAAATTCCCTCTACAAGTACCGGGCCGGCGAAGCCATCTCCACCTATATCATTAGACATCTGTGACGTAATGGTGGATACACACTTCTTGCAGTCGGTTGAAAAAAAAAAATTATCTTCTAAGATTATCTTCTAAGAAAAGAAATTACGGCTGTTTATGTTACAAATTGACAGAGATGTAACGGCGTGAGTTCGTGGGGTCACCCATCATGCAATACTAGTTCTCATCCTCACCTTAAAATCTGAAATTTTGAAAAAATTCGAAACGTGCCTTACGTCGTTTTTGCGGCATTCTTACTAGCCTTAGTTCTTCGTTCTACTCTTAAAGTTCTTCTTTTAAAGATACGTAGCTTTGCTGTTTTGCGGGCACATTAATTTAATTTTTTTATTTATTTATATATTTATTTATTTATTTATTTATTTATTTATTTATTTATTTATTTATTTATTTATTTACTTATTTATTTATTTATTTATTTATTTATTTATTTATTTATTCATTCATTCTAAATGCTCACCAACAACACTGGGCCCACCCGATGGATCAAATAGGTACCTGTGGTATATTGAGAGAATACACACTAACAGCTTAAAAATCTACGAAGTAATTCCAACAACTGCCAAAACAAACTTGTGGGAATATGCTGACAAGACGTGCGAACAAAGCTAGCAAGAATGAAACGCTTTTTTGCATAGCACGTCCAGATTTGCATACGTTGACATAGACATGGTTATGCATGTGCACGGTGATGGTTTAAGACTATGCAGAAAACACAGGGACGTGTGGGAGTGCAATACTTCCACAGCAGGCGTATTCAAATCATTTTTCAAAGAGCGCCGAAACGAAAACACGTCATTACAATATATGTCCATGGAATCTGGGAATTATTTATTAAACGATTAGCATGAGCCAGTAGGGGAAAGGCTCTGTGTTGTGTAAACATGAAAGCAGGCATGCGAGCAGAAATACCTGCTTTACACTAGCAAAGTAATGTGAGCTCTCAAGATCACGTTTATTGCACGTTTAAGCCTCCTTCATGGGGCCTACTATCATCCAAAATCCAGGCATGAATTAAATAAACCATCCCACCGCACGTCAGCGCTCCTAAATCACACCCAGCATATAGCACACTCACCCGGTCGAACATCGGCAGTCACAAGTTCATTATTTCCTAATGCAATGAGCCTTGGGAATTCGCTACCCGACAATATAGTATCATGCACTCACCGCGCATCTTTTCGAAAAAAATTGGACGGCCATTATCACCACTCCGAACATCGATGCTGATTCATAATATAGATCTTTACTATTTGGAACCTGCACAATTGCTCTTGCTTGTCTTTTCTTTTTCTGTGCTTTTTTTTTCTTATAAGTGAACATGTGCATTTGGTAATTCGGTATTAGTTTTATCTAATCTGCTTTTTTGCTTTGTTGTTGTTAGTTGTGCTGACTGATGCATGTCAGTCACTATTTTTCTGTTTTTTCTTTCTTTTTTGTCGTCTTCCCTATATGTATTTGCCCCCCCCCCTTATGTAATGCCTTCGGGCCCTTAAGGAACTAATAAATGAAATGAAACGAAAGGGCAGCTGAATTGAGAAATAATTAAGGTAAGGCTACATTCCCTATGTTTTCCTTAATCAGCTGTACTAATAATGGCGTTCTGACCATGTATGGGAATTTCACCACCGTGTATGTAAGTACATTTCATCTCCATGCAAGTCATTTGCCACCCAGGTATGGCGTCGTCACCATGTATGTAAATTTTGTACACGTTTTGAAACATCATACGTGCATTTTTATGCAAACAAAAATCGTTCGTTTATCCTGTGCCACGTTCTGATTTCCCGCAAGCTATTCGTGCCAGGATCAAATTGGTCCTTGTTGTCGCTTTTCGTAGCCGAAGATAAAACCCCTGGCATATAAAGTGTGGATTGCCGTGGTGATAACTTTGTTTAAACCTCAATCCTACAGTTCCGCCCTCAAAAGCACTGAATGTGCTTTTTTACGTCGAAAGCCTGGACGAGGGGAAAGTTTTCGAAGGAATCGTAGGCACCATCGGCACTGCAACCAGAACTTTGTAGGAACCGCGTTGGTAAGTGTTCTGGGCTAAAAACTGCGAGAAATGCATGTCCAAATACAAGTGGGATAAATTGAGCACAGTTTAAATTCGCCAATGGACGGGGACGTTGTACAATAGCCGAAAAAAGAGCAACGTGCGACTCTATAATAAACATTTTTGTTTGAATTCATCATGAATCGCATGAAAAGGTGGCATACGTATAAAGTTGTCCCTTCTGGAACCACGTCTTGCCCTCTTGACGTGTTCTAGATATTTAAAAATCAACTGCGAAGAATTCGAAGCCTTGAGTTGCTTAAAAAACGTTGATGTCACATGCCTGGCTATGGTAGAGTTCTTTTGCGAGAAAGCATAACCGGCGCCAATCAAACTACAAATTCACTCCCTGAAACATTGCCATCTGGACACATCATGAAGGGGTAATGTTAACGACCTCCGGAGTGTCCCCATGTATATACAAGACGAAGTGAAGATGAGGCGACCAGAAAAATAAATCAAAGTAAAACCAGAGTTCCGCAAGTGACTTCAGGATTGCAAGATAGGAGTTAGCACCAAAAAGTGGCCGCGTATCTGCTCCTTTCGTTGCAAATGTCGTCAAAAGACGATAGTCTTTGTAGACATTTGCCAAGAAAATGCCCCCCTTTGCTTTCCTGCTCACCTCTCATGCTGTTCCTGTACCGTCGCGCTCATTCCAAGGTAAGCACACTAAAGGTTTGCGCAAGGCGATTTGAATTTACCGCGTTCCACTGCTACAGGCCGGGTTCCTCGATGCCAGCGCTGCAGTACGGCGGAGACGCGCGTGAATCGAGGCGGCCGACTAGAAGGTTTATAGAGCCGCGTGGCTGTGCTCCACGTGCGTTCCAAGCAGAACGTGTAACCTAGCTAGTGGAACCTTTTGTTGCTGTTGCCGCGTGATTTTTTATATGCCGCCAGGAGGCGGCGGTTTTCTGCAGTAGATGTAGAATATCGTTTGCTGTCGAAAAACCAAGCATCCATGAATTTTTTTAATAAAGGAACACTGTGAATATCCCTTGTGTACTGATTTCCTGTCTTATATTTGCGTAATGTCTTGTTCTTGTTCAACAAAGTTGACAAGTATGAACACATAAACCGGGCTTAGACGTTTACATGTGGCTATGACTATATTGACTATTGCGCAATATCAATTTTACTTTGGCCGGGTGGCTGAATCGGGTCACAGACAGACAGACGGACAGATATACAGACATACAGACATACCAAAATTTCTGGGTTTAAGTAGCCCAAGAAAGACTATCGTCTTTAAAAACTTGGAGCAGCTGGCGAATTGCGAAAGAAAATGTAAGTGGGACTCCGGTCCTTTCACGATTATTCAAGTGAAAAGACCTAAGCTCGTGGTGCGGGGTGTACGAGCTTAGTATTTAAAAATCTGTGCGCATTGCGTTAAGTGTAGATGAACAAAATTGCAACAAACTTGAAGTGGGAAATAATGTACAAATGCGCCAACTGGTGTGCTATACACCGATCCCTGTTACAGCCGGTTTCCCTCCTATGCACAAATGCATTTTAGAGAAGAGGTTTTTTTGGTGCCATAGAAGCACCGAAGTAGGTAGGCCCTTGGGTTTTTCAAATATAAATACCTCCATAAGACGCCATTTATATCTACCGAGGGCTATACGTAGTGCTCCTTTGAAGCGGGCTGTACCGCTGTGCCCCAGTACTTCGCTGTGAAGACGTTATTTTCAGGGTCTTGTGTAAGAAATGGAATATAAAAATGCGATGGCACAGCGCGCTTTTGCGTCACTTGAGCGCAATACGCCGAGCCTCTTTAAACATGGCTTCCTTTCTACACACAAGTAATTGCGGGGGAAAATATTCCAGGGGAAATAGAGGAAGTCCGGTATTGAAGTACGAAAGCTTTAGCGGGTTTTGGTAAATATCTCCAAAGACCCAATGTGTCCCTTTGACGCGCTGTAAACCGAGCGCTTTGAAGTTGACTTCAGTAGTATTAGGAGTGCATTGCTCAGAAGTCATTTTTTCCGGGCAGTATAAGCAGTTTTACTAGGGCATTTAAAAGCTCTAGGACTTTATTCTATTACGAGAATGTCCCTATGCAGCGAAAAGCGTTACAACAGGACACACGGGCTTTCTTGTCAAGTTCACACAGGAGAGCGTACGGATATGAATATTGCGAAGGACGTTTGATGCCGCAGGGATGTTGTAGACGGCTGTTGACCTGGCGGTAAAGTATCAACTGCCCAGAATTCGACTTGTGGCACGGGAAGTTACTTCTGTCACGTGCCGTCAAGGCAGTTCTCCGGTTAAACCAAAACCAGGAAGCTCCCATGCGTAATGCGACTAATAAACAAAACAAATGGTGGAGTAACAATTGACGAAAGCAACAGCAATTTACTATTACGTGCTCGCGCAAAGTTCTCAGCCCTGGATATGCTTCTGAGTTGTACGGTGTACCACACGGCTACCAAAAGGCGCGACTAGAAACAGGTCAAGTCAGATAACTCGACAGATATACGAGATAAGAAACCTCCGGTGGAAAGATAAATGGATTCCGGCCGCGCGGACAGGAGTGGGCATGAAAGGAGTGGTTGGGCCACTCTCTCCATTAAATAGAGATAATGTGATGAGGGTGACTATGGCTGCGGTATGTAGTAACACATATCACTTCTGCCCCAACCCCCGCCCCCCACCTTCACCTATAGGCCTCATGCAGCAAATAAATCGAGCAGTGGGTTGTCTTTACGAAGATTCCGCTTATCTTCGTCTTCTTTCCTTAGAATTTGGGGTTAGCTTGCCTGGCCTGTCGCTTAACGTCTGCCACTTGCTTCCGTAGCTCGAGATTGGCTTTCATTCGGTGGTGGTAGTAGTGGTTGTTTGGTTGGATCGGGCGGTGTTCGCCTGGTAAAATCTGCGAGCAATTGCTCCGCCCGAGCGCCACCTAATGAGTCAATATTTTGGACACTTCACCATGAGTTCATCAGTTTAACCTCCTGAAGGAAGCCAAGAAGAAGGCGCTAGGCCTCTCTGAGCAGCACCCAATGTCCCCTAGGGATACGCTGTCGTCGGGAGTGGGTTGTGGAGCTGCAATCTTTTGCATCGCTGAGAGCATTGCTTCCCATTCCACAGCGTGCTCTCGGCAACACATTACGTAGTTGTGCACATCCCCAGGCACTGCGCATGCCGAACACAGAGTTTATAGCGCGAGCCCCACTTCGAATAGCCAAGCTATGGTCTTCGCTGTCGCTGGGCCTCCGCATCTTTCTTCTGAAGATCGGGATTTGCTTGCACTCGCCGTTGTATCGCTTCGGCTGCTTTCTTCCGTAACTCCGGTTTACTCCCCATTGCTGTCGTGCGCTAAAGGTTCCTTCGCGCGCACTGTCCAATTTCCTCGCCGACGATACTGTTATTCTCAGGCGAGAGCGCATTGGTGTTCTTCTTGAGCGGCGTGTATGGAGGAAAAGTACGCGCCGCAGCTTGCCCTTGCGAGGAGGTTGCGCCATCTTTTGGTGGGACTGAGAACCGGAGTTTGTGTGGCGGAGGAACGTGCCCTAAAGAGAGCGTGACACGATATCAGCGGTGACTGTCTCTGGGCCAGCGCTAAATAGATCCGCCGTTTAGAGGGGACAATGGTTGGCTACACACTCTGGGACAAGCATGGGGCAAGTTCTCTAGCCTGCCATCTGCTGGAAGAAAGTTAAAGTAGCGCTCAAGTGCTTGTGGCTAGAGCACGGAGGGCTAGAGCCGCTAAATAAGCTACGTGGCTGCCGTAAGTTATGAAAGCGGCTGACGACGGTCAAGGCGCATAGCTGCTGTGTTTCAGGAAGGGATCGCGTGAGCAGCGAATGCACGGCGGCGTGCGCTGCTCCGCCGTTGTCTCGCAGTGCGTCGGTGCAACCGAACTTGTGTACATCGTTTCAACATTCCGCGCAAATGTAACGTGGTTCGAATCAGCCACGCAACGAGAATGACGGCGAAGAACCCCAAGGACCGACGAACGTGCAGCACGCAGAACTTGAGAGAACAAGGCGGGTGCTTTTATGGATGCCTGGTTTTGCGTTTCCTTTATCAAGCGCCACTAGACGCCGAGATCAGTTTTCACTCACGTGTACGGCGCGGGCTCGACAACTGCCCTCCCCCTCACACTTTCGCAGGAGTGTCTCCCGCTGCCTCGGCAAACGGCCGTCACCCTTACGATTTCGTGACACTCTCCTTCTCAATTTTCTCCTATAGTCCTCGTTCTTCCCATCGTTCGCTTGGTAACAATGCCGAGGCCATCACCGCCGCGAAACCACAGTGGTGGCGGCCAGAGCGCTGTGCACTAAAAAGCCATTGAAACATAGGTTAACATCATCATCATCATCATCATCATCATCATCATCATCATTTATTAACCCTTAAAGGCCTTTCTCGGGGCATTACATAAGGGGGGGGATCAAAGTACAAATGGCAATAAAAGTGCAGTTCATGGTTACAGTTTTTGAATTACCAAAACATACAGGTAGCAACAATTAACAAAAAGAACACAGAGCATGTAAAACGAAATGTTTCACAGTCCATTCGCAATCCAAAAAATACTGGCGGCAGCAAACAAACAACAAAAAAAGAAAAAAAAACAGCGATTAAGAGTCGAGGGTGGCTAGCAATATATCTCTAAATTTAAAAGCAACTTGTTCGCTGACAACAGAATCCGTCAATCCGTTCCACTCCTCAATAGCCGTTACCTAAGTTAATGTTTCCTAATTTGACAAGTAAGTGGTCTTTCATTAAGTTGTGTTATTAAGAGAATGTTTAGCTAAGTTTAGTTTTTGTTCCCTGGGTGCCACACCAATACGCTTTCCTCTCCTGCTTCAACAAAGCAGGCGTTCTCCTACCGCCCCAATTCTGAAGCGGAGTTCGGCAAGTCTATTACAATAGAATAAATCTGACCTGATGTGAGAATGCGTATATAGTCTTGCTATCGAGTGAAACTACTACACAGCGTTTGATTGCCTTTCACAGGCTTCAAATTTGGGGGAAGGAATTCACTGGAAGATGACGGCCAAGCTTTCGGAGATGTCGGGATTTCTGACCCCCGATGGGCGGGAAGCGGAAACTGGAACAGCCGCCCGAACAAGCGCGGCGTATACGCTCGGGTGGAGGAAACTGTAGCCTGCCGCTATGGACAGAAATCTGGGTGTGACTTCGTTGACAAGTTCTACGCATGGAGTCTCGATTACGAGTCCAGCATGGGAAGAGAGATCAAGCAAGCAGTCTTCCGCAGTGAAAGGTGATTTACGAAGGGATCGATGTGGCGTTTCCAGAAAGCATTGTTGATTGCTGGCATTACCAGTTTTCGGATTCCTTTCAAACAAACAACGGCGCACGATACGAGCTTGCTCAATACATAAGAACCATCACCACTTACCATGCACTCGATACACAGATGCATCACCCTACCCCATCGGGAAGCACATGCAGCCTGTGCTTAACGCACAACGCACAGAACTGGCAACAGCGACCATTCTCGTCACTTTCATCGGCACTCCTGAGGAAGTTGCCATCGCTCTTGCAGCCACAACGGGTGACGACTTCCTTGCCATCATCGCGGTTTCTTAGACCGTCTGCGGAAACTTTCTGATTGGCCGCATCTCTCAACCCAGCAGTGTAGCTTCTACCACACACAAAGAGATTACCAGATATTAATACCATCTGGTCATCCGGCCACCAGACGAGGCGGCACAAGCCGCTGCCCGTGCTCATAGACACCGCGCCCCAACCCTAGAAGGAGAAGACAACGACTGTTGTAGCTCAAAGCCAGCACCACTCCAGACATACACCGAAATCTTAGCCCAATATAACAACGACCGCCGTTTATTCCAACAACCCCATTTACAGCTAACAGGTGACGAAGGAACTACTTTCCGGCGCCTACAAACCAATTCATATCCCATAACACCCTACCAAATGCTATGTACCCCACCCAATACGCTGATCCTGTAACTTCTGCCCTGTTGCTGGCACCCTGTGCCACGTGGTATGGCAGTGCCAACGGACTTCTACTCAACCCCAAATACTAACCCTAGCTATGAGCAGTGGGTGGAGCAGCTGACCAGCTCCGAGCTCTCGGACCAGCACCGACTCGTGGAACGGGCCCGGACGGCCAGCCAGCTCCAAGGCATCGTGGAATAAGGACCTTTCTCACTGGATGGTGGCCCTAAGAACATCCTCCTGCTCAGAAGTATAATGAATATTTCTCTCTCTCTCTTCTTATTAGTCTCCAACTTAGAACTCTTTGTTATATTTATGCAAGGATTCCTAAAGGAATGTCCTATAACATTAAACACCTTTGTTGGACGACGAATTTATTTGGTCGGTAATCAACTATGGTAGAAGATGCAGTGCAAACGCATGCGCAAAATACAGCCTAAAACGCAAAAACTTTACCATTGAGCAGAGTTGTGCAAGTAAGTGGAGAGCTGGTAGAAATTTAGAGTAGCGCATAACGGCGGAGAAATCGCGTACGAGCCGCAATTGTTTTCGTTCTTTGCTTCGCTCCGGGGGTCTTCAGCATAGTGATATTTAAAATCTTTGCTTTTGAACGAGATTCTCTGACCGAATTGCTTTCTTTGCAGTAAGGTCTGCAAGAGAAGTAATTTGAGATTTTATTTTATAAGCTTGGACTCGACGGGGTTATCACTAACTATGCCAAGAACACCCTTGATGCCTTGAAACAGGATGACGTCGCAGGAATAGCCCGACCCGCAGGCCCCAAAGGCAGTCCTTGGAATCGGGTCAAGACTGCAACTTGAGTAGTTGAAAAGCGCCATCCTGATAAGCACGCAGACAGCTAAAAATTAGCAGTGGCTTAGTTCGGCTATACCAGGATATACGTAGCGTCAGCTAAAGTTCAGCAATCCAATCCAATTTAATCCAGTCCAGTCCAGTGCAGCCCAGTTCAATGCAATCAAGTCCAGTCCGGTCCAGTCCAGTCAGTGCTCCTCGCGCATGCGCAGCACGGCTGTCCAAACGCCACGCGAAACGGCTATCAAGCGGCTCCGGCGCAGCGTCAGACTTGGCTACTGAGCAACGGAGGCGCACAGCTGGGCACGCGCCGGCGCCAGTGCGTCTGCCGCGGCTATGACGTCACTCCTCTGGAATGCGCAGACCGGCGAATATGCAGGGCAAATCTCTACACACCCGTCCTCCAAATAGATTGGAATACAACCCAATTTAATCCAATCCAATCCGATCTAATCCAATCCAACCCAATGCTCCTCGCTCTTGCGCAGCACGGCCCTTCAAGATTCACGCGAAACTGCAGCATACGCAACAAACCAAATAATTAAAAATAAGAAACGAGCGATCGGTGTGGAGGATGGCACATTGAGCAGTCGCAGAAAATAATGGTTATCAAGCATGGGAAAGCACAAAACGGTTTAGATGGCCGCTTACTATACCCCTTGTTTGCTTATTTATGTGTTTTGTTGCCAGCCTCTAGCCGCGCCAAGCTGTGTTATGCGATGTTGAAGTGACGCACGTGTTTCTGTCTCTGTCTTATGTATGCCGCTCTGGCTATTTCATTTAATAGAACAAGGGTATCGCTTGTCGTCACTAAAATAGAATGTTCATCTTTCATCGCCAATGTTCTAGATCTGAGTCGACAGTTCTCGAAAGGATAACGCTGAAGGATAAATGCTCGCAAGGCAAACGCTGCGACATTCGATTCGCCGACGCCAGTCTCCACACATCATTTCATTGAGCGCTTCTACGTCGCCTGAATTTTCTTGAAGGTTTAGCGGAGCACATGTTCGCTCTAGTAAACTTTATTTTTTGAAGGAAAAAAAAAAACAACCTACGCTGTCTTTGGCTACGTGACAATATTCGGGTGATGCACACATATACTTCACACGAATGAAAGAAAGCCTTACTATTGCACGTGAAGGCTGCTTTACACGTATATTGTTAACCTGCGACTTCCTGGTCATTTGTTTTAAAACGCAATTTTGCAAACCTCGGCACCCACCTCTAAAAACAGCGGTACACATTCCAATGCCAAAACAATAAAAAACAAAGAAATTACGAGCGATTCAAAATAAAAATGAAGGATGCTCACTCGAAGCGTACGACTTGAAGGCAGCGAAGCAGGACGCAACTTTCACAACCATCATGATTGTTTAAGCCCATGATCGCAGCCGATTTGCTTCTTCGCTGCCGCGACGAAACAAATTGTGTGTATAAATGTGTGTATAAATGTGAGCTTGAATAATTGTTTTGGCAGTGATAATAATTGGACATCACCTTGGAGGGGCGTACGCTACGAAGTGGCCTCGTTCCGAGGAAGTGTTTCCACCGTTACGGCGAACGCTGCAGGTTTTCTTGCCAATCTTGGCCAATCTCCCTAAGTGAGTATGTCTGGCTCGGCAAACGTGCGCCGGGGACGCTGGGCGGTCACCGCGAGCCACGCACACACGAGCGCTCGGCCTTTCCCTCGTTTTTTACCAGCGGGGCGGTCGCCGCGAGGAACGCGCTCACGTGTGCTCGGCATCTTGGCATTTTTAACAGTGGACACCATACACCAGCGGTTTGCTCAACAGCTTCGCTGTTAACTTTCCCCGCAGCATTCGCGTGGTTTCTGCGTGCACAGAATTATGAAAAGTCACCATACGCACACGAGTCGCTTCATCTCTGGCGGTTTCAGAATACATGAAAAAAAACTAGGCTATCACGCCACATAGTTAAAGTTCGTAGCGGCGTCCCTCCAAGATTGCGCCCTCGAAGATCGGAAGGGTAACGTTCAAGTGGGTAACCCATATTAGAGTCGCTACCACGGAAAGCTAGAAACGAAGGAGGAAATGTACAAGAGAAATCCTCCATCATTTTCCTTCCCAGCGAAGCTAAGTCTAGCTTCTGTCCAAGACGTCATGACACTTGTAGGGTACAACATTTATGCACATAACTCGCACAATCACAATCGAAAATGTATTCGGTGGGCTCACTAACACGCTTGCAATGCAAATATACGGAACAGCGCAACAAAGAGATCACAAATAAAGGGTTGCAAAGTAGGCATTGGTGACGTCTTTCATCTTCGTCTGTCCATCGAAATAAATTACTAAATGAAATTACGATGAAGGCGGTGACGCGTAAACTGCAACCGACGCCTGGCTTTCGTAAAGCCTGGTACGTCTGGCAACGCGTCAGGTGAAAACGGGGCAATAGTTGTGCATGTTCATGCGTGTCCCACGTCGGCAGTTGAAGGCTTTGGTGAAGGGCGCGAAGTTGGCCACGGCTTTGTTGCAGTCGCCGTAGAAAGGGTTGGCTGTGCCCGGCCGTGTGCACATCAGGAAGCACAGGGTAAGGAAGAACACCTGCGTAGATGTTCCGGTTGATTATTTCTCTTCTTCCTTAGTATGACCAACAATGGGGGTGACGACTCTTACAAAGGCAGTTAGAATACCTTACAGTTACAAGAATTGTAACGCCCCCACAGCGATGCCCAATCTAGCTACAAACTTTTGTAGTCAAGTTGGTGTGACTGTAAACACGTTCAACATAGATATTTAAATGAAACATCTATGGACAGTATAGCAAACGAGAGAGCTTGAAGTTACATATCACCCTATTTTATGGAGGGGCAGGAAGCTACGGTGTTATGTGCTTGCAGAGGAAATTGAATATATTCAAGGTTTACAGCAAGCTGAGCTCAATACGCTTTTTTCTGTACGATTCAGACGTAAAATATTCGATTATGGCTGAGCTAAATATGTTTTTGGTAAGTTGGCTGAACAATATCACTACTTAGTGTCCTGCTATGCCTCCGACCCCTTACTTCCCCGACACTCTGAAGGCACGTTTAGTAAAGTAAGCGTCAGATAAAATGATAGGTAGTTGTTTGCTTGCCAAGACGTTACGATATTTTCCTGCGTTTCAGAGGTAACGAATATGTGAAGAACAAAAAAACGCATTAATTAACTGACGCTTTAATAGTCGGCAGTACTCTTACATCGGAGATTTGATTAGAGCACAGCTCGTGTTACCGCGGGTCATTTTACATACACTGACCAAGCTTGCAAAGCCGAAGGGGTCGTTCTGCGTCCCGCTTCTCTCCGTTTCGTTCATTCCGCTTCAAAAATCATGCGTCATCTCCAGCTGATGTTTACTTTTTACATCCGTAATATTTGCTGAGTTTACTGGCAGTATACGGAAATTTACTGCCAGTATCGTTAAGTTCTTTCACTGCCGCGGTTTACCAACCTGCTGCTCGCTGAAGCCCTCGAGGACAGGGACGTGGCTAGCGTCTTTTCCGGTGGCTTTCAGGGATGACATCAGTGCGGCGTAAGCCACTTCCAGCGCCGGAACTTCAGGGAACGGGCTTGAACGGATGGCAAGGCCGCTCGTGATGCCCTTTTCCAGGCCAGGAGTAGTCATCTCCAGCGGTGACGTCGGCATGGCGGCCGCATCACCAGTAAAGCAGCCGGACACACTTGTGGCCAGGGCAGAGCGGGAGGCTTCGGAGAACCACGATCCGCTCAGTTCGGGAAGCTGGTCGCTCGAGCTGCCGTTTCGGGGATCGGGGCGCACCAGGCGACCGACCTCGTCCAAGGAACGGACCAGCTGCAGGGCGAACGAGAAGCCGACTCCGCCGTAGAACATCGATCTGCAAAGAGAAGACGGTGTTAAGACAAACGGCTGCCGATGTAGCGTATGCGATAGTGTCTAAGCGAGAAAGCCGACCACAATGTTGTAATGTTTCAATGATTAATGCAGCCAAGAGTGCCACATAGTAGTCCAGAACTTTCAAACAGTCGACCTGTGGCAGTAACCTGGGCTCATGAATAGCGTGATTCTTGTCTCCACCAGTAATTCATATTTTTGCACTGCAGACAAATTGGAGATGAATGCAGTGTCCTCAAGGATCTTTTTCTTTAGACGTCTACCCCCGAATTACGTTGCAGTAGCTAAATCTGAGTCTCTCGACCACCGTTTCTGGTTCGGTGGTGCATCTATAATCCATCAGTTCTAGCGTTCGCATACTCCACTGGTTAGTTGAAGATGGAGATAATGGTGGCCGTAATTTTCAAGGTATGATGTTCGACATATTAGCAGACATGTTAGCAGAAATAAAGAAGAAATGGACGTGGGCAGGGCATGTAATGCTAAGGCAAGATAACCGTTGGTCATTAAGGGCAACAGTGGATCCCTAGGGAAGGCAAGCGTTGCAGGTGGCGACAGAAAGGTAGATGGGTAGATGGGATCAAGAAGTTTGCAGGGATAAATTGGTCGCAGTTAGCACAGGACCGGGGTAATTGGAGATTTATGGGAGATGACTTTGCCCTGCAGTGGGCGTAGATAGGCTGGTGGGGGTGGTGGATGTTCGAAAAGTTGTACAGAGAAGTAGTGCCTCTATAAGAAACAAGTTCTTTCAGATCTCCATCTAATAGGCTTTCGGGCCATTTTACGAAAATACAATTCCGAATTCCTAGTTTACCAGAAGGCTCGAATACGCCCAGAACATAAACCACAAGGACAGATGGTAGAAGCTGATGTACAGCTATCGTACGCAAAACGCAACTGGCTAAATATTTTCGCAGTTATGCAACAGAAGTTATTTTTTACGATATTTTACCTTGATACCTAGGACAATTTTGCCTCACAAATGGCGTAGTCTCTAATGCCGCTATCCTTGGTTTCTGTTGTACGGATATGAGGACCATCCCATCTCGTCGTAACTTTTTTTTAAGTTTCGTCCGGAGTGTTCTGCTGATCATTGAGTAGTCGGCGTCCGTGTGCGTTGGGCCGTCTTATCTTAGCTAGTGCGTGTTGGTGGTCACTGGTATACGCGTCGTCGTCTTGATAATGTTTGCCTTGGTCATGTCGGGTGTGACCCGCCGTGGTGGCTGAGTGGCTCAGGCGTTGCGCTGCTCAGCACGAGGTCGCGGGCTCGGTTCCCGGCCGCGGCGGCCGCTTTTCTGGTGGGGGCGAAACGCAAAAACGCCCGTGTGTACGAGATTTCGGCCCACGTTAGAGATCCCCAGGTGGTCAAAATTAATCCTGAGCCCTCCACTACGGCGCGCCTCATCGCTTGCATTGCGTCGGCGCATTAAACCCTACAATCAATCAATCAATCAATCAATCAATCAATCAATCAATCAATCAATCAATCAATCAATCAATCAATCAATCAATCAATCAATCAATCAATCATTAATTCATTCATGTCGGGTGTGGCGTTCCCTGTGGCTGTAGTCCTGTTCGGAGGTACATCAGGTTAGATCGGGTCGTCCGGCTGAAGGGCCGTTGAGAATCGCGGTTTTTGGTGCGTCGTTGCGTCGTTAGAGGATTTTAGGTTCCCTTACGTGGGCTGGGGGATCTGCCACGTGCAAGTCAGCGTTGGTGGGACGGCTCGGCAGTTGGACGGGTTGGACGACGGCGAACGGCTGAAGAGCGCTGGGCGCCGTATGGTCTGCGACAGCTACTCGTTGATTTCACATGGGCTCTGGTAGTGCAAAAAGCCCGGGGAGACCACGGAAAAGCTTCGTAGTTCAAGTCTCTTGTAGGGCCACCTACGATAAATGTGGTCGGCTTCTCCGAAGTGGAGGCGCTGAGGACGGAGATCGGGGGTTAGCCACCTGTAGTTTTTTTTGGGGGGTCGGGTAGGTGACAGCAGGCGGTTAAACGGAGCCTCTTGGCGACGAGTTAGAGATGGCCAAGGGCAACAACACCTTAACAACTGCTGTGTAAGCCACAGCTTGCATCTGGTATGGTGCTTCCGGGGGCGCATAAGTTCCCAGTGCTTGTTGCACTTCTCCCCGGATCACATCGCCGAGAAAAGCGAATTCGGGCAGCAATGTCACTGGGAAGAGCTTCCGCAGTGCTTCGCGGATGATGGCGCGGATTCTGTTCCGTGCGGCGTCCGTTGTCACTCCAGTGGTGTCCAAGGCATTCCCCGCTAATGCGGTTACTTGCCGGTCGTATTGCCCCAAGCGGCCGTCGAGGGTATTTTCAATATGGGTAATGTCGGGATCAAACGGCAACGGTTTTCGCGAGGTTGCGGTTTAGTCGAGAGAATAGCTCTTGTTTGACACCACGCATAAAAAACGCTTCCTCTTCTCTTTCCTAATTTCTGGCTGCGATTGTTGAAGGGGCATCTTCATTTCTTAAAGCTTCGTGAGATTGTCGGGTGCCCGTTTGCAGCAGATGCGCAGCTCGTTACTTACGAACCACACTAGTAAACGTTTTCGAAAGTTTCGTTTTGAAAACAGGCCATGGCGTCATCAACCTCTTGCAGTTTTCAAACCAGACTCAAGATGGGGCCCTGATGTTAGAGACGAACATCACTCAGGGTTTTTTCTTTGTCCCACCTGTTGGAGATTTGCACTCACTGAAATGTTTTGAGGCAAAATTCAGGACTTACAAGGGTGATTTGTCGAACGAGTGGTGCTTCCGTCGTTGCTGCAGGATGACAAGGGACGTACTGGAAGCTTTGGTCATGGTCGCAGCCTCTGTTTACTGGGTGATCACAAAGAAGACCAATCTCTGGGAGAAGATCTTGCAGCGGGTGGCTGACGCGGCTTGTACTTGCTTGGCCTGTTATCGGGTGCTCAAAGTGTCTGTAGTGCCAGGCTCCGTCAGATGTCACTAAGCGAAGAACGATGCAGGACTCTTTCAGTAAACAAGGTTTATTTACTGAAAAAAAAAACTTTGTCGTTCTTTGCTTCGGGACAATATGTTCCCTAAATTGATATCTCAATATAGAAACAGGCGTGTCGTTCACCCTCCGTGCATATCAGGGCTTGAAAATGAACTCTCCCCAAACAGATCACGTGCTTCGCAAACTGCTGGTGCGTCGAAGCCATCCGCCGAACTGCTGGTTGTAGTTACTTCATCATCGACGCCAATCGGCTAGAATTCGTTGAAATAGTTGCGAGGGTGCGCTTCATTTGTTTCTTACCCAAAAATACAGACGAGCGAGCGGCCCATAAAATAAGCCAACTAGCATGTCGGCCAGAGTGTGAAAATGCACTTGCCGTATAACCCGTAACTTTCAGCGGAAATTATATTTATAATGAGGCAGACCGATGCACCCCTCGGGCGAGTCACGAACTGGTGGTTAATCTGTGATAAGCCACCGGTGACTCCACTATGTATCTAGAGGTGGCTGACAGATCACAAGCAACTTGTGGGTTACAAGGCACTGGTTAGTCAATCACAAGTGAGCGACCACGGATCGATCCTCCTGGTGGCAACTGGTTGCTGCTATGTGGCGTGGCCCACTGGTGGCACACATTGCTTCACTCTTTCCTCACTAGTGATTTCTGAGGGACGTGCCACCAGGGGCTGATCCACCCGTTGGTGGCATCACTCAAAGGAGAAAGACGGCTGGGGCACAAATACGTCACTGGCGAGTTTCAAGTGATTTCTGACTTACTGGTTACCAATGGGTGAGTCACAAGTGGATAACGAGTGGAACCGTAGCAACTTACGCGTCTCGAGTTAGAGCGGTGTGACTCACTCGCGGACAAAGTGAACTTATTGTGACAGCCGGTGGTTTCGGGCGAGCACCTAGCGATTTGTGCGTTAGATGTTTCTGGAAGTTTACCAGCCTAAGATGACCAGTGGGTGGCATTCTGGTTTCCACTAGTCGAAAACTGAGGAACCCCAATCTGAAGTAACTCCGCCTACTAGAATCAGTGCGCACCAGCCAGAAGACGTATGAATGACCCACGAGCGATTTTTAATTGACTCCGGTGACAGGTGGACCACAATTCCAGTTTAGATAGCCCAAAAGAACTGTCCAGTTTAAGACAGCTACAGCCGATCGGCGTCGCTTACCTGGTTCCGTCGACGTAGTAGAAGGGCTCTTGCAGACCGGCCACGGCAATGACCACACGGTTGCCGAGATAGTCGTAGTCAAAGTGGGGCAGTGCGTGGTTGGCCAGGGCTTCCACGGCCTTGTCTTCTGGGTCCCGGGAAATCTGGGAAAATTTAAGCCTTAACTCAACCCAGAGGTCCCAGAAGGATGTTGTGTTCTCCGGGAACCAGGTGTACGCAGAAACCCCCGGCACTTCCTTGAGTAGAAGGTCGTCCGGCCAAAGCGCGAGACCAACACCGTCCAGCTTGCGCATGACGAGAGCTCGCGTGCCTTCATCCAGCCATGAGGACCCCGTGGAGATGATCTCCTTGGCCGCGTCCACAACCCCATGCAGGTCAGCGCTCAGGGTCTCCCGGGAAGCGGCGTCGAACCGACTGGCCGCATACATCGCAGTTACAACGGCCTGTGGAAGAGCAATATAAATAACGCCGTTACTTGGCTTGAATGCGAGAGGAAATGCCCTTCTTTACGTTAGTGCATGCAAGCTTGTCCTGCAGTGTGTACGCGGTTACGTGTTATCTACCGAAATGTTTTGGGAATGTTCTTACCGTATGTAAATAAAACAGCAGAGCCAACAGAGTTACGTCCCGCACAGTTGTTCGCGCAACTCCCGATTGCAAATAAACTCAGGGACTACGTGAAAAAATTAGCAGTTGCTTAGATCGGCTATGCCAGGATATACCTAGCGTGAGCTGAGGTTTATCTAGTTATTCATAGCTTTCCTGGTTGTCTAGGATTAGCTTGATTTTCATGCTTACTGCTGCTTCAATGACACAAACGCACGGTATGCGCATTATGTGACACATGTATATTTATCAAGCGGCTCCCGCGCAGTGTTACCAATCTCCCGAGAGCTAAGCTGGTTCCACAGGCGCACGCCGGTGTTGCTGCGACGCACGAGCCATCGGTTCCACACCCGGCCAACTCTCGCGTGATCATCAAGTGGACCGCGCCGCCGCGTGCGGAACGGAGGTCGGCGAAGACGCTAGGCGCGTGGGGTGGGTGAGAGACGCCGGGCAGGGCGCAACGTTCTGTGCGCCGTGTGACGTCACTGCTCCTCGCACATGCACAGCACGGCTCTCCAGAAGCCACGCGAAACTGCTCAACCTCGGCCAGTGTAGCTCACGCTACAAAAATTGCCGTGTATAACTGCTGCGTTTCTTAAGGACAATATAGTTGGTGGGTACGATGGATGCGGAAACTCCCTGCCATATATTTATTTGGTTTATAGGTGTTTACATATAAAAGCATCACTGGAACTTCCCACACGTTTCGCGGGACCATTCGTTATTGATCGGACCGAAACTGTCATTACGTGGTGGAAGTATTTTCTAGTAAAATAGTTTGTAACACATTTTTATTAGTAGGACGATTATATTACGACCATTACTGCAGCGACCGTGCGAAGTTGAAGCGCTTACCTCGTAAACGTTTTCGACTTCGACTGCGCAGAAGATGGGCGATTGGAGCGAAGCGGCGTACTCATCACCGTAGCGAGCACGAAGCAGCGACGCGTCCGCCACGGGCCCGTAGCACTGTGCAAAGTGCCATCCCAAGTGGTCCAGAACGTCGGTTTCGTTGTACCTCTGCAGCACCGCACCGAGCGCTTCTAGTATGGCCACGTCTCTGAGCAGCACCCTGTCCTCTGCGCCATACGCAGGTTCTGGGAGGTTGGCCGTCAGCTGTGATGTCCACTCCGATGTTTCCGGCACACCAGACGCCATTTTACTCAGCTCGGCGACACTGAGAAGCGCGGGCTTTGGTAGCGGGTTGATGATCACAGGCAGCCACTCTTCTAGGATGTCTGTTTGTATGTCGGAGCTGTTGTTTATCTCGTCCTGGCTGACAGCCTCCACGTCACGGTCGCCCGCCGTGAAGACTCTGAGTCAGTCATGGATGCCGTGCGTTAAGTGCTTACAGTATTGCCGTCGAGAAATAAATTTAATGGCCCCTGAATGTTCTAAATCTGATATGTCGACTAGCTCAACATGCACAGCAATATCGAACGAGTATCTGCTGGCTTCGCAGCAAATGCAGAAAAGTGATTGCATCCTGCCGCCTCTGCTAAGTAATACACGTTCCTTTCTTCCTTTTTGCGCCTACCATTCCCATCAATTTTCTTCTGTAAGAAAGCCTCGCGGGCAATCTAATAGGCACCTCCTGTATTCTTCTTGGAGCAGCTCTGGCTATTTGTTCTATTGTGCTTTATAGTGGCTTTCGTGACCACGTTATTAACGCCTTTTTGACACACTGTCATAGATACCAATCCAACCTGCAAGGTCGTCCGTGAAGCGACCGCCGCAGCATCCATGCTGGGCTGTTAAGTGCTGCGTTCTTTCAGTGCTACTATTCGAGGCCCATGCGTAACTCAGTGAACAGTAGCTGTTTGGGGTTAAGAAAGTGGTTGCAGTGTTTGTGGATGTGTTATGGTCGGTTTTTATAACTTTCGGAAGATCACAAGAGTAGATTATAGGTCCGACTTTGCTTGTAGCGTTTGCCATTGCTAACCCGGCTGTTGTGAGCAACAGGTGGTGTTGGCGACGGTGGCACTCCGCAGTTCTGCGATGCAATCGCTACCCGTGTGGCACCGGCTGGCATAACAATCGATACCGGGGAGTAACTACCTAGCAATCGACATCGGGGAGAAAAATTACGCCCACCTCCCCTCGCGGGAACCCTGGTGTGATGCGACGCTGAGGGGGGTTCGAGCGCATGCGGAGAGCAACCGTCGACCGAAAGGCCGCCGGAGAGCGGCACACCGGTTATATGCGCAGCGCGCCCAAAGGAGAGGAGACCGCGGAGAGAGTGCCGCGGCTATGACACAACACAATCCAACACAATCCACTTTAATCCAATCCAATCCAAATCCAATCTAATCCAAGTCAAGTCAAGCCAAGCCAAGCAAATCCAATCGAATCCAATCCAATGCCCCTCGCGAGAGAGTGTTCGCTATCGGAGAGGAGAGGGGGAGAGTGGCTGCGGACAACAACAACGGACGCACGCGGACAACAACAACGGACGCACGCAGAGGAAGGACAGGGCCGCCGACAAGAGATGCTCTCAGCGTCGCATCTAAAATACGCATTATAACGGCACCTTGCTCGTGATGTTCATTGATTAGTCATGTCTACGGAAGCGCAGACGTCGAATGCGGAGCTAGCACATCGTTTAGGTCTGCTGACCGGCACTCGCGATAGACTCTCGACGAGTCGATGACGATGCTGTTGACATCACTATGCAATGTGATCCTTCTGAACTACACTTATGATGGTTGATAAAAGTAGGAATTGATTGGCTAGAAAAGTAACACGAGCGTAAAGTACAACTACTATCCGAAAGTTGTGATCATGAGTGATCTAACTTTGCGCAGCCGCACATCTACGATATGCGGCATTCTCTACAGGAGGTGCAGCAAGTGACGTACGTGCTGCACGTCGCATGACGCTGTCTGTCCTACAACGACACCGCACGTCTGTAAAATGCTCTTCAGTTGCAGAAACTGTGGCGATGCTCTAAAGGCCGACTCCGTAAGCTTGTCGCGAAAGGAGGTGCAACACAAAGGGACCCGTATCTGTGAGACATAAAAACCGTCTTTACTTACTACCAAGTAAGAACTCACCTAGCTGCTTTACCACTATGCTGGCCCGTGTGAGCCACGCTCGGACTTCGTCATCCCTGACTACAATCGTCTTCAGTTCTTTGTTTAAAATTCTGAAAACCTGCCTTTTGATGCTTTGGAATTTTCTCTTCTAAGCGAAAAGCGGTTTGAAACTGCAAGTCAAAAACCGGAGCCTGACCATGCAGGCTGGCGGACATGCAAGAGATTGGGCGAGTGAGGTCTTTACGTACAGGAAATCCTTCAGCTTAAAACTGATATGTGGAAATTATAGCTGCTTCCACGGGAATATTTCCATGGCCTGGTCGCAACTGGCAGGATCTAACCAAAATACACAAATGCAATTTTTAGTCACTTTTTGTGACACTATTTCAGTTACAACGTCAAGATGCGGCTTATGCCCTGCAGTAGGGGAATCGGTATTGTAACTCAATGACATTTTCTCAGTCCTGCCATTCGTTCTTTATGGGCAAGGCCACGATCAAACAAGTGCATCAGCTGACCTCTAGAGATGTACAGGAAAACCATGCTAAACGCGAGCCTCCTCTACTATCGACTCCGGTTTGTTGTCCAGTGTGTCCAGTGGCAATGCACAATCAGTTTCTCGCTTTTACGCGCATTCCTAGAAGAATTACTATCCGGGGAGAGTTGTCAGTTCATTATAAAAGAACAGACTTCTGAGTGTGTCCCCAGGGATGCAGTCCTTGAAGTTACAATATATAACTAAAAAATGAGTCACTCAAAGGGATTTTTTTTTTTTTTTTTTTTGCTGACGACGCTTCTTAGCCCACTGATCAGGGTAACAAACCCTACATCACTGGTTAGTCCAAAACCCGTATAGAAAAAATGAGGTTCTTGCAAGAGGGGCATCCGACGACGACACCTGTGCCAATTAGTTACACATTTATTGTGTCTTACAAGTAGCATGGTAAAAACTACTGCCTGGTGACACATATATAACGATCGGTTATAAGTAAGGCAAAACTAGAAAAGGAGAACCATGCTATTGAGGCTGGCTGGTACGAACAGAAATTGCTCAACAGTATCTGCCGTACCGGGTGAAGTGACGGCTTAAATTTCGTTGGGATTTGAATAGGCCGTTGTTTTCCAGTGGATTCAAGGCTGGTGAATGAATGAAGTGCTTAGGCGAGCAAACAATTCTTTTTACGTTTAGGAGTTTACGCGGGGCAGCATACTTCTGCAAAGTGTTTTTTTATAGAAGGACAAAACAGTGGCCATCATTATTTGCCGCTCTAGTATTTGCGCTTCGGTATTTATGGAACAGGTACCAAAAAATGGAACGACAGTCGTGTAACACTTCTCGACTAAAAATAGCACCGTATTCAATCAATCTTTCCAAAAGTTCTTCTCGGGCTTACTTATGGTAGGATCTCCAGTAGGAGGCATAGCTGTTCGACTTCATGATGTGTCGGTGGTGCTTGATGTCAAACAGGAGGTAGCGTTGGGCGCTCAGCTCAACAACACGGCGTTCCTCGGTAGCGCCGAGACGAAACGTCCTCAAGAGCCTAACCCGGAACCAGAGCGCCACCTGTGGTCATGCACGGGCGATAGATGAGGAATCACTGGGAGCGACGCCATGAAAAAGCAAGATTTTAAAAATCTTAGCGCCTTTCATCATCATCACCAGCCTATCTACGCCCACTGCAGGGCAAAGACCTCTCTCATTATTCTCCAATTATTCCGGTCCTGTGCTAACTGTGACTAATTTACCCCGGCAAACTTCTTGATGTCATCCGCCTAACTAACTTTCTGCCGCCCTCTGCCACGCTTGCCTTCTCTAGGGATCCACTCTGCTGCCCTTAATGACCAACTGTTATCTTGCCTTCGCATTACATGCCCTGCCCACATCCATTTCTTCCTAATTTCGATTAGTATGTCCTTAACACGCGTTTGTTCCCTGACCCACTCCACTCTCTTCTTGTCCCTTATTGTTACACCTATCATCTTCCGTTCCATTGCGCGCTGAGTCATCCTCAATTTAAGTTGAACACTCTCAGTCGGCATCCAACTTTCTGCCCCGTAGGTGAGTACCGGTAAGATGCAGCTGTCACACACTTTCTTCTTCAGGGAAACTGGTAGGCTGCCATTCATTATTTGAGAATGGCTGCCTAATGCAATCCACCCCAATCCTATCCTTCTAGTTATCTCTGCCTCATGATTGGGATCCGGAGTCACAACTTGGCCTAAGTAGATGTATTCGCCTACCACTTCCTCTTCTGCCTCGCCACCTATCTCAAACCGCTGTGTTGTCCCGAGGTTATTCATAACTAATTTAGTTTTCTGCATGTTAATTTTCACGCCCACGGTTCTACCATGTTTGTCCAGTGCGGTAAGCATGCTTTGCGGTAAGCGTCTTTATACGCCACTAATAAGCTTTCAAGGGCGGCGAATGGAGTTGAACGTATTCGGCGCTCTTTTTTTGGCTAGGTATAGCCATTTACCATCTCAAGAAATGCTCGCATCATCGGCAAGGCTGAAAGCAGCATAATGTATAGAGAATGGTCTCCTTTGTGGGCTGTAGAGTGTCTCTTTTTTGTGTTACATATACAAGCTGCTCAATAGGCTGGTCTTATTTTGCAAGTCTGCGTTGAACTGCCCTTTGAAATGGTCGCTTGCTCCTTCGATGATTTTAAGAGGTTTCAGGAGAACTTGCTGCTGGGCTCGTCGGTTACGGTCTAAGACCATGATTAGTAGCGCTAAAAAACGACCCACGAGAACAAAGGCTTCAGCTTGACCAAGTGCCAACAAGAAAATTGGCCGAGTATCTGCTAATTGCGCTACAAAAGTCGACAGACGATAGACGCATGCCGCCCGTATACCTTGTAAATGCCTCTGTTCTCTTTGTCGCTAACCTGTTAAGCTCTTTTAGAGGTGAAGCACCTTCTCGCTCTGTCAGGGGCTTGGCGTCCGTGGACACAGTGTTGCGAATGCGCGAGGAGCATTGGATTGGATTGGATTGGATTGGATTGGATTGGATTGGATTGGATATAATGGATTCGGATTCGATTGGATAGGATTACATAAATTGCATCGGATTGAACTGGATTGGGAATTTATATACTGTACGCACGCGTTGTCACTCATTTACATGCGCGAGTGGGCAATGCCACGGATGATTTACGGTAGGAACGGTCCCCAGTGCTTCGCCCACTCGTCATGGTTCACTTCGTGGAGATGCCTAAATTTTTTTCACCCGTCTCGCACCTCCCTCGAAAAACATGGTAAAGGTTTGTGAACGCCAACTGAATTTTTCCCGCGTTCCACTGCTCGCGCGGTAACGGCTGCAATGTTTCCTTACGGGTGGACTTTTCGCAACAGCGCCCGAAGGTATAGTGCCGGGCACGGGCGCTGTTTCCATTGTACAGTCAAAAATTTGTTTTCAACACTTATTTATTGCTATCCCTAAAATCAAGCCTCCTGGTATTTTAATAAATAAAAGATCACTGCAGATACCACTTATGTATTGACGTTTTGCCGCAAATATGCCCAATATTTTTTTTGCTGAAGTATGAAGTGTGTTCCCACACTGTGTGGCTTTGAGAAGCATTGGCTATGTAAATTTGCCGTTCGAGAATTCTGCGAAGTGTTTGTCGGGTGCCTAAATCAAGGTACAGATATCCACAGAGAGGCAGTCCAAAATTTTAGTGTTTAGGTAGCCCAAGAAAGCCTATGGTCTATAATTATTACAAATGTGTTCGCTACACAAGGGTTCTCCAGTGTAAAAATTTCGGTGCACATGAAATGGTCTCAGGTTGTTCAATTCACTACGAAGCCTTCCCTACGGCGTGCCTCGTCGACCAAATGTGACTTTGGAGAGTTATACATCGAATATTTGGAGAAAAGAAGGATCGACGCAAACCCAAGTTTCTGGCCGAATTTGCGGTATTATTAACTGTAGCCCTACCTCTCCTGCAAAAGTATGGGAACATGTAGCTCGAGACTGTACCTTTGAATTTGCTAGCGGCAGTTTCGGCTGCAATCTTCGGACGCCCCCCGTAGGCAGCACACCCTTTACCAAAAAAGTGCACCTAGCAGGGTGAGTGAGTGAAAACACGTGTATTTCGTTCAGTAGGGCTTGGTCACGGCTACGTGTAAGAGTTGGCGGTCGGGAGGGGGCGTAGAAGACAGGGAGGATGCGTAGAAGAGATAGAAAGCTCTTTTGAAGCCGGGCCAACTTTAGCAGCATCCCTTCTTCCCGTCTCCGGAATCGACACGCCCCTGCTCTTGCCTCGTGAACACAAATAATTGTGTTTCCTTATCTGGAACATCCTTCTCAATACTGATCTGAAATCAAGCCGCAAAGACGCACCCTTGCCCTGTCAGTGCATTCGTAGTGCGTAACCTGTTCTTTGACCTGCCACTCACATGAACTCGTACGTACCCAAGCTACAAACGCTTCGGCTTCAGCGTTCATGGCGTTATGCGGTCATTTAACTGCCGCAGTATATGAGTGCTCATGCACGAGCGTGTGCAATCGCGTGGGCGTACCTTCCACTTCAGGGCGAGCTGGAGGAGTACGCCGAGGGGACTTCCGCTTTTTGGACGTGCTGGCCACGGGATGCCCAGCGAGCGCATGAGGTCGCGCAGGTCGTGGATGCGGGACGGCGTGCTGCTCTTGGCTGACGCGATGCAGGCTTGGTACATGCGGAGTGCATTGGCGCCCACTGGCAGCACCTTGGAGCCGGTGGTCAGCGCTGACTGAAAACCCTGCGTGCGTTCGTGGCCGTATTAGGCATTGACCACTACGTTTTGAGGGCTTTGGGGATGGAGAGAGGAATGTTTTTAACAAATGAGTTCAGAAACAAAATCGATACGTCCCCGGAAAGCCCTGTGGGGCCACTGCACGGTCAGGTGTCATTGCACAATTTTTACGCAAATATCCCCACGTGTCCTTCCAACACCTTTGCACTGTTAAAAAAACTTAGTGCCATTACATTCTGTAAAAAAAACGGTTGCGGCTTAGTTCAGCTAACCTTCTATATGCAAAGCAAAAGCTTGGCTTAGTCTGAGTCTTGGTTTCCCTTGGTTAACCTTTGATGTAGCTGTCTTGCCGACCGCGGCTCAATGCCGTTCGGTCCCGTGCAACGCTCACAGGAGGAGGCTCGCCTCACTTTCATTCGCAGCGAACCCAGTGTTCCTCTTCGCTGGGCGCAAGATGAGTCACGTATCCCGAGACGACTCAGCGGCGCATGCGTGGGAGGCGGCGGTGTTTGACGGCTGCCGATCAGCTGAGCGCCCGCAACCGCGCGCCGCTCAGCTGATCAGTTGAGCAGAACGAATGAAAACGGGCCTTGTGCGCAGCGCTGAAAGTGGGCCCGGCGAAACACGCGACGCGCTTTAAGGGGTGTGTCCCAAGGTGTGTGTAAGAGGTCAAAAGGTGAATTTGCGCATCCGCGGCGAAACCGCTGGACGAAATTAGTAAAACTCTGCTTTAAAAGTCGATGGCCAGCGGAGCTATTCCTGGGTTACTAATCACAGCACTGAGGTCCGGCTAAAACTGCAGACGGTCACACACCGCACAAGGGACGCCGGAATGGTCGGCCACAAACTCCCGGGCAAACCGCGCTGTCCCGCAGGCGAAGTTTTCAGCGGTGTTGTAGCCACGGCGACGTCTTGCGAATTCCGCCTTTAGGCATTCATGGTCCCGGCGGGAATTGCGCTTTCGCACGACTTCCGTGTCCCGCTGGTTTTTGGTGGTCTCCTTCTGCCGCGCTCGCGAGGAGTACGCCTATTTTTTCTTCATTGGCTTCACTGTATTGGCTTCACTGGCTTCATTGGCTTCACTGTACAACACAATGTGGGTAAGCCAGATTACAAAAACCAGGTTTAAACCGATCCTCTGAAACTCGGTTTCACTTGTAAGCTCAGAATATTTGCTGGAAAGACATTTTCCGGGGGAATATGCGCTCTCTTATATAACAATATTCGGCCACTTTCACCATTGAGATGCGGAGACTGAGGAAAAAGCGGAGCTGGTGGTCTTCGATTGATTGATTGTAGGGTTTAACGCGCCGACGCAACGCAGGCGATGAGGCGCGCCGTAGTGGAGGGCTCCGGATTAATTTTGACCACCTGGGGATCTTTGTCGTGCGCCGAAATCTCGTACACACGGGCGTTTTTGCTTTTCGCCTCCATCAGAAAAGCGGCCGCCGCGGCCGGGAATCGAACCCGCGACCTCGTGCTCTGCAGCGCAACGCCTTAGCCACTGAGCCACCGCGGCGGGTAGCTGGTGGTCTTCGCTAGCTTTAAAGGGACCCAGAAAAGCTTTGTGAAGGTGGCAATCAAATGCATTCAGGTGGTAGAACACATAACGGGGAATTTTTTAGCCAAGTGTGAGCCTCATACGTTGCACGGATAATTTGTAAACAATTTTTGAAGATCGCCTTTCTCAGCCGATGAGCGCGCCGCCGCAGCGAGCCGACCGCGGCTGACGCAATGCCGACCGCGGCTGACGCAACGGCGATCGCGGCTGACGCAACGGCGAGGCGCCCCCCTGATTCGGCCGATCGTCGGTCGCCGACAACGTCACTGCCATTGGCTTCCGGTTGCTCTTCCTCCTTCCTGCGCGATCCCGAGGCAAAGGCGGGTCTGCAGCGATTGACGCATGCCTAGGCGCAGGATAGTAGCTAGCGGAGAACGGAAGTCGAGCATCGCGATGTCACATGGCTATTCCCAGTGTCTCCAGCTGCTTTGAAAGAAGCAGAGAGGGAGGAGGAATAGATAGGCAAGGGGGAGAGGTGCACTTAATTTCTTCTGACGCAGCTAATACTGAATGTAGATAAATAATTGCAACGGCATTGCATCGCTATATTGGTACTACGCGACAATAAAGGCATTTTGTAACTTTTACAAAACGCTTTTCCTGGTCCCTTTAACTTGGCTTTCTTAACACGAAAGTGTTTTATTGCCGGATACACGAAGATTTCGCTGACGTCATATCCGTCACGGAAGGAACGCCAGTACAATGAATCAAGCGGACTGTGAAGGGTGCACTCTTGCACACAGGGTCTTCTTGCGGGAAAGCAACCTGTAGCACTAAAGAGTACGTTATACTTAAGGTTGTTCGTTTTCGGGATTCATATTTTAACACGGAAGTGTTTGATGCCGCGATACCCAAAGATTTCACTGACGTCATATCCGTCACGGAAATGACGCCAGAACACCGTTGCCGAAGCGACCCGCCAGCAGGACGTCGCTCGCCAAACACACCCACAAGAAAGCCGCCGACCCGCAACTCATGCTCAGCTGCAGATTTCGCTGCCCATTTCACTTTCGTGTTTTACTGATGCCTATGAGGGAGTAATCAACCACAGTTTTTTTAATGTCTGCCCCTCTTATCAGTAGGTCGGACACTAATTGCTCCGAGCACGCAACGTCTCGCACAACTACAAGGACACCTGCACGTCACAGCTTAGGTCGTCACTAGACGCAGCCAATCTCCGACGCGCGCCTCCGCACCCAAACATCTGTCCACTTCCGCAGAGCCAAAGTCCAAAGCCAACGCCCGCGTTACGAACACATAGAAACTGCTTAACTCTCCGAATGAGATGATAGAGCAATTAAATGAATAAAAAAAATTACCTCCACCTCCCCTCGCGGGAACCCTGGTGTGATGCGACGCTGAAGGGGGTTCCATTGTGCGTTTCCGTTGGGTCGATTACTCGAATTGCGTGAGCAATTGCCGGGTAATGCGAGAGGGAGAGAGAGAGAGAGAGCAAGCGTAGCGCGGACGACCGTCGACTGAGAGACCGACCGGAGCGCGGCACTCCGCTTATATGCGCAGCGCGCCAGAAGGAGAGGAGACCACGGAGAGAGAGGGCGCTGCACATGCGCACAGTGCGCTTGCGCCGCGCGCGGCGCCACCCACCGGCGGAGTGAGAGTGCGCTGCGCCACGCGCCCGCAGATGTTGGGCGAGAGTGTTCGCTATCGGAGAGAGGAGAGGAGGCGAGCGGAGGAGAGACGCAGCTTTGCGGACGCGGACAACGACGACGCAGGAAGGACAGGGCCGCCGGCAAGAGATGCTCCTCTCAGCGTCGCATCTAAAAATGTCTGGCCATTACGATTCTCCCTCATGCGAAATTTGGGCTCAGCTGTTTAGCTGTTTTGAAGGTGCATAATATGTTGAGGCAAAGAGTTTCAGACAGATATATTTGTAGGGTTACATGTTTAGGGTTACACGTGTAGGTTAAAGTTTAACTTGCAGTGGCTGATGATGCACAAGCACCGGTTGCTTCGCTCGATGTTCAGCCCTGTCTGGGTACGGCGTCGGTGGTGCTCAGCCTCCACTCTGTTAGCTCGTTTAGCTGCAGCGGCTGACGAAGCGCACGACCGGTTGCCTCACTCGCAGTCCAGCCCTCACCCCTGATGGTTGCAGTGCGCTGAGGCAGCACTCACTCGTGGGTTCCCTCGACGGCAGCTATGGTGAGCCTCTGCGTCGGCGGCGCAAAGTGCATCTCAGGAAGGGACCGCGACCCGCGTCTTAGGAAGCGAACGCGCATCATCGTCACGCGCACGCCTCCATCACGTTTTCGCCAAGAGTTGCGCAGACGAGCGCCTCGTGCGGGCACAGCATAATGTCCCCTCCCCCCTCCCCCACCGCACACTTTCGGAGAGCGCTCGCACCCTCACAGCGAACCACCCTCCCCTCACAATTTCGTGACAGTCTCCTCCATTGCTTTCTTTCACTAGTCGGTCTTCCAATCGTTCTCTCGGTTACATGATGACGGCGACAACGCAAAGCTTCAGATGTGGCCGTTATAGAGCAGTCGGACAGACGCCGGTTTCATAAAGCGATGGGACCAGGTTCGAATCCAACTAGGGAGACCTTTTTTTGTAGCGTGAGCTACACTGGCCGAGGTTGAGCAGTTTCGCGTGGCTCCTGCGGAGCCGTGCTGCGTATGCGCGAGGAGCAGTGACGTCACACGGCGCACAGTACGTTGCTCGCTGCTCGGCATCTCTCACACACCCCACAGGCCCAGTGTCTTCGCCGACCTCCGTTCCGCACGTGGCGGCCCGGTTCACTTGATGGTCATGCGAAGGATGGCCGGGTGTGGAACCGATGGCTCGTGCGACGCAGCAACAGCGGTGTGCGCCTGCGGAACCAGCTTGGCTCTGGGGCGATTTGTAACGCTGCGCCGGAGCCGCTTGATAAATATACATGTGTCACATAATGCGTATAAAGCAGTAAGCATCATAAGCTAATCCTAGGCAACCAGGAAAGCTAAGAATAACCAGCCGAAGCTTAGCTCACGCTACGTATATCCTGGCATAGCCGAGCTAATTTTTTTCTTGAGAGGCTTGACGTTCCTTCGCTTATCATCATCATTTTGTTAAACTCGTTGAGTAAAGTTGCCTTTCTTGAGGTGCATTTTCATAACGGGACAGTCGCCATCAGTGAGGCACAGAAGGCTTTGTTTTAAAAATTTTGCGGCACGGTATCTGCGTCGTCAGGCATTACTATATACTTCCTTCTTGGCCATCACACCTCATAACCTAGCATTTTCCTCCTGTGCACTTTGAGCGACGCCAGACATCGATGGAACTGAAGCATAAACAGCATAAACAGCTTCATCATTAACAAGAAGCTGCTGAGCACGAGGTCGCGGGTTCGATTCCCGGCCGCGGCGGCCGCTTTTCTGATGGAGGCGAAAAGCAAAAACGCCCGTGTGTACGAGATTTCGGCGCTCGTTAAAGATCCCCAGATGGTCAAAATTAATCCGGAGCCCTCCACTACGGCGCGCCTCATCGCCTGCGTTGCGCCGGCGCGTTAAACCCCACAATCAATCAATCAATCATTAACAAGAAGCACGGAAGGCGGACAGGTGACCGATGAGAGAGGGTGTGCGCACAGCGCGAGAGGGGAACACGTTTGTCCCTCAGGGAACGTGCAGATACACCGGCCCGTGAGCTGAGAAACGAGAGGCTTTTCTAGTCATACGGACGCAAAAAATACACACGAAAAGTTAGGGTACGACAGCTCACCTGTAAAAAAAATCGGCCGGGTATCTGCTCCTTTCGTTGCAAATATCAACGCAAGACGATAGTCGACTGGCGCCTCTGGCAAGGAAATGCATCCTTTCTCTTTCACGCTCGCCTCTCATGCTGTTACTTTCCAGTCTCGTTCCTTCCAAGATAACAGGCTACAAGTTTGCTCAAGTCAATTTAAATTTCCCGCGTTCTAGTGCTCCAAGACGGGTGCCTCGATGCCAGCGCGGCCGTACGGCGGAGACGCGCGTGAATCGAGGCACCTGACTACGTTTTGCAGTTGACGTAGTATTTTATTTGCTGGCGAAAAAAACAGCCATCCGTAATTTTTTAAATGCAGAGCATTTAAGTAACTCACGATGTCACCCGCGTTGACGTCCGTAGTCGTAGTCCGCACCCCTCCCCCTACACTATATAAAAAAAATACTATCCGGCGCCTGGTTTCGATCCCTCGACACTGCGGGCGGAACGCAATGTACATGGTGCTCTACCCACTGCGCCACAAAGCCCACACAGAATGGGAGGCTACGAACGCGCCTTATATCCTTGACTCATTCAAACTACGTCAAGAAGCTGCTGATACAACGCATTCACTACCACCAACTCCCCAAACACTAAACGTTAACGCAATACACCCACCCCCTATGCGACGCATTTACTCGAGTCCCCTCGCGGGGAGATGGGCCCAATTTTTTATTAATAAAGGAACACTGCATCCTCGTGTATTGGTTTTCTGCCTGATATTTTCGTAATGTCTTGTTCTTGTTCAACAAAGTTGACAAGTATCAACATTAACACAGGACTTGGACGTCTAGGTTTGGCCGTGAGTATTTAAGACTATTGCGAAACATTTGTTTCACTTTGGCCGGCTGGCTCAATCGAGTGACAGACATACAGACAGACAGACCAAAATTTTCCCGTTCAAGTAGCCGATGAAAGACTATCGTCTTCAAAATGTGTTGGCCGTGTTTATCTGCTGTTAATCATGGGAAAGAACGAACAGAACGAAACTTTTTCGGAAAGTGCGTAAAGGGGGACTCGGTTAATCGCATTTATTTTTGAGGCAAGTGGTCAATAGGTTTGTTTCTTCGTGATGTTGAAGACGCGTTTGTTAGGACAGTTTGTGAGCTGAGACTTGGACATGGAAAACTTTTGCCTGTATTTAATGTGAGCTCTGAGTACATGATGGGGCTCTGTACGAGGATTTTTTTAAGGATGTGGTGTGGTCATACCGTTTTTTTTCAGTGCGTTTTCTTTAGAGAATTTAAGCGGGGTGAGTCGGAAGAAACTGTACAAAGATATCGTCGAGAGTTTATTGCCAGTGCCAATACACCGTAGCAGGTATATTCCAAGGCCTGAGAGAGATGTACTTAAGCGAGTTAAGGGAATGCCGGTCCCAGGTGCAGTGAAATCTTGCTTTTTTAAGCTCCATACTGGAACACTGGAAGTAATGACCTGGATGGAGGAAAAAGGATGGTTCGTGCCATGGGGTGAGCTGTGTTTGCTGTGTCGAAAGCCAGAAACAATTGAGCACGTGTTCTTGGACTGTTGGGGAGTGGTGTTCTTTTGGGAGACCCTCCAGCGAACACACAAAAAAGATTTGCCTGCGGATGCTTACTGTATTAGGTTTTTGAATGTTGATAATGCGGTGTGCCATTTGACGCAATTATGCTGTATGGACTACATAGCATCCGGAGTAACAGGATGGCGGTACGCTACTCCGACCCAGATGCCAGACCCATCCGAGAGTACTTCAAATAGTCAATTCGTTCTTTTGTGCATATACAGAAATTTCAGCCCTCTAAGCCAGAGTGGCTATCAACAGTTGAAGCATTGTTGGTAATCACCCCGCTGGGCCAAGAAGGGCTCCAGTTTTGAGTGTACACGTAATCATTTACGGGTGTTTAGTTTGTAATCCTGCCAAAAAAAGGCAATAAATAAAAAAATCTTCAAAATGTTGCTATCTTTGGCGTCAGCGTAAGTGACAACGAAGCACCACGCGTCCTTCAAGCGTTCAATAGCGTGGGGCGTTCCATGCCACGATCTTAAACTTTAGAGGAGCGAAATGTGGCCGCCAACGAAAGTGCTCCGCAAATGCAATATAAAAGCGTAAGAATGCAGACAAGCGAACGACCAAACAGTAAAATCCCCCACCCTCTTACGCTCTTGCAATACAAAGCGGCAGGAACGATCAACGGCGCAACCAGTGATGCATAGATGGGAGCCATTCAAAAGCATGAGGCGGAAGCGAATCGCAAACGAAAGCGTCTCAATAGGTATGCCTAGTGTCACTAGATAAGGTATTAGAGTACCGCTACTGAGGCATGCAAGTCAGCAATGGCGGCCATTTTGGTGTTTATCTGTGTTGCGAGATTGCCGCATCTACGGCCTCGCCGTTAACTAGTGGTCTGTTAACAACACTACCGAAGATGCAGCAAAACTGCTTCTTGGCTTCTTTGAACACACTTCTGCTGCTGAAATGCTGGTGCATGCGTTATCTCTGATTCGCATTCGGAACGATGTCAGTCGCGCGCAGCCGCAATGCAGGGAGGACAAGCTAAGTCTACCACAGTCTACCGACTGAAAATGCACAAGCAACAAAATGGCGACGGCCATGAACCGTCGCAGTGTAAACAAATGTCACGTGATGCGAACTGACCAATGATAATGGCGGCGGCATGGAACAATAGGAGAAAAGAGTGCCAATACTCAGTAACTTTATCTAGTGACGCTAGGTGTATACGGGCGGAGTATTTCGAGAACGCAACATCTCCAGCGTTCTATTGGGCGATATTGCTTCCGAATTCAGACACTCAGGATATGCCAAGGCGTTGGACTGGGCTAGCTGGTACATGTTTGAATGGATTAAAAACCACCGGTAAACACAGGACACAGTGGAAGAAAGCGAGCTTGTCCCGTCGTTTTCTTCTACTGTGTCCTGTGTTTACCGCTGGGTTTCAATCCATTCACTCAGGATATGCCTAGGCGTCTCGGACTGTCCTCATATTGTGGTTTAGTTGCGATACTTTCCCATGTTCGGAGTTCGCCATGTGAAAGTAAAATCTAGACAGACTAAAAACAGCGCAGAGGTGAGGACGGAAGAAGCGACAATCTAGAGCGCAACGCTCTCGTTTGCCAACTAGCCTAACTAGCCCAACGTCAAGCCTTAGTAACGCGTATCAGTAAGCGGGAACAAAACAGAAAGTCGGGTGTGCTTCTGATCATTATGCCTCGAGAGGTGGCGATAAGCCAGGGAACTACGTTGAGGAGTGTATTCGAAACGACCAAGCCGTAAGTATGCTACGTACGCGAAGAATGGTACGCTCGAAAGTGAAAGTGACATCCTTAGTGCTGCCTACCTCGAACCAGCGTTTTGTAGCCAGCTGGGCCGTCGACGTCTCGTATTCCTCGCTAGGCGATCTCTCGGCCACGGGTTTCCATGCCGAACAGGCGAATGCAGAGAAGTCGTCGCAAGGGTCCACGCTGTGGTTGAGCGGGGCCAGGAGCAACCTGGCGTGTCGCTTGCATCCCGGGGTCCGGCAGATGCCCAAATTGGTGTCGGTTGGCGTGGCCCGTAGTCGCGCCAGGAACCAAACCACGCTGGCCACAATCAGGACGCCACTCACCAGGCACACCCCACGCACCCAGTGGCGAGGTTTCCCTCCCGAGTCCACCAATGTGGCCAACACCGTTGCACCGGAAGAGGGGTTCTACGCAAGAAGTGCAGAAAACAGCGTCAATAAATGCACCGTCAGGGTTGCCCTGTACGCTGGCTCCTTCTTTAAAGGGACGGACAACAGATTTTTGTCGCGTATATGTTCTCTAGCTCATATAAAAGCCAGAGATTTATACATACCGGTAGCCAAAAGCAATTTAAAAATAATTTCAATTTGGCAGCAAACTTGCTGAAAGCAGAAGGGTGGCGGTTCGTAGTGTCGAAACTTGGCACTACAATATGTGTCCCGGTCACGTGACCTATAAACCTATAGCTGCTACTGTAACTGCTGAAACGTTTATTCACTTATTGAAAACCTTTTAGCACAAGTATTTGTATAAGCTTGAATTGTATATGTATTTTTGCACACTATTTGGAAAATTTATAAGACACGCTGCGTGCCATGATGCCCGCCGCCGCTGGGTGGCTCTCAGTGTGGCTAACTGAGCTTCCATGCCCAAAATCAACGGCAGCGTTCGGCGAACAGACCCAGTGAAGGTGCTTTCACGATTCTGTCTTAGTCAGGAGCGTTTGTTCTGCCAAAATATTCAATTTCAGTTTCCAAATAGGCCAACGGCAGCTTAAAAAAAAGGACGCGCCCGGGGAGAATCGAACTTCCGACCCCCACAACGTGAAGCCCGATTCTACCTATCGTCTATCCCAACAGATGGCGCCTTCGTGCAAAATAGACTGGTAAATTAAAAAAAAAAACATAAAGGAATAAGAAAGCCTGCGATTCACACTTTTTTTAGCTGCGTACAAGTTTTTAAATGTCTCTTTTCATTTCGCATACTGTATGTCATGGTTGCTAGCATTATTTTTGGCAGGACACATACGGCTCATAGATCTAAAGATTTCGATTTAAGAAGTTCTAGGGTGTTATCTGCAAAACCGCTTCTCGTTAAGGTGCAAGTGATGCCCTTTCATTTGGGACAGAGAATGCATACTCGGCAAAAATCGGTTGTCTGCCCCTTTAATCGTGGCTGTCCCAGTGGTTGCATCGTGCTCGCACTTTCGTCCGATTTAGCCGTGCACTTCTGTGGGGCCACAACCTATCTCTGCATTTTACCTTGATATTGTAATTTGTATTCTACCTCTACCAGCTTTCTACCTCTACTAACTTTCTACCTCTACCAGCCAACAGTTCCTTCGTGGCGTGCGCGGCAAGAAACTCCTAACGCGGCTGAAAAGGGGGAGGGTGGTTTTCACTCACGGAGCGCAGTGCAGATGGCGCGGAGAACTGTTACACAGCGTTCCCCGCGCGCAGGTGCCTGCTCACACCGGCGGGCGCGTCGGCGGAACGGCTTCTTTAGCGAAGGTTGTTTTGGGCCTGTTTTGGCGCAGCTTCGCGTACATAGCGCGCTTCCTTCGCACGGCTTGGTTGACTTATTCGACAGCAGCTCCTCGGTAACCCGGACCCGACCGAATTAAGTGGTCGCACGGCAAAGATACGGTAAGGATTCGTTTGCAGGGTGGGCGAAGAAAATGTAGACACCAGATACGGAAATCTGGCCGCTAGAGAAACGCTACCTTTTGCACCCTGCTTGCCACGAATGGGACTCCGTTTTCCAAATTGGTGAATTCCAATTCGATTGTGTTTTAAGAGATACAAAAGGCGAAAGGAGCAACCGGTTCTGATAAATAGTGATTATAAAATCTCCCTCAGCTTTCTCGCAATTCTCAGACTTACTAAACTAACTAAACTTTTAATGGATACAGTATGAGGCACCGGACTTCCTTCCGCTGTTGAGTGGGGTGTGTGCCGGTTTCGGGTTGTGCTGTTCTCTGCCGACCGAAGCAGGAGCCTCCTTTTTTAAAAGTTATTCGCTTTACTTCTAAAAGACTTTGGAGCCTCGGCTCCCTGTTCATTTTTTTTCGTTGGCATTATCCTGCTATAGCTTAGCTAGTGATGGTTTGTTCCCCTTTTTATTTAGGTTTTTTTCTTATTTTTAGGGATCGTTTATTTCTTAGTTTAGTAGAACCCCGCTCCTACGTTCCTCAGTGATGCGTTTTCTCGGCTGCTACGCTGCTTTTGTTGAGTCTCGGCGCAGCTGACATAGTCCCATGTATTAAAATGCTCACTGTTACGTCGTGGCTCAGAGTACGTTTTCGGATCAGGCGTCGCAATCTGATTCTGCGAAGCCGCGCAAGCAACATGCGCGCACCGCTATTTTGACATTTGGCGAGCCTTGGCCACTCTTGGGTACGGAACTGACTGCATGAAGCCGCATGCGGGTCATATGCGCCACCACTGGATGGCCCTATGTTACTCTATGCTATCACCATCGTCACTGCGCTTACAACGAAAGTTTCACTTCGAAATGCCTGAAGTGTGTGTTGGCCATAAAGCACCGCCGCGAGAATAGCACGTGTTATCGTCATTATGGTGCACTTCAAGCTTTCAGAACACCGTTGAACTTGCTGCCGCGAACTTTGTCGTGCCTTGATGGCGTCGCGAAAACGGTAGGCGCTTTCCCTTCAGGGAAAGCTTGACGTACTAAACGCATTTGACAAGCAGCCAGCGCGGAAGAGAGTCGAGATCGCTCGGGACTGAGGAGAACGTCATGCTGGGCTAGTTGGTGAATAGACGCCACGATTTGAAGCGCAACAAAAATCGTCTACTCTGTGTTTCGTCCGTGTTTTTGTTGCGCTTCAAATCATGGCATCGCTAGGGACCTTGCATTGCCACGCGTGGTGTTTTCCCGCGATCGCAAATAGCGGCAATCCTACGTTCTCGAGTTTTTAAGCGTCGAAAGCCAAAGTTGCAGAAATGCATGGTTGCAAGTCAAAGCTACGCTATTTACGTTCATTTTCGAAAGCTTCCTCATTGCTGCGTTTTCCTGGCTATTACGTTTTGTTTTCGCGGTCCGGTGGAAAACGTGGAAACGGGATTCAAGTGTAGTTTAAATCGGCATAAATGGGAATCGCTAAGCTCACGTGCCGAATTGTTTCGGTGTCTGCGCTTGTGTCGCGTGGTGGTGTAGCCCCGAGCTAGGACATCAGGATGGCTAGGTTCCGCTCTTTCAGCCTTCGAAAGACGCTGCTCTCCGTTTTCTTTCAGCCGACGCACGGCCGTGCTACAGCGGCAGCGTCCGCCGCTCTACCCCGGACGTGGCCGATGCTGCTGCGTTCTGGACGTCGCCCTCGCGTATTCCATGTAACGGCTGGCAGAATATCTTGTTTCACTATTTGTAGAGCTACTTGTGTGAATTCAACTGACGTCGCATGGGCAGTTGTTGTGGGTGTCGCTTAAAGCTTTGCTTTCCAAACACCCTCACCGCGTGGATTGGAGCGAAAATTTATTTTAAAGAAACAGCGAATACCACGCATACGTGGGAATCGACGTTACGCAAAGGTTTTATCATAGCACACCTGAATGACGCTTAACATACGTATTGATTCCTAGCAATCATGATTAGCAAGAACATGAAAGATATGTGGCGGGGGGCTGCGGCTGGCATAGAGTGTATACCGCACACCCTCTTGGCAAATCGTGGTGACAGAAGTGACAGCAGCCGGACATAATTTTTTCACTGCCTCCAACTAGCTAGCACTCACTCATCAGTTACAGTTGCGGTCACGTGTTATTTACGACTGATAACTGCATAATTCTAAGTCTCGTCTTGAGCAATTGGTACGTCCGGCCGCAACTTTTGTGATGTTTGGAGTTAACTTTCGACCATACTTTAGACACAATCTACATTCAAGGTATGCAGGCACACACATCAAAGTAAAAAAAACCTGGAAATATTTTTATATTCTTTTAATTAAGGTACCCGTCCCTTCATAGGCTGGCAAGTAAATAGTAAATAACCGGACTTATTTTCTGCAGAGCAAAAACAGCATAGAGGCTAATATAACACTTTCACATTTCCCAAGATTAAAATAGAACTATCAAGGCAAGCACACAAAACAGCGAGATTTTTTTGATGCGATAGAGAAGGCCTTCCGCGATAAAGAGTTTTCGACGCAGGTTTGCCTTTACAGCTTTGTCTCAGGCAGTTCACACCATCACGTACCTTGACCTCGTCTAGCTTAAAACTAGAGAGGGCTCGAGTACGGGTCTTTGTAATCACTGGCGTACAGGTCTTTGTAATCACTGGCGTAGGGGCTCTGCTCGAGCACTCGCTCGGGGGGACGGACACAGGGGTGGGCGGTTGCTCCCGTATGGGGATGGTCACGTGCACCTCTGGAAGGTCTTCGAGGGCCGGTGACATGCCTTCCACAAGCGGGGCGAACGTTGAGCGGGCTATATCGTCTTCAAAGTGGTCCGGGCCAGGCTGCATGGTGTCATAGATCGTCGGCATGAGGTCCTTGTCGGGTGGCGACATGACTGCAGTCGTCAGCTCAGGCGGCACCTGCACGACGACAAAGTTGTTGGTCGTAGCCACACATGAACCTTTCCCAACAATCTTTTCCACAATGCTTCCAGCACTGTTTCCCAACTAGCACTTCGGGTACTCCAGCTCTAGCAATTTTTAATAAATACCGGTCCCTCTATTTAGGTGAGCGCATTACTACCATGAAGTTGCCGGCAGTAACAATAGCAGGCGAAAGGAAGTGGTAGATAGAGAGAGAGGTGGTCAGAAGCGACCTCCTTAAAGGAGCCATGAAGACAAAACACGACTTCGGTTCATTCGAAAGATTGCCTCGTTAGAATTATACTGACACCACTTTTAACGTAAACTTCGCTCAAATAAGCTTCATAATTAGGAAAAACGGCAATGGTCATGAGGCTCACTAGCTCATTTCCCGCAACAGAACCTATGTTTTCATACCAGGCAGCTCTGCGGTTGGCGGAGGCCGGCAAAAGCAAATGCAAGTGATGCAGGGCTTATAATCTTCCGTCACGAGATGTTTTCGCTTAAATGTAATGCATGTATTCGTTTTATAGAAGTAAGAATGGTGGGGTAAGCATGGAAGCTAGGAAATTACACGTAAGAATTCAAGTACCAGAGCGTGCTGTTGTTGGTACTGCACACACTTGGCTTGTCATAGCTGCACAGCAGTATGGCGCTTTCGGCTTGTCTTGCACGACACAGGCCGATTAGCGCAAGCGACATTGCCTTACGTGACCCTGTTTGTCGAGTATACCCCATGTTTCCCAAAACGGGTGCTTTCTACCGCAATAAAAACAAGCCAGGCGCAAATACGATCAAAAACAAAGCAAAAGTTGGCAATTGTCAGCCACGCCATGGTAGCGCCATCTGGGAGGACTGACGGTAAACAAGGTTCTGTAGTTCGCTTGATGCCTAGTGCCGCGTTCGCGTTTACTTCAAGGCCTGCTTTTCTGACGTCATCGCGGACGACCTCACGAAACATAGGATTTGGAAGGAGAATGAAAATTTTAACATAAATTGATTAATTTCTTAGTGAATAAACTATCGTCTGCTGCCGGACTAGCGCTGGGGGCAATATAAAACACCAAATCTTTCGAATAAAACTTGTACTTTGTCTTCATGACTCCTTTAATATAGTAAGTCTGCTACACTGTAAGGACCGCCCCTCTAGAGAGCCACCGGATCATTCAGAATCATTGCAGGTCAATTGTGTTCATCTTGTTGAAGTTACCTACTCGCGTAGTGAGATCTCGATCAAGGGAACTAGGACGCTCTGTAAGGAGACTACCTCTTCTTGCGGGAACGGCATCTTTATAGACGGCAACGAGCTGCAACGCCGTAGCAATGGGCGTCCAACCTCTCCAGACAATAGGAACGCCACAGAAGACCTCCTCCGGTTGGTCTTGAAATCGGTGGTGGAAGCAGCAACGTCAACCTGCGTCGGTGGAGACATTTTCGATGACACTATGGACAACGTCGGCGGAGCTACTAAAAGAAAGCGTAGGTGCAGACCTGACGCCCTTCAATATGAAGTGTCGATTCTCTCGACTGTGTCGGACAAAAACGCTTTTTTTACCTTTGCCGTGAACCAAGCCTCCCTAAATATACCCTTTCTCTCGCACAGCCACATGTAGGTGTCCGTAGTCGCAGCCTGCAGTTCTCCAAGTGCGTCGTGAAGAAAACCAGCGGTTTCGAGGGGAACAAAAAAAAAATGAGGGAAGCTCACACTAACGCGTAAGACTGAAATGTAGCCAAGCTGGACGCAACATTAGCGTGTTTCCTCTTTTTCGCCACACGGCGTTGCTTAAGCGTCGCCGGTGTACGAGCGACCACAGCTGGATGTTCATCCTACTCCATCGCACACGGCTCTGTGCGCACGTCGCCTTCCTTCGTCGTTCGCTGAAGCGGCGGTGTCCAAGCCTTACTCCGCCAGGTGGCAGCACGGGCCCCGCGCGCTTCTCCGTTCCCTTCTCACCTATCTCTCCCCGCCATCGGGTGCTGCTCCAATCCGGATGCTTGCGGAAGGGGGTGTGGTTTGACCTCCAGCTCTCAAGGTCAAAACTGGTCACCCCGCGGAGACTGTCCGCGGTAGCGTACTGTAGCTTTCGCTACAAAATTACACTAGCAGACGCCGAGCGGCAGCAGAAATGTTCGCATAATGCCAAATCTTTCTTCGGTTCATGTCTCTTCTCTGCGCATCATACTCCCAGCTCCCTGAATCGTGAGAGATAATGAGGGACTAAGGCTGCGAACGAAGACATGTTAATGTGAAGGGCAGAGTTTGTTGAGAGCAGCATCTTAACCCTCGCTTCAGCCGATACGACAGCAATTGTTTTTCCTGGACGTCCCAGTCACACTACTCCATGCGGATCAGCTTGATCATGGACTAACAAAGGCATGAAATTTCATTTTATTTTTTGCGTGCTTATATTGCGGGGTGAGGAAAATAAAATGTCACTTCATTAACAATATTTGGGAACTACTTTGACCTAACTCTTCAACTACAGCAACTTTTGAAAAGAAGCGCGTCAAAATTACCCTCCCGCTTCGGAAAAACAGCAGCCACTAAACGAAAGACAAGAAGCGTAAGACAGGAAGATGCTGAAATTTTAAATAATTTTCCAATCCTTCCGAAGTTTTTCACACCGCTGCTTGCACCCGAATACGCTCGGTGTGCACTAAACATTACAAGCTGCTGCGGAAACCGCAAACTATGATGCTTGCCTCGATTGCAGCAGTGATAAAATAATCTTCCTTTTAATTCTGGCAAACACAAACTCTGAGTTTCACACCTGACGGATAGCGACCGGGTGCATGTCTATGATCTATCAAGTACGTGTCATTCAAAACTGGTAATAGCAATAACAAACAAGCACAAAACGTTGCAGGGAACGTGGGCTATGGTTCAAAGTAATGCTCATGCTAGGAAGTTCAAGCATACCTGCTTTCCAGAGGATGCCGAGCTCGGTGAATGTCCCGTTTTTGTTACCACTGAGAAGGTGAGGGTGGAAATTGAGTTGCGCTTAGGCAAGCCTTTAGACTTCTCGGCATACGTTCTTAGTGGCGGCTCTGCAGACTTGGCGCTAGTGAAATCGTCAGCCCTCGCTAGTTGCTGGCCGATATCACTGTGCGCGCCACTAAGACATGCAGAGTCCTGCGTCTCTGAAGATTTGCGAGAAACTCTCGAGCCCTCTTCGTAAATTTTTTTTCCAGCGGAATTTGGCACATTTCTCCCATGTGTCTTGGAGCGTCGTGCAGTGGCGTTTCTTCCCGTACCCTTTCTTGTCTTGGTAGTTCCACTGGCTGCAAGAGGCAAGCGATTTGCAGCGTTGGGCTCGCAAAATGCGTCGTCTGGTGGTGCAACTGGACTTGAAGTCTCCTTGGGGGCTTTCTTCGAAGGTCCACGCAATTTCTTAGACGTTTCAGAGCCTGCCTTCGTAGACTTTCTGGAGCGTGTCCTACGGTCGCTTTTGGAGGATTTCCTTGGCTTCTCTGAGCCTGGCTTCAACTTCATAAAACTCGGATCTTGTTCACTCCCGGAACATTTTGTGCCTACGTCTAGGCTTGACCTGGAAGACTTATTAGAAGTGGCGGATTGCTCGCTTTCGGAAGATTTCCTCGAAGCTCCACGGCTTGATATTGACGTTTTTCGGCTGCCTTGCTCTTCTACCCCCGAAAGGTTCCCGGAAACGTCGAGGCCAGGGCTTGAAGTCTCGCGGTCAGGAGTTTTCTTTTCGGTTGCTGATTTCGTTAGCTCGTTGGCCGGTTCAGAATCGAACTTCGAAACGCCAGGCTTCGAAGGGCTTCTCGATATGTCCGGGGACACTTTCGACGATGGTCTGAGGTTTTCGGGCTTCATTTTAAACGGCTCTTCCGTGTCGGGGTGTCACCGTTCGCTTGTGGTTCGTCGCGCTCCTGATATTCCTCTTCCTCGTCCTCAGTGAGCTAGCTACAGCGGTCTCGTGGGGCGCCATTTTGTTTTGTTCGTATCACCCGTTTCTGCACGTTATGGTTTATCCTCCGCACCGTGTTCGAACATGTCTGCGGCGAATAAAATAAAGTAAAACAGAAAAATGAGGGGTTTTATTTTTTCGCATTGCCATATCTATTCTATCCAGCAGTTTTTTTCTGGGCTACCATCATCATTGTCAACGTGTTTGGATCACTCTCAATGGATATATGCGTAAATAGTGCAAGTATGATAGGCAAGGAAACACATTGCCTGTGCTTTAAGTTTTCTTGGTAAAACGCGTCTTTACAAGATATGAAAAACGCCGAAAAGCAGGGAGCGCTCGTGCACGCGGAAATGTTACGCGCGCGATAGCCGCAAGCATATGCCTCCCTCGATGGCAAGTAGCGCGCACACATCGGCACACACCGCAACAGCTAAAACTTGCCGTCGCCCGCCAGAGCAGGACTAACCACATGGACAAAATCTGCATTCATCACGTACCTAACTACGTTCTTGGAAGCACCCCTTGGGAAGAACGAGCACGCGTGTATACTAAAAATAATTTCCTTACGCTCTGCGGGAAGCCCTAAGAAGCCCACGTTTCAGCGCCTGATAACACGGTCACGGGCATAATATTCAACATTCCGGCAGAGGATACGCCCTAGAAAATACTCGACAGTGTTCACAACTACAACACCGACTTGAAAGATCATCGACGCAAAACGTCTCAACACTTCAAACATTGTGCAAATCGGGTTTGACGGCCAAAGGTTTCCTTTTTGGGTCCGCTACCGTTCGGCCATATATCGGTGAACGCCTTTCTGTCGTAAAACAGAGGCGTGCTCCCTGTGCTGCCAAGCCGGTCCCAGGATGTCTGTCCCAGGGCCAACTGAACCGCCCGGTGTTCCACGTGCGGAACTGTCAGCCCGCCAGACCCCCACCGGTGTTCCCCTCACTGCAGTCTGTGTGTGAGGGCCCGCACCTGACGGGCTCAGCGGACTGTCCTCGTCGTTTCCAACCGCGCAAGCAGAGTCCCACTTACGCCCAGATGGCAGCAAAGGACCAGGGTTGCGGACCCACTGGCCGCAGCAAACCCGCTACCTTTCCGAACTCCCGACAAGAGGGGCCCGAAAACACCTTTTGATCGCAACCCCGGGATGCGCGGGACCCGATAAATAACGGTTACTGATTCCTGACGAAACGGCTCAGTCATCCGCAGATGACAATGCGCGGTCAACGCCATTCCAGGCTTTTGTCCTTCACGCACCGCCAACTTCGCAACTTCTCACGCACTTTCCCCGTCGATCAGTCACAACTATTATGAACGCGCTCTTCGACATCGCAACATCAGTAAACGTATGCTACTTCTTCTAGCGCGAGCAGAGTGACGGCTGAGCAAACGAATTCTCGCACTCTCGGAAGCCTGCAGGCGGTATGACACATCGACTTTGCCCTTCTCTCACTGCGACTGTGTGATAAGAATCGGGCCGCAAGACTGCTGATGAAGACGGCGCCAGTGTTGAGTGACGTCATCTACGGGTGTTCAAGCTACTGGTAACACGTCCCTCAGACATCACTTGTGAGAAAACGGTGAAGCACGCTTTCCGAACGGTTACCTGTGTCTGTGGTCATGCCACTGACACAGATAACCAGTTGCCACCAGTAGTGACCAATTCGTGGTGGCTCCCTTGCGCTTAAAGGAGCACTGACACCAATTTTCGGCGTTAATATTATTGCACAGTTCGCTTCCTTCACTCAACAGAATGCCCTGGCTGAAATATGAGCGGCCTGCGATGCGAAGAACGTAGTTTAATTGGATCTCATTTATCGCGCCGATGGAGCAGCGCGCGGAGCGGCACTCAGCAAATTGACATCAGCGTGACATCATCCAGGGAGAGCCAAAAGAAATGACGCGACAGCGCTCGTCAAAAGCTCGTAACGTCACTTCATGCGCGCGGCCCCACGAGCGGCGAGCGGGCGCAACTTCCTCTCAAGCGGGCGCCGGTGACGTCCGCACAAAGCGGTGAGGTCAGTCTGTCTGTCAGACTGTGAGGTCTGTCATATGCGCCGTTCGGGATGAAAGCGAGGGAATTGGAAACGAACGATTTTCAGGCCGTTCAATTTAATTAACTATCGCGCGCTGAAGTATTTGAAGTGGTGTTTCAGGTTCGCCAGGCCATTAAGCATCGATAAAAGCAATAAAAGTGTAACATAAAATTTTCGTGTCAGTGCTCCTTTAAGCAACAAGTGTCCTGTGACCCGCAAGTAGCTAGTGAGCTGTCAGTCCCCACTAGAGACATATTGCTGAGTCACCAGTGGCTTATCACTGACTAGCCACAACTTAGTGATTCGTTTGAGAGATGCATCGGTTTGTTTCATTACTAAATATATATTCCGCTGACAGCTACGAGCGATGGCTACCTTTTTAAGGGCGAAGCACCTTAGGGGCTCGGGCTGTCGGCGTCTCATGTCATCGTCGTCGTTCTTCGTCGTATTCTCACGTGGTCACGGTTATAAAACAGCGGTGCACTCGTTTTCCAACGCCTCACGCTAGAAATTAACGCGTACGAAAAGAACGCACCGGGACACTAGTTTTTCAACGCCTCGCGCTGGAACGTTTCACCTCCATGGGCTGAAACGCGTACCAAAGAACACACCGGGACACTCGCTTTTCGTTCGCGCTTGCTTGCTTGCATCTAGTTCGTTCAAAACTCGCTTCAACTTTAAAATGTACAGTTCTCCATTTCGAAATTCCTTCCTCCTCCGTCTTCGTGATTGGGATGTCGCGTGTACAATCTTTGAATACACTTATATACTGCAAGCTCAGCCCCTCCTCAGGTTTCGCGTTAGTGGAGGTGGCCCGGCTTTTTATGTAGTTTGAATAATTGCAGTGGTACCCCTATCGGGTTTGGCTGTATGTTGGCCTTTGGTTGCTTGTGTAATAATTTTGATTGTTATCAGCGATATTTGAATTGTTTGTGGAAACATGTTCTTAGTGATATTTTAGGATTGTTACTGCTGTGAACCGGATTAGATTACGTTTTGTTTATACCTATTGGTAGGCGGCTTTTCTCTAGTCTATGCTACAGCTACAGCTACAGCTATTTATGCTCACAAACTTTTGAACAGCTACAATAAACTGGAACTGAAACTGGAACTGATAGTGCAAGTGTATTTCACACTCTGGCTGGCATGCTCGTTTGGTTCTTTCATGTGCCGCTCGCTCTTTAGCAGCTTTGGCTTAGAAACGAATAGAGACCATTCCCTCGGAACTAGTCCAACTAAATGTCGCCGGTTGTCGTTCATGATAAACTACGTACAACCAGCAGTTAAGCGGATGGCTTTGCCGCACCAGCTTTTGCCAAGCACGTTGACTGTTCGGGGAAGGGGGGGGGGGGGGGGGGGGGGAGTCACTTTTACATCCCTCTTATGCGCGGAATGAGAACGACACGCCAGTTTGCATATTGAGTAGGGTTGGGCTCTTGATCGATTAACTTTCCGACTAATCGATTAATGCTTCAGCCGCGATTAATTATTTTAACTGGCTAATCGGGTCAAATCATGTGAGCAAAATACCACTAGAGCGGCATGTTGAACTTGGGCGCAATGCAGGTGTGTGAAGGATAATATTTGTGCTTAAATAACTCGCCTTGCGTCACAACAGAAAACGATGCGAGTACACTCGGATTCTGATGCTGAGCCCCAGGACGCGGGCTCGAAACCGGTCATGACGGCTACTTTTCAGACGGAGCCGAAAACCGAAAACGCCCGTGTGTCGAGATTTAGGCGCACGTAAACATCCCGAACGGTCAAAATGGATTTAGAACCTTCTACTACAACCTTCTACTACAACCTTCTACCAGGTGCAGCTTCGGTGCACTAAACCCCATAATCAGTCAATCAGAAAAGCTCAAATATGGTAGGGATTAAAACTGCAAGTTGATATTGAATAACAGAAGGGAAAAAACTGCGAGCGGGCACTCACACTGCTTTGCCGTTGTATAAACTAACTCTGATGTAAGTAAACCATTATTAATCGGCTCTCCCTGTGGTGCAAGTGTTCGTAGTTGTAGAAGTATATTCACTAATAATGAACGCGGTGATAAGCGCCCAAAACAAAAAAGAATACTTACAAAGGGCTAACCTCCGACTATCTCTGTGTCTTCTTTATGTTTTCGTCCCTCGTCTCGTGCAGCGCTTTTAACATAGAAATCAATTCCGGAAATAAGTATTTTGAAGTCCTCACGTTTTTAACCAGTTTAGCCCTGGCCAATCCCCCCTTGTGGGTACGTGCCAAAATATTTGAGGACATCATCATCATCATCATCAATCACACATCAGCTCGCCCAAACTGCTACTCTGATAAGCGTCCCACCCGCATCAGCGTCACGATGATGATGGTCTCTTCACCTCATTTGGAATATCGGTGAACGGTCCGAGGAGCATATTGATATTACTTTTGCATTTCCATATTAAGTTTATTACTGAAAATGATTTGTATCATTTTTCTTAAACTAATCGACTTTTTATCCGACTTTTTGACTAATCTACTTATTAACCGAAAAAAGTCTCACGATTAATCGGGATTAATTTTCAACCAACGCCGAGCTCTAAATTGAGATGCCAAATCAGGGGAACATATTGTCACAAAGCCAAGAACGACTCAGGGTTGTTTTAGTAAATAAACTCTGTTTACTGAAAGAACCCTGCATCAATCTTGGCTTCGTGACATCCGGTTACATGCACCCTAAGCCCCCGCAAGACGGCAAGCAAATCCAAGCCGCGCCAGCCACCCGCTGCAAGGTCTCCCACAGGTTGGTCTTCTTCGAGATCATCCAATAAAAGTGAAGGTTGCGACCATGACCAATGCTGCAGGTACGTTCTATGTCGTCTTGCAGCAGCGAGAGGAGACCCCTGGCTTTACAGATCACATTCGGAAGATAGAGAAGATTGGCTTGAAAAACTCGAGCAAGAGCGAATCACCCGCCACGGTGGCTCAGTGGCTAAGGCGTTGCGCTGCTGAGCACAAGGTCGCGGGTTCGATTCCCGGCCGCGGCGGCCGCTTTTCTGATGGAGGCGAAAAGCAAAAACGCCCGTGTGTACGAGATTTCGGCGCACGTTAAAGATCCCCAGGTGGTCAAAATTAATCCGGAGCCCTCCACTACGGCGCGCCTCATCGCCTGCGTTGCGTCGGCGCGTTAAACCCCACAATCAATCTAATCAATCTTCAGCCGGTGGGGCGACGCCAAAACCCTGCGGGAAGTTGTTCTTTAACCTCGGCATCCTAGCTCGAGCCTAATTTGAAAACCGTGAGGGTTTGCTAATGTCATGGTTTGTTTGAAAATGTTTGCTACTGTACGTTCGTAAGTAACGAACTGACCATTTGCTGCACACGGGCACCCAACACCCTAGCGAAGATTTTATATGTGTTGAATAAATAAAGATGCTCCTCTGACAAAGGGATCCAGAAATGAGTGAAGAGCAGAAGCAGCGTTTTTTATGCGTAGAATCAAACAACGGCTAACCGCTCGACTCATCCGAAACCTCCAGAAAATCTTGCTTAGTTCGTGTCCGAGACTAACAAGATTGAAAAGACCCTCGAAAAGACCACAGAGCAGCGAGGTATAGCCCACAATTGGCTCCACGGCGAAACAGAAAATCAAGAAAGAAAACAAAGATACCGAAACAACACACAAAGAAACAACAAAGACCAAAGCAAGTGTTACCCAAAATTCGTTAGATACAAAGAAATGTTGCATTTTCCAGCCGCCCCATCACATAGAGGCGACTTCCCGTTTAATCCTCGTCAACTTCACAAGCGTTGTGTCTCCAAACAAGGGCCGAGCACACGGCCGGGGAGTCGCTTGTACCTATTTCACCGGTAGGTGCCCGGCGCCACCCGGCGCCACCAAGAATGCACATGGTCACTTCCACATCCACGGTAGACGCTCTACTCGTAACCGCCTGTGGCAGGACGCCAGGGGCCCCTCGCAAGGTTAAAGGCAGCTTTCCAGGCGTGAAGTGCCCTTTCAATGGTCCGCACTGGACCAGGGACGCCTGTACCCATTAAGGAAACCGGTGAGTGCACGACAGTACGCGTATTCTAACCCGGTATTTCCCGCATACGAGGCTAGTACTGTACCCCCGAGCCATCGTTGTGAAGTCATGGTTCGCGGCAGTGTATAGTTGGCCAACTGCGTGGCGAAATTGTCTTCAGCTATAAAAGGAAAAGCTCGTAAAAAGTTACGGTTGACGCCAGCGCTGGAACAATGTATAGCTATAGTGATCTTTTGCGGACGATAATGGTATAAGAGTTTCTACTAGGGAGCTGTAAATGTGCTTGGCGTATTTTTGCTTGTGGTAAACTATATCCCTTCGGAATCGTACTTTGGCGAAATGGCGTGCAAACCAATTAAGTAGAGAGCTCAACGGGGTTGTTCTTTGTAGAGACAACATCTCTGTGTATAGCTTTTTCGAATATCACACCCTAAAAATTACGGCAACCATTATCTTCATCTCCACCGAAGCAGTGAAGTATGGGAACGCTGGAACCGGTGGATTATGGCGGCGCCACCGAAACCCGAAAGGGGGTCCAGGGACTGGTCCTGTAGAGGTCTCAAGAGAAGCACCCTTGAAGACATTTCATTGCATTCTTCGGCAGTGCAAAAATACGAATTACTGGTAGAGAAAATAATCACTTTATTACTGAGCCCACTTTACTGCCTTAGACCCAGTGTTTAAATGTCCTGACCTACTATTTATCACCCTCGGTAACAGTAATCATTGAAGCATTTCCCCCTTGTGCTCAGCTTTCTCGCAGAAAGACTCTTTATTACAGCGCTACATCGCCAGCTGTCGGTCCTCACAACGTTTTCCCTTCGCAGCTCCATGTTCTACGGCGGAGTCGGCTTTTCGTTCGCCTGGCAACTGGTCCGCGCCTTGTGCGAAGGGGGGCGCCTGGTGCCCCCAGACCCCTGAAACGGCAGCTCGAGCGACCAGTCTCTCGTACTGAGTCGTTCGTGGTTCTCGGGAGCCTCTCGCTTTGCCCTGGCTAGAAGTGTGTCCAGCTGCTTTACGGGTCAAGTGGCCGCCACGCCGATGTCAGCGGCAGAGCTGCGTCCTACAAACGGACATCGTGAGGGGTGATGCCATCTGTCCAATCCCGTTCCCAACAGTGCCCGCGGTAGAAATGGCTTACGTCGCCCTGATGTCAACTCTGAAAGCCACCGGAAAGGGGGCCAGCCACGTCCCCGCTCTCGAGGGCTTCAGCGAGCACAGGTTGGTATGCACGGTGATAAATGAATTATTACCGTGTATAATAATACTGGTAGAACACGGGCATAGATTGCATCAGAAAATATTGTGGATGTGTTTGCGGAGTGGAGATGATGCATTATTTTTTAAGCGGATCCGAAGACCGAAACAGGGAGAAGCGGGACGCAGAACGAGCGCTTCGAGTTTGTAAGCTTCGTCAGTGGAAGCAAAATACCACGCAGGAACACGTGCTGGGCTCTGCCGAAAACCCCAATGAAAGAGTATTGCCGACTATTCAGGGCGTCGTTTGCGCTTTTCTGTTCGTCAAATACCAGTACTTGCACACTGCAGCAATAATTTGTTAACGCCTTCCCAGGCACAGAAAATCCTATCACCTTATCTGACGCTTGCTTCACCAAACGTGGCTTCAGAGGGGGCGGGAAGAAAGTTGGGTCGAAACCATGAAAGGAAACTAATTTGTGAAATGTTTCAGCCAACTTGGCAGAAACCTTTTTAAGACGGCCATAATCGGATATTTTACTCTCGAGTCGAACAGGAGGAGGCGTAGTCAGCTCACCTTGCCGTAGGTTCACTTTCTTGTGCTAGCACGTAACACCACAGTTTCGTGCCCCTCCATCACCTAGGGTGATACCCAACTTCCAGCTCTCTGGTTTTCTATTGGTTTTCTATTGTTTCCCTAGATGTTTCATTTCAATATATACGTTGAACGTGTTTACAGTTACACCAACCTGTATACAAAAGTTTGTAGCTAGGTTGGGCGTCGCTGTGGGGCATTACAATTCCTGTAAATTTACGGTATTCTAACTGCCTTTGTAAGAGTAACCCCATTTTGGTCATTAATAGAAATTTCACACTGGAACGTCTCTGCAGGTGTTCTTCCTTACCCTGTGCTTGCTGATGTGCACACGGCCGGGCACCGCAAATCCTTTCTACGGTGACTGTAACAAATTAAGCCGGGGAAAACTTCGCGCCCTTCGCCAAAGCCTTTAACTGCCGACGCGGAACACGCATGAACATGTACAACAATTGCACCGTTTTCACCTGACGCGTCACCAGGCGTAACAGGCTGACACCCGGCGTTCGGTGCAATTTACGCGCCACCGCTTTTTCTTTGTAATTTCCTTTAGTAGTTTCATTTTGCTGGCCAAACGAAGGTGAAGGCCGTCTACAAAAGGCTTTTTTGCAACCCTTTATTTCTGATGTTTTTATTGCGCTGTTTTGTTTATATGCATTGTAAGCGTGTTATTGAGTTCACTGAATACATTTTTATTGTGATTGTGCGATTTATGTACAACTCTACAATGGGTTATCCACCTGAACGTGACCCTTCCGATTTTCGAAAGCGTGAGCAAGGAGGGACGCGGATACGAACTTTAACCATGTGGTGTGATAGCGTAGTTGCTTGTTGTATTCTGAAACCATAAGAGAAGGAGCAACTCCTGTGCGGACGGTGGGTTTTGATAAATTTCTACGCTATTAAGACCGCGCGAAAACTTCGTGGGAAGTTATTTGCATCGCTCGTCACTTCGTTGTCTTTCGCTGTTTTGGCATGAACATGTGTAGTTCTGTATTTAGAGTGGGTGCAGAGATTTGTAAAATTGTAGTTTAAAACAAATGGCTGGGAAGTTTGGGGTTAACTGTTCGTGTGAATAAGCCTTCACTGGCAATCTAAACGCTTTCACTCGCTTGAAGTAAATGCTGGCATCACTTGAATGCAAACCGCTTCGTGCTTTCTCGTGCTTAATATCCGTTTTTTTTCTGCGACTTTTAAAAGTGTCGTCCTCCGCACTGATCTTTCGTTTCTTATTTTTAATTCTTTGTTTTTGGGTTTCTGTGTGCTCATTAAGATGACGCCTGCCAAACAATCAAGTAGTAGTCTTGATCCGAGTCCAAGGACTGTCTTTGGGTCCTGCGGATCGGGCTATTCGAGCCACGTCTTCTTGTTTCAAGGCAGCAAGGGCGTTCCTGGGATAGTTGGTGATAACCCCGTCGAGTCCGAGCCTGCAAAATAAAACATCACTTAAAAGCACGGATTTTAAAATGCCATCATTATGCTCAAGCCACACGGAGCGAAGCAAACAACGAGAACGCTTGCGGCACTGTCTCCGCTGTTATTCGCTACATCTAAATTTGTGTGAACTGTAAACTTACTTGCACCAGTCTGTTATCGTAAATATTAAATTTCTTGCGTTTTCGGCTCTATTTTATGCACGTGTATGCACTGCATGTTCTGCCATTGTGGATTATTACCAAATATCAAGGAAGACACATTGCTGGTCGCCCACCAAAAGTGTCTAATGTTCATAGACATCATTCGTGCAAAACTCCTCTGCAAATACTACTGCACAAAAGCTAAACAGATAACGAAGATGCCGAATTTCGAAACTAATTCGAAACTAAATCAGCAGATTGGAAATGGCAGCAGTCGACAATTCCTGCTAGGAACGCGAAATCGAAATCCCACCAGCCGCGGTGGCTCAGTGGCTAAGGCGTTGCGCTGCTGAGCATGAGGTCGCGGGTTCGATTCCTGGCCGCGGCGGCTGGTTTTCTGATGGAGGCGAAAAGCAAAAACGCTCGTGTGTACGAGATTTCGGCGCACGTTAAAGATCCCCAGGCGGTCAAAATTATTCCGGCGAGAGAGAGAGAGAGAGAGAGAGAGAGAGAGAGAGAGAGAGAGAGAGAGAGAGAGAGAGAGAGAGAGAGACGTTTATTTGAGCTTTCTGAAATGGGAGCGGTTCCCTAGTCCGGGAATCCATGAGGTGAGCAGAGAGCCTTCGCTCTGAATGCCAGGAGTTGCTGTGCATCCAGGTTGCTGCTGGTCACAAGGTTCTCCCACAGCTCAGGGGCGGGAAGAGGGGATCGGAGAGGTCGAAGTTTGGGATTGCGCCCACACTGTATTCTAATATGAGGTAGAGTTCCTGGTTGTGAACGGTGTTGATGTGACGAAAGTATCTTCAAGGTTGAAGGGGCCACCCTCCCGGCTAAGAAGCATCTGCAGGCAGCTTGGGAATCCGTGATAATGATTGGGTACTTCGTACGTATGAGGGCTAAGGCGATAGCTAACTCTTCGGCAACCCAGCCCTCCACTACGGTGCGCCTCATCGTCTGTGTTGCGTCGGCGCGTTAAACCCTACAATAAATCAAATGAAATCAGAAATTGAAATCCCCATCCGGAAATCACCCTTTTCGACGGAAAACTGCTTACTTGATCTCTCTTGCGATGCTGGACTCGTAATCGAGCGTCCATGCGTAGCCCTTGTCAATGAACTCACACCCAGATTTCAGTCCATCGCGGCAGGCCACAGTGTTCTCCAGTCGAGCGTATACGCCTTTCTTGTACGGGAAGCAGTTGGAGTTTCCGCTTCCCACCCATCGGTGGCCAGTGATGTTGACAGCCGCGAAAGCTTGGCCCACCTCTTCGAGTGAATTCGTTCCCCCAAAGTCAAAGCCTGTGGAAGGGAATTGAACGCTGTGCTTAGCAGTTAAACTCTGCAGCATGAACATACGTATTTTATCATCCGTTTAGCTGTATTCCGCTGCAATAGAGTCGCGAAACATTTCTATTCAGAGCCCGGGATAAGGGAGAGTACCCATGCTTTGTTGAAGCTGAGGGGAAAGTGCATTGGTGCAGCACATAAGGGGCAAAACTGAACTTTGCTAGTAAATTCACCTAGTAAATCATCCCAAACAGTTGTGCTTTTTGGCAAACAAACCTTAAGATAACCAAGCACATAGCGTCGACGTATTTCCAAGCATTTCAACGCTTCCAATACATCGCATTTGATTTCTAAATACAGTGGAACCGCGATAATACAACTTTCAAAGGAGCGCGAGAAAGCGTCGTATGAACCGGGTGTCATACGACTGGGGTTCGGGTAAATGCCGGCCTAGTAGACGGTCTCACGCGACAGGTGAGCTAAGAACTTATCTAAACTACTATATTTAGCGCGTTCGTGTGCAATTTGCAAACCTTTAGCTGAAATTCCAAGTTTTAAAAAAGCAACGCCCATGTTGTGCCCCCCTTCCCTCCATGGCGTCCGGCTAGCCCGCCAGCCAAGCGCCGCGCGCTACGCGACACCAGGGCCGTACGGCGCTATTTATATCCCGCCAGCCCCGAGCCTTTTTTTTTTTTCCATTCATTTCATTTTTTATTTCTTCAAACATGGGTTTACAGAGGACTGAAGAGATCATTTGGGCCCTTAGCAGTAATGCTAGTGCCAGGCCCATGCAGTTAATACATTTATAACATTGCAAGCACTCAGTTACACTACATGTAGATTCAAAAGAATACAAAAAAACAAGCAGACTATAGCATATGCAAAATATACGGTTTATAGCAGGACACAAAGAAAATATCTCGTAAACAAAATTAAACAATACGCGCGTACAGAGTTCATCAGATACTAAACACACGAATTATACCAGAAAACATATAATTGAAAACACGTTATGAAAAATAAATGATTTCTTGCGTACACAGCTGATTATAAAGTAAAGTTTCGGCGATTAAATAAGCGATGTAAGCTCCTTATATTGCACGTACTTTTTGAGTGTACTGGAAAAATTCTGACTTTGTTTGACATGAAGTGGTATGATATTCCATATTTTAGTTCCGACATATTGCAGAGTACGTTTCCCATAACAGTTATGTATCGGGGGAATGTTGAAATTGTGATGATATTGAGTCCTAGTATTTCTGACTGGTGTTAGAAATATTGATGACGGTAGGGGGTTATTGTTTGATATAATGTTCCGGGTAACACAAGCTATTTTGAAATCGCGTGCAAGTAAAAAAGGCATTATTTCAAGCTGTTTGAAGAGTGGTGCCGAATGAGCCGTGCATGTGGAAAACGTCATTATTCGTAGCGCACGTTTTTGCAATATGACAACCGGTTCAAGATACGAGTGACAAGTATTGCCCCATGTTTCGACGCAGTAGGTCAAGTGGCAGTGAAAAGTACCGAAATAAATGGCTTTTAACGTTGATAAAGGAAAATGATAGCGTGCCTGATAGAGGGCGAAACAAGCACGGCTCAAGTTGCTGCAAACTATTTTTATGTGTTCCTTATAGTGCAGTGACGCATCTAGGGTGACGCCAAGATATTTACAAGTTTGTACTTTCGTAATTTCTTCTCCGCCTATGTTAAGTGTTATCATTTTATTGATTCGTTTAGCTGATAACGAAAACACGACGTAGTTAGTTTTGCTTACATTAAGCGTTAATCTGTTGTTGGAAAACCATTGTTCAATGTTTAGAAGTGGTCTATTGGCGGTTTGTTCTAATTTGTGAATATCCGACCCAGGTAGTAGGACCGCAGTGTCGTCAGCGTAAATTATGGTTTGCCCTTCATCTATGGAGTTAGGTAGATCGTTGACGTATAATGCGAATAAAATTGGCCCCAAAACGGATCCCTGCGGTATTCCGTGCGTTACCGGTAGAATTTCACTCATTCTATTTTCTATATGCACTCCCTGTGTACGCTCGTACACAGGGAGTGATCGCGCAAGATAAGACCGACCTTTTAGAGCAAATTAAAACAGGAAAAGGCGAATGTAAAACTGCCAAGCCCAAGCGAAGCGAACGATAGTACAAGGCGGCGATGGGAAAAAACGGCGTTGTCGTACATGGTGTAGACACCCCTTAAACGGTCCCGTGCCGTCGCTATTGGGTCAAAGTGCTCAACACATAGCTGTTTTCGTTTGCCACAATACCCAGGAATGCAAAAACGATAAGATGATGCAAACTTCGCGAGTAAACCGTGTAGCGGCGAAAATTATAGCGTGGTCTTGCTACAGTGACTTGCTGCGGCGGCCAGCGAGTGACCCAAAATGGCGGTGCCTATATGTCTCCACCCATACTGATGGAAATAAAATTGCGCTACAAGGACGGGACGTCCTTGTTGCGCAATTGTATTTCCATCATATCAGACCAACTAGAGCGTCAGAATGCTTTGATGATCCACCCTTAAGGCGGACGCGCGTGAATTGAGAGAGAGAGAGAGAGAGAGAGAGAGAGAGAGAAAGGAAGGACGGAAAGGCTGGGTGGTTAACCAGGTGTAGAGCCCGGTTTGCTACCCTGCACTGGGGAATGAATGAGGTTCAGGGGATAACAGCGAGGGCGGGAGAAGAGAAAGGAAAAGGAGTGGGAAGTCGCACTCTCCAGTCCCTTTTTGGGCACTACAGTCTTTCCTGAAAATTCGTTTTGCTGAGAAAACGTAGAAGGGCTTCTGCATTCTAGCAAAGAAAGGATGAGTAACAACGCGGCTTTGAAAGACACTGACAAGCGGAGAGCAGAGATATTGGCACAGAGAGAGCGCCGTGAAAGGACGAAACTTCGATGGAGCATGCGGGGAAAGCGGCTGTACTGTCATCGCCGTGGGGCTGCGTCGTGTGTGTTGCCGCGTTCGTCGGTGGTTCAACGGGAGCTTCAAATTCAACGTCCACGTGCCACCTGAACTTGGACTTCTCGTGGTTGAAGCGTTGGCTTACTGCTGCTGCGTGGGGCCGTCGCAGGTTAACTTCCGCTCACGAGTACACGCCTGCTTGCTTGCGTCTGTTCAGCAAGTGGCCAGGCCCGCCTGCGGACCTTTGCACGTCAAGCAGCGTCAAACGGGAGATAAGAATTATGGTCGGGACGAGGCGGCGAAGCGGTGTAAAAAATGGGAAAAACGCCGGTTTAGCCGCGCCAAGTTCCGTAGTATGAAGCGGATCGGCGCACCCAAGCGTCATATTATCGGGGTTTTTAATGCATTGTTTCTATGGGGAGTTTTCCGGGACCACGGTGATCCGTCGTAAGAAGCGGGTCGTCGTAAGTCCGTGGGACGTATCAGTGTGGTTCCACTGTATCTAGAAAATATCAGGAGGCGAAGACGTGGCACTAAAACGGGCGGCTTAACTCCTGTACCACCTTTCCTGCTGTGTGTGCAATATCGCCGTTTTTTCGGCCATACTACAAGTGCCCCAGTTGATTGGCGCATTTCAACTGTACCTAGTTAATGCTGCTTTTTTGTGAACAAGCAATTCATGCAGTTTTTATCCCAGAACACTTACCAACGCGGTTCCTCCAAAGTTCTTGCTCAGGCAGTGCCGAGATGGTGTCTAAGATTCCCTTGAAAACTTTCCCGTCGTCCAAGCTTTCGACGTAAAAAAGCACATTCAGTGCTTTCGAGGGCGACACTATAGGATTGAGGTTTTAAAACGTTATCAGGATGGTCAGCCAGAATTTATATGGCCGGGATTTTATCCTTGCCCATAAAAAGCAACCACAAGGAGGTTGTCGATCCTAGGAAAAATAACTTGCCGAAAATTAAAACATATGGCACAGGACAAGCAGGGGATTTTTGTTTGCATAAAATCGCATGTATGTTGTCCCAAAACTTGTACACAAATTTATATACATGGTGATAACGTCATACCTGGTAATCAATTACAAACGTGGTGGTGTGATTTACATACATGGTCAGAACGCCACAAGAAGTCTAGCACACTAAGGAAAGCATAGGGTTTGTAGCCTTAGCCTAATTAATGTTAAACTCAGCTGATCTTATCGTGAGAGCTGAAGTTACCTTGCGGGCGTCAAGCAGGCATATCACTCCGCATGCCTGCTTTCACGTAGACAGAACACAAAGGCTGTCACCAGCGCTATGATGCTAGGTTTATTAAGTAATTGTTTGATCCCATCATCATTTTTTGTAATGACACAGTTTCTTTTGTGCTCTCTTTGAAAAAGAATTTGAATATGCCTGCTGTGGAATGCTTGCACTTCACTGGTGCCTCTGTTGTCCGCACGTGTCTCCCATCAGCACAGTGCCCATGCATAGCCTTGCCTGTGTCAACGTGTGCGTATTCTTCCCAAGCTATGCGCAGATCATTTTTTTAGATGCGACGCATCTCTTGCTCTCGGGCTTGTCCCTCCTGCGTCGTCGTCACGGCGTCCGTCCGCATCCCTCCTCCGTTCTTCTCTCCCACAGCTGTGTGCTCACTCTCCCACAGCTGTGTGCTCACACTCTCACTCCGGCTCATTAGCATACCACAGCTGGAGCGCTTGTTTAGCGCGCGCTTCGCTGCGTTAACAACTGCTCCGGTGCGCGCAAGTGCGCGCATGCGCGACTCTCCTCCGTTGTCTCCCCTCCTTCGATCGCTGTGAATATAAAGCAGGTATCGCGCCGCGGCGGTTCAGTCAAGCGCTTGCTCTCGCACTGACGTGACCCTGCTTTGACTACTTCGTGCTTGACTTGATTCTTCCGATGAAGACGTGATGGAAGCGATGGTCCCTTCAGTGAGTGGTGTGACACAACAATTACGCCCATCGTCCCGCGTATAGGAACACCTGCATGTGATGGAAATGCATCATACGCGTTCACAACACGTTTCACGCGATTTAGAGAATCAACCCAACGGAAACACCAATTGAGCCCCCCCCCCCCCCCCCCCGATGCGTCGCATTACACCAGGGTTCCCTCGCGGGAAGATGGGCGTAATTTTTTTGATTCATAGCTTTGTTCCCACTTCTTTTTTGCATCTTCAAAAACGGTTATTTTTACAACTGTTGGCATTAATGCTAATCTCTGTACGCAGTTAGTTTGTATTCTCTCCGTTCCCAAATCACCCGAAAATGCCCAGCGCCGTTAGTGAGCATTCACAACAAATTAAAAATAACGACGTGCGCTTTCAAAACAGCAGAGCTTCGTATCTTCTAAGGTAGAGCTTAAAAAGGGAGCGCAACGCTCGCGGTAGGGAAAAGCGAAGGCTAGTGGGAACTCCACACCCTTGTCCTGAAGACGCAAGGCGAGTTCCGAAAATTTTGATATTGTGAAGCGAGGATGCCAACTAGTATTACATGATGAGGGACCGTACCAACGTTTGTCATTACATTTGGGTCACTTTGTAACATAAGCAGGCATAAATAAATTCTTTCCTGGGGGTGACGTTTTTTGTTTTTCAACAACTCAAAAAAAGTGTATATTCACCATTTCGCCAGAGATGCTTAATGACATAGGTGGCAATGGCGTCGCCGGCCCGGTACTTAAAGTCTGAATTTATGCTCGACGTCTTTAGGTCCAAAAAAAGAAATGTCACGTTTCCTTTAAACTTGCCGCCATCTGTAACAAAAAAAAAATAAGGAAAACCAGGAAAAGACAAAGAACAAGGGTGAAAGGCCACTTCACACACACACACGCACAAGTTTGCATGTTTGAGGACTAGGATAAATTAATTTAATCGCGAAATAGCATGCAAGTAATCACAGCACTGAAAACATAATTTTCACGGCTGGAAGCCAAGAGTGTTTGTGTGTCCTTATCTTCATGGTTTTCATGGATTATACGATGTGTATCATTGCATTCCGATGAAACAACTTATGGCGGGTACACGCGTGGAACAGGTAGATCAAATGGGGTCGAGAAAAAGGACAAGGGCAATACCGGGTTAAAGGAAGTACGACAGTTTTTGCAAGTTTTGACAAATCATTGCATGGAGAACACAAATTACATCCGTTGAAGAAACAGCGAATAGGCGGGGGTTTCTTTTGCTCGTTCGTGATCTACCCAGGCATAATGTTCTCACAACGCGGCCAAGTTTGGAGGTCATCGAAGTACATAACTGAGCTGAATTGCGCAATGAGTCATACAGTCATAGACGACAAACATTTATGCTTGTAGTATTAAAAAAAACAGGCCATCTCCACTAATGTTAAACCTGGGGAGAGGCGAAGCGTGCAGTGCATAAGTGTATTCAAAGTATATTCAGTCTCTCTCTCTTGCCGCATGGTGCACGTTAATTGGGCGCCGGAGAAGCGCCAGTGGGAGGAACAATCGAGCGCTTGCTGAGGCGGTGGGGCCCTCTTTTGGATCGAACTGAATTTAAGCAATTTGCATGCCCTACCTTCCCCTGTTTCGGGTAGTGGCAGGGGTCAACGCGAGCGCAGTGCAATGCCCGCGCCTCGCACTGGGGGTTCGTCCTCGGTGATCAACTAGGCCCCGGCACCAGGTAAGTATGCCTTTTTAAAGACGATAGCCTTTCTTGGGCTACTTAAACCCAGAAATTTACAGTCCGTCTGTCTGTAACTCGATTCAGCCACCCGGCCAAAGTAACCTGCTTACTGCGCAATAGTCTTACATACTCACTGCCAAATGTAAACGTCCAAGCCGGTTTATATGTTCGTACTTGTCAACTTTGTTGAACAAGAACAAGAAATTACGCAAATATCAGACAGAAAATTAGTACACAAGGGATATTTGCAGTGTTCCTTTATTAAAAAATTCCTGGATGCTTGGTTTTTCGATAACAAATGATATTCTACATCTACTGCAGAAAACCGCCGCCTGCTGTTATGTTGCCGGCACCACCTTCTGGCGGCATATGAGAAATCACGCCGCAACAGCAAAGTGTGTTTACCTTGGGATGAGCGAGACGGAATAGAAACCGCATGAGAAGTGAGCGGGAAAGCAAAGAGGGGCATTTCATTGTCAAATGTGCACAAAGACTATCGTCTTTTGACGACATTTGCAACGAAAGGAGGAGATACGCGGCCAATTTTTGCTTCGACCCGATCAGGCCCAACGTCGAGAGCCGTGGGCACTTGAGTGTAACACAAATTATAACCCACCTACAAACAGCTTCTGCTTTTCCTTGACGATTGCTGAAGCGGACAGGGAGCGTTTCACAAATCTTTAAATTGTGTTTGTTTACTTTGAACCGACTTTATCCATTATACACTTTGCTTTTAGTGAGCGTTACATTCTAGCGCGAAGCGTTGGAAAACGAGTGTCCTGGTGTTTTAGTACCGGGACTAGATGAGACGACGATTAAAGTAGACACGGACAGCCCGAACCCATAAGGTGATTCGCCCTTAAAAAGTGCTGGAAAGTACACTGGATAACTGACTGTAGGAAACCTTTGGGCGCATGTTGTGAAATTACGCTCCTTTTTTGAAACATAAAATAAATGGGCTGCCTTAGCGCTTAATCATGACTATATGATTGGCGTAACAAATGCAAGTCAGGACAAGTAAGAAATGAGCGATTCAAATAAATGAAGCAGAAACGGAACTAACTTGCACAGGACGATGCTCCTCCACAAGAAGAAAGCAAGGAGGAAAGATAGAAATGTTTTAGAAAAGCATAGATTTTGAGGTGCTTATAACTGAATTCGAAACGCTCCTGCTACCCTCAACTTCCAAAGTCCCTTATCTCTTCTCTCGCAAGACTCGCTTTGCCACTTTTCCCCTGTTCTCCTGGGTCAATTCTATTTTCTGTGCGGTGTCCTTGACGGCTCCCCGCAGTGAGTGTCCTGCTCCACTACCCCCAAACCTGAAGATACATTTTAAAGCGAAGCTTTCTATTCTTTGCTGATGGGTTTGACGTCCGAGTAAAACATACTGCAAAAAATGAGTGCCCTTCCACTCTGTGAAGAAATACCTGCGAAATTGGACGCAGTCCACGATGTGCACGAAAAAAAAAAACTTTGTTTGCAATTTACGATTGAGCATGCTTTCCATCCAATTACCCGACTTAAACTTAGAATGGTCCGAGCTTTATTCTAGCAGACAAACGTGGAGCTGTCTGTTTCCCTCCCGCATCGTTTGTGTAACACATGAACCTAATAACGCTTGACCACTAAGGACAGCGGACAGGTCAGAGTGGGCAGTTTGACGTCCGCGTTGAAATTTCCCGCCACCACAACAGACATGTCATCAGAAAGGGCATGAAACCTATAACTGCGCGTGCACGCCCCCGCCCCTGCCTTTACTCCCAACCCGTGCACGCATAAACTGGCAACCATATATCTACGCGTGCTTAGATGTGAGACACCGTCGAAAATGTCGCTCTAAAAGCTCTTTAAGCTGAACAAGTAATATTGGATCACGTCGGCGTTGCAAGCGGGCAAATTGCTCTTTATCCAGGAGGAATTCACAGTTACTCGACAAGCTGCAGGAACCTGACGGGGAAACGGCGGCGGCAGCAGCTTTGCGTAGTTGCCGTGCCTATTCGCGCCTCTGTTCGGGACGATCATTCTTCAATTCCTGCTCTTCCTCCTACAAGCTAACGACATGCGTCCGGCTCATAGCGAGTTAAAACCTGGAAGGTATCGAGCTTTATTCTAGCACACAAACATGTCGCTCTCCATTTCCCCCTCAAATTGTAGGCATATTGCTGTCTGTCTACACACCAACCCAGACACAAACCACTCCATTACTGACGACAGCGGACACGGCGCTTTGAGCCATGACACTTCCACGTTTTAATCTCCCTCCAGCACAAAGGGTATGTTACCGGTAGCGTCATGAAGCCCAGCTGTCTGAGCATGCCTCCCTCCTTCCGCCCTCGGCCTGTGCACACATAAGCCGGCAACCGGTGATTGGCGCAATTAGCTGTGATGTACAACAATGAAAATGTCGCTAGGAAAGCCTTGCGAGCTGAAGCGTTCCAAGCGGCCAAGTTGCTCTTCAACCGGGCGTGATTCGAGCTACTCGGCGATGTGGAATTTGAGGTGCCAACGGCGGCGGCGGCTTTTGGTCGTTTATCGCCCATGCGCGCTTCTGTTGATTCTCCGCAATGACTTGTCAACTGACTGCGCAACTTGCGATAGAGGCATGGGGGTGAGGAGGGGAATAAAAGTTGTGAAAGAGGGGTGGGCGGTGGAGCCCAGCAGCGGCGCTATGTAAATCGGCTTCACCGGAATGAAAACTGGGGAGTTAGACATATACTGCTTTGCAGTAAAAAGCCAACTTTAAATGCACTGTAGAAAATTCAACTTTACACAATGAGTTTCACAACGGGTGCATCAATCAGGCCCCACACAACATAATAATGGTATGTCTTTGCCCACATAACGGACATCTCGTAATACGCAAAATATAGTTTGGCCGTACACACGGTTAGCAATGAGGACGATGATAAAATACATTCTCTAAGCAGTGTCGCACTTTGGAATTGGACTTTGATGGTGTGGGTTTGGACGTTGGCTTTGGACTACGTTTTAGTTGAAATTCCGCTTTTCTGATGGAGGCGAAAAGCGAAAACGCCCACGTGTTCGAGATTTCGGCGCAGGTGGTTAAAATTAATCCGGAGGCCTCCACAACGGTGCGCCTCATCGCATGTGTAGCGTCGGCGCGTTAACCCTCATAATCTACCCGGTTGAAGTGAACTTTGGCTTTTGACATTGGCAGTTTGGATTTCGGACTTTGGGAGACTGGATTCGGAAATTTGGCTTTGACCTGGTTTACATGGAGGGAAGCTTCTGGTTTTAAACATCTTTCTCTTAGAATAGGGGGTTTATTATTTTTAATTCCTCGCTCTATATCGGTATCAACTACGTAAAAACTAGCTATACACTGCTCATATCTGCGGCTTTGCTTCGAAACTAGACGTCACGGCCACCCGCCGCGGTGGCTCAGTGGCTAAGGCGTTGCGCTGCTGAGCACGAGGTCGCGGGTTCGATTCCCGGCCGCGGCGGCCGCTTTTCTGATGGAGGCGAAAAGCAAAAACGCCCGTGTGTACAAGATTTCGGCGCACGTTAAAGATCCCCAGGTGGTCAAAATTAATCCGGAGCCCTTCACTACGGCGCGCCTCATCGCCTGCGTTGCGTCGGCGCGTTAAACCCCACAATCAATCAATCAAGACGTCACGGCACGACTAGGATGCTTACCCACGCTCGTGACGCTTCGCAAGTAGTCCAAGTATTCCGGGATGGCCGCGTACCTTGTGCACACACGAAAGCAGTCGCAAGGAACGCCGTGATAAACCCATGTGGGCGTTCCGGCTAAGCTAAATTGTATATCGGCTTCCAGGGCATTGGCACCGCTTTCCAGGAAGACGTCGATATCGTACAGCGAATTCGCCATGTGGCCGATGATGAAGAAGGGCCGCCTTTCCATTGTCACAGTCTGCAGAGAAGAAGCAGATAACTTTATTGCATATCTTCTTCAGTTTCGCACTGCAGGTAACTGCGTTCAATAGAGGTACGTGACACAATGATGTGTGTGCTTCATGGCAGAAGCGTGACAAAGGCAAAGAAAACCGATATGGTGATGAGGTCACTGCGAGCGTGAATGCTATGTCGGAAATGCAGAACAGATGTGTGTTGAGACATAAGTGGGTTTTTGTAAGTAGAGCGTCTTTATTCTAACCGTGAGAAATGACAATAAGAATGTAAAACGATGATAATGACGAGGCTACAAGGGCCGCCTTTCCACTCTAGAGTCTACTGCAAAAAAACGATCTCGTTATCGCATATTTTCTCGCAGTCACTCCGGGCAGTTTGGAGCTGCGTTTTCTGCAGGCGTTCTGCTGATTGGCTGCTGCTCGTAAGAAATATACCGCACTCTACCAAGACACAACTGTTTTTGACGTGCCCGGGTCATAGAAGTACTATCTGCTAGCAGAGGTGACCATAACCAGTTTTTTACGGTGCGCAAGAGCAAAAAATAAAATGGCAGCATCTCCACTCCGTGGATGATGGCGAGGGTGCGGAGTACGGGGACTCGAAATGACATGCAAGTTGCACCCTGAGTGACATCCGATTTGCACCCTGACCGTAATTCGATTAGAGCCGTGAGTTTCACCTTGATTATTCCCTAAACGAAAACTGCAACTCACGGCTCATATATCGAATTCCGCTTGATTTTCGCTTGATGGTGGTGTGCGCACGGATGGACGCGGACGGACATTGTGAGGTCCTAAGTTACTCCGAACCGTTACAGGCGCAGGAGTAAGCCGTTTGACTCTCAGGTACTAACTCACGGTCGTAGCCCAGTGGGTAAGACGACTGACACTAACTCTGTCTGGCGTACCAGACAGGCTCGAATCCTGCCGGTGCCTGTGTGATTCTTGCGATTGTAAATGCCATGCTCACGGACGCGGACGGACATTGTGCGGTCCTAAGGTACTCCGCACCTAAAAATTAAGCCCAGTTCACCCCAGTGTGAAATCGGCATAAAAAGTGGAGCTGTGGTCCTCTTGTGTCGGCTCGAACGTCAATGGGCGCTCTTCAGAGAACGGCAGCGCCGTCGCCCGGCAAATCCTACGGTTCGCGCCAAGGAACTCGACAGCTAAATGTAGGCGGCTGCAGGCTCCACCCCTTCTCCATCCCCTGGAGGGAGAGGATGCCTACGATGTTGATGATGATCATTGTCAGTGGTAACTCTTTGTAGCGGGGTTATGGTGTGTCATCTTACCAAAGAAACTAATAATCCTATGTTTTACACTCTTCATTTAATACTCGAGCTGCTCTTAGGGTAGGCACAGAAGAACTTATTAGGCACAAAATACTTATTTTTTCTGTTACAGAATCTTCTCTGTTACAGAATCTTCTCTTTGTCGCTTCGACAGCTTTGAAGTTAACTCCCTCTGTGCTACCCTTCAATCCTAGGGCTTCTGGAAGCCGAATATTTCCCTCGTTTAGATTTGGATGGAATCCCTCGCATTCTAAACTATGTGCCGCATACTTTCTGTTTCTTTTCCGCAGCCCTACCCTGCGAGACCTCTGCGCCCTCTATCGGTGGGCCTGCAGAACCTGCTCCTATTCTTGCGCACGGTCTAGGGACAAGATAGAAGGGAAAACGGCGCTGCCGAGGGCGGTCATATAACCTCACAAGCGCTGGGCCTAGGTTAAGCTAGCGGTATGTGTCGCGGGAGAAGAAACGGCGCGACCACTACTATGGGAATTTCACTGCGCAGCCCCGGAACGAATTGTAGCCGCTATCATTTCGTCCTTCAGGTGCCGCTACCGTCATAGCCACGAAACTTTGTAGCCCGCGTTTCTTTTAAGTGCAGAACACTTTATGGGATCGCCTTGTCGTCGTAGCTCATTAACGGTCGATGCGACTGCCGGAATCAGGCGCGCAGCGAGATAACGGACCCAAGCAGAGCCCTCTGTACCGTCGTCAGGAGGTCACGCTGAGGCTTCAGAAACCACGCGGTTTAAATAGTCATAAGCGTTCGAACCTCGTGAACCGCTGGCGCTTGTCATACATCTCCCCGTTGTTTAGCGCAAAGAAATCTGGTGGTACATTGCAGGCAAAATCTGCAGTATAAGCGGCAGCAATATAATAGGCAATATAAGCGGCAGCCCCCGCGTTAATTTAGTTAGGAACGCTCACTGGGTTGGTTTTTATGATAGTAAGCGAAAGAAGCAGCCGCGCAGGAAAAAAAATGGCGCGTTCGAAATGACGCAACACAGTTCCAGCATACGAAATTAAAGCAAGCACAACGAGCACAGAACTCCTGCTGGCGCAATTTCAGACAGGGGGCGTCAGAGCACTCCGATGGTGGGAAATTTGAATTGCATGGGGTGGCAGCAGTGAGCGGATAACGGCGCCACCACCCATTATGGCGAATCACTGCTCTGCACTTCCAGCAGCTTTCACATTGAGTGGAACGGCTTTAATTTTTTTTTCATTGTGACATTATCTGGTCGCTCGCCCGCGCTTGCCGCGACGGACCGTTTCGCCTGCATATATTCTTGCTCCCTGCCACTGCCTGACGTACGACCTAAAGCAGACGGACGAAAAGGCTTGACCTACAACAGCTGAGATGTTACAAGAAACGAGAGAGGAGCCCTATCGGGCTACGCGATATACAGGAACTCTAGCCCTATCAGTCACAAAGCGCTCAACCGCAAACGCCGCGGAAATGCGCTTCCGCTAGCAGTCGCGATGTTTAAAGCTTACAGCCCAGTGTGAGTGCTTACAAAGGTGCCCAGCGGTGGCGGCACTGGTGGAAGGGGCCCATATTGCAATTTTTTGCATTATGCCGTTTTTGCTACTGTAGAAGATTTCCTGAGGAGTCTCTCGGGTTGGGTACTGGGCGCACGCCATATAGAAATTCTACAGGACTTGCTAAGCCCACATACTTGAAAAATAACCTCCGGGAGTTCCACAGAAGAAACCTTAAAAATGACGCTCGAGGAGCCTGGAGTGTGGAAAAAATGTTCTTGGAGAGCCGCAGGGAACGACGTATGAAGAGCAAAAAAATTACACCATCTTCCCGTAGGGGAACCCTAAGTAGTATGCAAAGCAGCCATGGGGTCGATTCAAGTGCCCATTAGTTTTCAGTTCGTCGTTGAGCCCATGGCTGTTTCGCATACTACTCAGGGTTCCCCTACGGGAAGAGGGTGTAATTTTATTAGATGTGACGGGGCTATGTCCCTCCCTTGTCGTTGTTGCGCCGTCCACACCCCCACTGCGCATGCTCGACTTGCTGAACGCCCGGTGTTGTCTTACCCTGTAATGGCTCCTAGAGCGACAGTGTTACCGGTGTCTTCCTGGGCCGGCCCGAGATGAGCCGAGCATGCGCAGTGGGGGTGTGGACGGCGCCACAACAAGGGAGGGACAGAGCCCCGACCATGAGAAGCTGGAGCGACAGTGTTGCCGGTGTCTTCCTGGGCCGGCCCGAGATGAGCCGAGCATGCGCAGTGGGGGTGTGGACGGCGCCACAACAAGGGAGGGACAGAGCCCCGACCATGAGAAGCTGGAGCGACAGTGTTGCCGGTGTCTTCCTGGGCCGGCCCGAGATGAGCCGAGCATGCGCAGTGGGGGTGTGGACGGCGCCACAACAAGGGAGGGACAGAGCCCCGACCATGAGAAGCTGGAGCGACAGTGTTGCCAGTGTCTTCCTGGGCCGGCAGGAGACGGGCACGCTTCCCCTTAAAGTGCTCCTGGAGCGGCAGTATTGCCGGTGTCTTCCTGGGCCGGCGGATGGATGGACGACGGATGACGGATGACGGAGCCGAGAGCAAGAGATGCTTTCACTCTAAAAGAATAGTTTATGCGGGGTTATCAACAAGCAGTTGATAAGATAACTTATTGTATACTTTATAACGTTTAGCTGGCTTGAACGTTTCCTTACTAATCGCCAACAATGTGTCGCAGCTAACGGTGTTAGCTCATCCCTTCCCCCGTAATATCAGGCGTTCCTCGAAGTACAGTTCGTGGACCTTTACTTTTTGTTATTTACATTAACGACGTACGTAATTGTGTTTCCTCTTCTCTTGATTTATTTGCCGATAACTGTTTTTTTTTCTTCGAGAAATAACAACTAATGACGACGTACAGTCACGGTTTTCAAAGTGGCATAAATGCCATTTTCACCAGGTGTAGCACGCGGGGCAGATGAAGCTGAACATTAAAAAATGTAAGTTCATGCTTGTTTCGCTCCTTTCGACAATCATGCCCTCGTATAACCAGGATGATATTGCTCTTGAATCCGTCCAATCATACAATTACCTCGGCCTTCATGTAACAACCGATCTTTCCTGGAAAAAAACATGCTGATTTCATCACTAACAGAAAATCGCATGCTCGGGTATCTCAAACGAAAATTTCACTCTTCTCCTTTATCTGTCGAGCTACTTGTTTTACAAAACCATTGCACGCAGCCAAGTGGAATACGCCTAATCGACATGGGATCTTTATGTAGAAGTACTCATTCATCAGCCAGAAATGATACAAAATAACTCCCCGCGTTTCATTCTTTCTAACTACCAGCGAGCATCCGCTGTTTCTACGATGAAATTGAGCTTGGGACTGCCATTTCTCGCCACAAGACGTAAAATCGCTCGGCTGCGCCTTTTCATACAATATTTTATCATGGATAGCCCTCACGACATTCTTGTCACCCCTGTGTCATATGTATCTACGCGTCTTGAGCACTCCCACGAAGAAGACCAGGCCTAATTTCATGCCAAACAGCAACTTTCTCAAAATCATTTATCCCGTCAGCATAAAAATACTGAAACCACCTACCCCGTGATATTGCTGCAATAGTTCAAACGGAGTTATTTGATGCTGCAGTTCACAATAGCGTTGTGAAACCTTATTTTCAGCAAAGCGACGTGTCTTTGATGACCCCTTTTGCTGTTTTTGCTGTATGTACGGGTTTTTGAGCCATTGTGCAGTGTATATTGTTGCATTTTTTCGGTTGCTCCTTCCTGTTATTGTATTTCCTACCCCACTCCCCTCTTTAATGTATTACAGCGAGGGTATTCACAAATAAAAAAAAACAAAACATATTGGAATCTATCTCTCCTTTGCCTCTTCTATCCACCTTTCTGACATTCCTTTCCCTCACTCCCCACACAAGCAGGCGTTCCGGTGTCCACCCCTAGGTGTGAGAAATTACGCCTGCGGGTGGACCTTCTTTTCCTTTTTTCTTTGCAATAAATTAATTCATTCAGCAAGGAGTGCTCTAATACAATAAGTACATGATATGTACGACATGCCGGGGTCATCATCATCATCATCATCATCATCATCATCTGCCTATCTTCGCCCACTGCAGGGCAAAGGCCTCTCCCATTAATCTCCAATTGTCCCGGTCCTGTGCTAACTTCGACCAATTAATCCCCGCAAACATCTTGATCTCATCTAACCATCTAACCGTCTGGCGCCACCCTGCCACGCTTGCCTTCTCTAGGGATCCACCCTGTTACCCAACGGTTACCTTGCCTTCCCATTACAGGCCCTTCCGCGCCCATTTCATCTCCTTAATTTCTACTAATGTGCCCTTAACACATGTTTGTTCCCTTACCGGTCCGCTCTCTTCTTGTCCCTTATTTTCACACCTATCATCTTCCGTTCCATTGCTCGCTAATTCGTCCCCAGTATAAGTTGTACCCTTTTGGTGAGCCTCCAAGTTTTTGCCCCGTAGGTTAGTACCGGTAATATACTGCTGTCATACACTTTCTTCTTCAGAAACATTGGTAGGCTGGCATTCATTATCTGAGAATGCCTGCAGAATGGATGTCACCCCATTCTTATCTTTCTAATTATGACTGCCTCATCGTCGGGATACGGGCTCACTAATTGGCCTAAGTAGATATATTCGCCTACCACTTCCACTGCCTCGCCACCTATCTCAAACCGCTGTGCTGTCCCGTGGTTATTGATCATTACTTTAGTTTTCTGCATATTACTTTTCAGGCCCACGGTTCTACTCTGTTTGTCCAGTGAGGAAAGCACGTTTTGCAATTCGTCCCCCGAGTTATTTAGCAAGGCAACGTCATCATAAAATGTGAGGTTACTGAGGTATTCTCCATTAACGCTTACTCCCATCTGTTCCCAATCAAATGTTCCGAATAACTCTTGTAAACATGCTGTGAATAAAATTGGAGAGATTGTGTCTCCTTGCCTGACGCCCTTCCTTATAGGTATTTTACATAAAAAAGTAAAATAAGGAGTACACAGTAAAATAAAGGAGAGCAGTAAAACGCCGGGGTAAACTTCGGCATATGTAGCTTTTATTCGCTACTGTCATGAATATGTTCGTAGCTTAGTCGGATGTAGAAAATAACGCTAGCGTCACCTAACTGAGCATCTTCGGATCCCGTGTCAGAGACCTCCTTTTCCCCATCAAGCCGACCGTTGTCCTCGCGTCAAAACGTAAGCTTTTACGACCCGGTTGAGAAGGCAAGCTCCCAAGGGCGTTTACCGACTTCATCCGCCTCGGCTGGTCCCTCGTCACTGCATTAAACTATACTTTCTTGCTATAAACGGTGGTAAGAGGTTTATTCGAGCTATTTTGCAGCCAGCACCATGTGAATAGGGCGCCGTTGCGGTTCCCGAAGTATGATCAATACGCGGCCAAAGATGACGTCGGGAGCGATGACCATGTTTTGAATCGGAACCGAAACTGGTTTGGACAACAGGGGAATGATGAACCCCAGAGAACTGCATTACTACGCATATGCCTGTTGCCAGTAGCACAAAAGTTTTTCTACGGAAAGAAAGGAATTGACGCAGATGCAAGTACGCATGCATGGTCTTTAAAATTTTGGACATTGTCCATGCCCATCGCAAGACAAGTTTCGCGTCATTCCGAGTCATTGCTATTCGCCGCGAGCTCGACATGTAGGTGGCGACACCGTCGCGCTGCTAGTGTGGATGCTCCGCAGAGCGGCCCGTAGGAATGCACACTGTGGGCGCGCTTCGTGCTTTTTTCTCGCAGTATGAGCGCACGAAAGGTGCAAACAAGAGTGGTATGCTGTAGTTCGGTTCCTCAACGTTCAATGTATAGCATGGAAGCGGCAGTCAGTTTTTATTACTACGCCAAAAAAAGCGACGGCTCATCGGGAATCTCAGAATGGCCGTAATTGTGACAATGAACTTGTACGCTGTGGCTCGTAGCAAGCTCGATCTTTCCCGACTATGGCTTTGAGCCTTCAATAACAGCATAAATAGAAACAAATCAGGAAGCCTCGATCTTTGAAATTCAGTTTACAACGGCAATCTCAATCGCTTTCACTGGTAGCATGACGCATTCTTGCATTTGTGGGATGCCCTGAAATGGTAACACTACTTAACTGCCCCGAAATTCTTTCTAAGAGCTTACGATATTTTTTGTGTGTTCAAAAGGCAACATAAAATTACTGAATTTTGATCAGCGCAGAGATATAAATGTAGCCGCTCTAACGGGTCTTTTAAATAAAATTTTAGCGACTCTGAAGGAAGGTTTGATGAATAACGGTTTCGGATCACTTATTTACGGCTTTCGTCGCAAGTGAACTTGCGAATTGAATTGTCAACGCACGCAGTACAATCAACATCTCATGTTTAGCTAGGTTTTAGCAAAGTGACAAGCAGGTTTACAGTGTGCAAACCAAGCTTCTGGGACCTCACAGTGAGCACAAATTTTCTGTTACGGCTGCTCTGTTGACCTATTGCGTTCCTTTTAAAATCTAACAGGTGCCTGCAACACTGAGATGTGTTTGCATTCTTGCGTATAAGGTCGCTTACGAACACTAAAGATGGCAATAAATGAAGTTGCGCTGTTGCAGATGTAGTAAAACATTTCCTTTTTATTTCTCGTTGCGAATCAGCGCAACGGGTTCCCGGTAACTACTTTGTTTTGTAAACTGAATATCGCCTTTGTCTTTTATTTCTTGAGGATTGGTTAAAAAATGAAATTCTGTGCATTTCCTTTTTTTTCGTGAAGAGGGGGGAGGTCCTGCCAACGGTGCAAGAGCAGAGAGAAGAGAACGCGTGTAACGCGAAAACCCAAACTACGGTTATCACTATTACTTACAATCGAAACTACACTAGGCGTTGTGTTCTGTAGCGGTGAAAAAGCAGTACTTTAACACGTATTTTCAAAATTAATTAACCCCCCTTTGATCCGAGATTGTCCAGGAATTGTGGCTCGCCTTTTTCAAAACTGTATTGAAAGCAAGCATTGTGGGAAAAAATTAAAAACAAAATCAGCGAGTGAAGGCACACACGCCCCTCACACATGTGGGCAACAACGTGCATTATATTACGCGTTTTCTCCTCTTTCTTTAAACTTAGGTCCACCTTAAGAGGTTAAGACGTGACCATATTAGGCATTTGGTTATGCTGAGTGAGACACGTTTCTGGACAAGGTGATTCATGTCGGATTTGAAATATATGAAAATGACACACGAAATGCCACATGACAGACGCAAACTCACAACTGCTTAATTTTACCGAAAAATCCCCCCTAAATACTCTTGCGCATCCATAAAAACGTATTTTAAATAATACGTAAAATTAGCAACTCAACACAGCTGAATAAATGTTTATTCCTCCTCCTGAGTATAAACAACGACTGTCCAAAAATGGTATTTATTTTAGAAATATATGGGAAGGACACGATCACACAGGCGCTTGCTGGTGTAAAATACGTGTCCGGTAATGTATGGGCGATAGCTCAGGGGTCGTGTGCAGTGTAAATGTTTTTGTTTGTTTCTTCTTTCTATAAGGACACAGCGCAGTTTTACAAGGGTGTGGAATTTGCACGCGTACGCAGGTCTTGTCGCTTCTTACCCGTTTCGCGTACTTAACTTTTATGCTTTAAATAATCACCACGCCATCCTAAAAAAGCACCCTTCGACGTTCCCGAAACGGCAGACGACTGCACTCAACAATAGGAAAAGTGCAATGTGTGGAAGCAATGTTCACACTCAAGCGGTGACCACGGCGAAGATGTTTTGTGGAATTAAACCAGCGCATTAACCCACAACGGCCGCTGATTATTGCGTTTCTAGAGGAAATGCGCAAGCAGAGGTAACTATGTCATTGCTTACTGCCAAACGAGCACACATATTGGTTGTTTTGTCGTGTGCAGCACGCGTCTTGCGCCGCACGCAACGTGAAAAAGCAGACGACGCGAGAGCGCCATCCACACTAGGAGCGGTTCGTCCCGCCGCCGCCAGGGGCCGACTCTGTTCGCGCTCGGGGCGAATAGTTGTTGCGGCCACCGCAAACATCGCATTGCGCTTTTTTTTTTCTCTCGGGCTTTATAAATGAAATACTGCTTTAGCGTCCAGATAAACGGTAAGATAGTATGTTTATTTGAGCCTGTCTATGCAATTCGAACACAAACAAAAGTTTGATAAAATCACTTAAGTTCCCCTTTCAGCTATGTTGTTATCATGGAAGTGTACCAATATTTTTGGTACACATAACATGCCGTACCAAGTTTCTTTTCTGCTACGCCAAAGTTTACTGGTTAAGTGGCGGATTCGTAACTTCGGTCAACCCTAACTATCCACCGTGAAGTCACGGTTTCCGAAAAAAAATTGTAGAATGAATAAAAAATCACTCACCCCTAGAGCTGCCATTCTCATGAGTGTCAGACATGCCACAATAAGGGGAATGGGGTTCGTTACCCCAATGCAAAGAACCATTTTATGTAGAGTTACGCGACACCTGAGTGCAAGCGGAAAATGCGTGCCGTCCACTTGTGTCGAAATGTCCAACTAGCACCTCCAGTCGGCTTTGAAAGTAAGCACTGCTATATAGACGAGGCGCGGTAGCTATCATGGGTATTTATATCGCATATTAACCTCTTCATCGGTGCTAGGGAAGTAATTGTTGCGTTCGCAGAGACAAGAAACCGGTTTAGATATAGACGGGTACACAATAGATTGCAATCGCACAGGTATATACCACTATACAGGCGAAACAGTAGCCGGGGTCTTGCAACTCTTTCTGCGTGACCTCTGTTTGTTCTTGCCTGATAATCAGCTTAAGCTTATCTTTAACATTCTGCCGGATTATTTCTGCGAATGATCTTCTTTTATCGCGGACTACACAGAATGCCGCTCACGATAAGAATCGGTCATTTTGTTTCTGTTGCACAGATAGCAAATTCAAGAGGCGGGGTGTTTAACAGGCGAACAGATGACGTCAACCACGCTATCTGAAATGACGCTGAGGTGGCGTCCGAGGCAGCAACATGCGGGTGACGTTTAATGTTTTGAACCCAACCTCAACCGATGGGTTTCAGGTCGAAGCTGAAGCGAGATATGAGGTCCACGAGAGGCCCAAGATGAGCCCGCACAATTTCCGCGCAGGCATCATATGGTTCTTTCGCTTTCACTGCTTGAAGGGGAACAGCGCAGACCGAACGAAGGAAGGCGGCAGGCGCCCCACTCGTCGCTGGTGGGTCGTTACCAATATGTCTGGAGGAAATGCCTCGTAAATTTGCTTTACAGGCTTCCTAACTGCGAGCTACGTTATTTAGAATAACTATTCCTTTCAAACTATAAACGCTGTGTACCTGAAGGCTATACATATATGTTCATTCCATGTACCTAGCTATGATTTTTATTTGACAGTTGCGTGATTCAACGGGCTTCAAAGATAAAAAAGGATTACTAACCGTTACCCCCGTCTGCTTGTGTGAGCGCGCGCGCGCAGGGGCGTATGTGTGCTTGTGTGTACGTGTGTCTGTGTGTGCGTGTGTGTGCGCGCGTCCGTGTGTGTGTGCGTGCGTGCGTGTGGAAGCTTTGTTGGATGCTAGAGGGATGAAGTCAGCATCCTCTTCTCTTGTTCTCGACGGTAATACCAAAGACCCCGAATTCAGATGTCGGCGCTAATAATCTGCAGAGCATCCTTAGGTGCTCTGGGATTGATGGAGTAAAAGTAGATTAGTTACTTTCCCATGCAATACCAAAGCTGGCTACTAGACACACTAATCAGTCTTTGTCTTCTCGTTTCGCCCAAGCTATCTTCCACCCCGCGACTGCGCGCTGTACCGTGGCAGCCGCGGCGGGCCGTGGACCCAGGAACAAAGGAGGCGACACGTGTTTTCGCTCATTGACATTTATTACTGAATAATAAACATACAAACAGCATGCAGGCTAACTGGTTGACGGCGAGGATCTAGCTCCTCGCCCGTTCACTTTAAGGGAATCGAGAGGTTCGACTCACCGCGACAACAGTCATCTCCGGGCGCCTCAGCGAGCTCGCGTTTGCCTCTCTGGGACGCCGTTGGCAGCCATTGTCACATTCCTTTTTGCCCGATCCTCGAAGGAAGGAGGTCACCAGGCGCATCCTGTCGCCTCGCTTCCCGAGCTCCATGCAATCCCCCGCCGCTTGCATCCCGCGCGCTCTCACCGGCCACAGGATAAAGCTTTACACAGGACACTCCTTCGGCGCGGAGGTAGTTCCCCCTCGCCGACGTCTCGCCAAGCAAGTTCCCGCGAGGAGCAAGCAGTGCAACGAAGCGAAACGAAAGAGAACGCGCTAAGGTCACGTCCCCACAGTGCACAGCACCTTGCTTATGGATGTATCCTTGCGCTACCTTTTCGCGAATAATTGCGTTGTTGAACTTCGTTGAACCGGAAGCAAAAAAACGCAGCCGCACAAACTCGAATCTCACGAGTATTTTTTTCATTTGGAAACTGCGGAAACTCCGCCCACGTTTTAATGTAATGTGGATCGAGTGCTCATTATGGAGCTGACGCACAATGAAGCTGAAACGACTCGACATTTTACACGCCTGGCCGACACGTGAGTGTTTAGGAACACCTTAGTAAATGGATACGGTATACTTTCAAGGGGGTTTAGAGCTTTAGTGGACGTCGAAATAGTGACACGCGGATTTTATTATTTTCTCGTCTATGAGCCGAACAACCACCGCGGCCGGTATTCAAGCCCAAAACTTGCTCACAGTAGCACATCGACCCCTAGCCGTTGGCATCCAGTAAAAGCTCGATCTTCCCGAAACTTCCGAAGTTCTGGGGTAGCGGGGCAATACACCCGGCCACTGACTCTTCCTACCACCAAATAACGGCTACGGGTTATTTTTGCGTCAGAAGCGATGCACCAGCATTGCGCATCTTCTACGTCGTTCCTCACAAAACCGACCAGCCATGCCGCGTCAGCTGGGTAAATAAAAGTATGGACAACCTATTGCTTGTATTCACTGGTGAGGCGCGCATGCAGGCAACGGTCTGAGTGCGCCATCACTCGTTACGTCGGGCTCCGCGGGATGGCGGTACTTGTCCGTGCTCGCTGCAAACTCTAGCTAACCGAACGCAAAGTATTGCCTCGAGTCCAATGTGAGTGCGATTATTAATATCTCTGTTGACACCACCGTTGAGAATCGGGTTGAAACGGAGCAGACGACACACATCGGCGTTTTGTTTTTCTTCGTCGTGCGGGCGCAGTGGCCCACGCCGCGCCATGTCCGTGGCACATCGGCCATGTCTGTGGCCGTTTCCAGTGTTGCCAAGCGATGAAATTGACAGCTAAACTTTTCAACGAATACCACCTATACCCACGTCATGGTGCGCGAGTGTGCAGGCACCGACGTACGATGCGCCAGCTGCCAAACCATGCGAGGAGCAGCGGGAGGCCCAGCTCACCAGCACCGACCCTGGTGGCCGGCTCTGGCTTGGCAGAAAGGGCACCCCGTACTAGAGACGTCCCCGCCCAGGCCGAAATGCAAGTCGTCTGCTTCCACAACAAAGTTTATTACTGGTACCATGCCACTCTACCCTTGATTCTTAATCTCATCAAAGGATACAACTCTATTAAAAGTTCTAAAGCAGGACTTAATGACGAGGTTTTCGATACCGGGACCTAAACCACGAGAGCTAAACTGTCGGCTCGAATAGACCGCACGATGGACCCCAAGCAAATTGCGATTATATTATAAACAACCACGCATTCACTGTATGTATCGCCGGGAAAATCCACAAATCAATGCAAATAACAAAAATTTTGGTGCCACCAGGGGAAATCAATATGCGTTTCAGGATCGCAGTTTGCGTTGGAGCGTGCCAAGCGACATTCTTTTTGGCACCCGCGGCCATCCGCCTAACCCACTTCCCTGTGATGTCAAAATGAAGCCCATACAAGCGAATCCCATACACGGACTACAGATGTAACTTTTCTCTAAATTTTTAAGGCATGAAAACAAAAAAAAAGGTTCTCTTCAAGTTCCTTTCACAAAAACATGAAAAATCGAAAGGCGATCCCGCAAAGATCTGTAAAAAATTCGCCGTGTTTCTTCTTAATTCAGATGTCTCATCAAACGCGAAAAGTGATCATAGTTGCTGGCGATTACACGAACGAAACTAAATTACGGCCGCTGCTAAAAAAAATATATAAGTAAACGAAATATATACATACGCACTGATCTGGGTTCGAATGGAATTAGAACCCGGGTCACCAAGGGCCGCAGCCACATGTGGTAGGTACAGCACTAACCCTGTGCCGTGCCAGGATGGAATAAGAATTATTCAGATGCGTACCGCAGGGCAGGTGAACATGACGGCTCCGCAAACACGATGCAGCATGAAAAAGTATTCGATTTTTTTTTGCATTCACATCATTTAAGGGGGCCATGAAGACAAAATACAAGTTTGGTTCATTAGAAAGACTGCTCTGTAGTGACAACAATGATACCGATTTCATCGCAAACTTTCCGGCAACTTTTCTATGACGTCACAGAATCTTGTTTGGGCGATTGACGGCGGCCGAACAGATGAATCGCCAGGACACATGACTGGACGATTGTAGTGGGTCACTAGTTCCGTTTGGTCGAATCATTTCAATCCTAACCTGCAGTTAAGACACTGAAAATAATGTTTTTTAGTGATGGCCCATATGACGTCACTCGTGCCGATAACACGTCACTGTGGCGCGAAATTTGAAAGTTCTTAAGTGTTTCTTGCGTTTTTATGGGTTAAAAAACGTTTTTCGTGGCCGTCATGGAGCTGAGTGAGGTACTGAAGCCTAACTCTTTCAAGTTAACGAAAGTTGTATTTTGTCTTCATGGACCCTTTAAGAGACTTAGGTGCCCGAAAAATTGTTCCGTTAACATGGAAAAGTATGTAATTGTTACATGCTGCATCACAAAAGTCCCAGCAGAGCTTCCGCTCTCAAAATCTGCGCACGATTTCACGTCAAGGCGTTGCTTTCAGGAAACGTGTTTCACTGCAGAATGGTAGCATCAAAAAATTCCCCCCCCCCCCCGGTAATCTCTGTATTTTTTTTCAATGTTATCATGGTTAAAAAAAGCGTGTTTTTTTAATGCTCTTTTTTTGTTTTTCAACCACTCACATATCTAACAAGGACCGATGCAGGTAAGCCAATAGTTTGGTTCCCTGTAATTCATCACAACTGTAGAAATTTGCCAGCATTTTTTTTCGATTAGAACATTACGACGTGCGGGCTTAAAGGGGCGAGGTCTGTGAACGTAGCAATAATCGTCCCTTGAAAAGGCAGTTCATATATTTCACGCCCATTAGCAAATCAACCTACCAAAGAGAGCATATACTTGATTATATAACAACAGAGCCTGCTCATTATCGCAAAAAAGGCGCGTTCGTGGGTGCAATTCTGCACCGCAGTATCATCCGTATAGTGGAGAAGAACATCTCTTACAACAGACAAACAGGATCCATTTCTATTCTCGTAACGCCTGTGCAGCGGGCGCGCCTTGAATCAATCCCTTGTCGCTGGACCGTTTCCGGCAGGCGGCCCTGACCTAGCTGTTTAATCTAGAATCACGAGTAATGTCTCCAGGGCTTATCAACAATTACAAGACAAAGGAATAATATTGTATTCGATTTTGGGGGAGTGTATGACTGGTGAATAAGGAACAACGATAAACATTGCTTGGGTTCCGCGGAGCACAGGCATTACGAAGTCTCAACAGTATATTCTGCAGCCGACCGAAAAACATTATTTTATCTGGTAGCAATTTATGATGCCTGTCATCTCTTTTCGCAGTGACATAAGTGGTCGTACGATTAACCAATCCAGCCTCACAGGCTCATTTATTTGGAAAAGTATGGGACATTATACAGTGTTGAGAGGTGTCCGTGCGCTGCAGTCAAAAGCCAAGAACACTGTTTGAGCCCCTTCTTTACAAGGACTTCTAACCTGGTATTTGGGGTCCCTCCTCCACTCGAGCCGCCGGTGGCGGAGATCCGCGAAATCAATTTGCCAATGCGCAAGCATTGCAGAATCCTCCCCTCCGCCGAGTGGAGGGAGCAAATCGAGTGGCCGATCGAGGCACTCAGCATACGGCCCCTAAATATTGATTACTCTAAGGGGCGGAAAAAAATGCGAGGACAATTGATAGGGTTTGTGAGACAGCTATGACTTCCTTGAGCCGTTTTAAAGCAAAGCTTTATACCTCTACCAGCCAACGGTTCTTTCGCGGCGTGCCGGACAATGAACTCCCAACGAGGCGGTGGCGGGGGAAGGGAGGGGGGCGGAGGGTTTCACTTCAGAGCACACAAGAGATGGCGCCGCGAATTTCCCAGCGTTCCTGGCGCAGGAGTGCCTTCTCGCCGGATGGCGCGTCGGCGGCACGGCTTTGTCGTCTGCTTTAGCGACGATTGTTTTGGGCCTGTTTTGACACAGCTTCGCGTCCATTTCGCGCTTCCTTCGCACGGCTTGATTAACTGGTTTGCAGGGTGGGAAAACAAAATGTAGAGACCACCTACACACATCTGGCCGCTAGAGAAACGCTACCTTTTGCGCACTGCTTGCCACAAATGGGACGCCGTTTTCCAAATGGGTGAATTACAATACGGTTGTGTTATTGAAGAGATACAAAAGGCAAAAGGAGCAACCGGTTCTGATAAATAGAGATTATAAAAGTTCCTTCAGCTTTCTCGTAATTCTCAAACTTACTAAACTAGCTTTATTCGGCATCAATGGAAACCACAGCGCTCACATGCCGAATTGTTTCGGTGTATGCTCTTGTGTTGCGCGGTGGTGTAGCCCCGAGCTAGCACATCAGGATGGCTAAGTTCCGCTGTCTCACCCTTCGAAAGACGCTCCCCTCCGTTTTCTTTATGCCGACGCACGGCCGGGCTACGGCGGCGGCGTCCGCCGCTCTTGCCCGGAACGCAGCAGCGTCCCGACGCTGCTGCGTTCGGGACGCCGCCCCCGCGAATTCCAGATGACGACTGGCTGAATGTCTGGTTTCACTCTTTGTAGAGCTACGTATGTGAATTCAAGTGATGCCGCATGAGCAAGTGTTGCGGGTGTCGTTTAACGCTTTGTTTTCCAATCACCTTCACAGCGTGGATTGGAGCCTTTTTTTTTCGGCTGCGCGTCGCCACATTAGGCGTAATGGTGAGACGCAGGCTGAGAAAATGTTTGAAACGAAGTTCTGCACGAAGGCGTTGCCACACAGCGCCTCCTTTACTCATGTGTTCCGGCTGCACGTCTTCGTAAAGTCTTGACATTCGTCTATCTATAGCTCTCCTACAGAAACAATCGGACCACTCGGAGCAGTGAAACGTATTCGCACCAAAGTTAAATATCCTTAGATATTGAACGAAGACGCAGAATGATTGTTGTCAGCACCCGTCGGAGAACTGTGTTCCCTGCATGCAAGTCGCCTGTCATCCGCCATGTGCACTGGTTCCAGGCTTCCTGCTGAAGCCTAGGGATGTTTTTCTTCTGGCAGTGGTTTAGACAGGAGTCACGTTCAAACACATTTGCTAATACATCGACGGTATAACATCATCGTCATCAGCAGCAGCCCACTCAGGTGCACTGCAGGATGAAGACCTCTTCCATTGACCTCTAACCACTCCCGTCCTGCGCTGATCGAATCCACAGTTTTCCCCCCAATTTCTTTATTCCATCCCTCCAACGGATTACTGGCTTTCCCCTTCTTCTACACCAATATCTTGGCATCCACTCTGTTATCCTAATAGTCCACCGGTTGTCGGTTCGTCTCACCACATGACCAGGCCAAGTACATTTTCTTTTTTCTCTATTTAAACTGTGATATCTTCTACCCTAGTTTGTTCTCTAATCCAGCTAGCTCGTTTCCTTTCCCTGATTGTTATACCTACCATTGTTCGTTCCATGGCCCGTTGAGCCGACCTAAGTTTGCTTTCTAGCCAAGCTTCAGCTGCATATGTCATAACCGGCAGTATGCACTGGTTGCAGATTTTTCTTTTGAGTGAGAGAGGCTGCTTTCTTTTCTTTATTAGGGAGTGCTTGCCCAGTGCTTTCCAATCAGAACAATGAGCACTACAATCAGAAAGCACGGCCGTGGGGCCAAAAATAAATATGAACAAATTCGAAGTAATGAGGAATAAGCATGTCAAAAACGTCCTCTTCAGCTTAGGGAACGCAACGCTAGATGAAGTAGAACAATATAAGTACCTTGGACAGATTATTAGTGCTGACCCCAACCACCAGAGAGAAATGCGGCGCAGAACAGGTATGGGTGGGGGTATAGCGTGCTTGTGTACGAAATAAAAATTACAGATGGTTTGGGTGCGCTATCGACTGAATATCATGCAAAAGCACATTTTCTACCACCAAATCTTTGCAACGTCAAAATATTGGGTTTGAGCGATTTCAACGTTACCGCTCATGACCACGGGCGGAGTCACCTGTAGCAACACGCAGTGTACAGACATCACGTCCAACGCTTTGCTTATACAAGACATCCTGTAGGCCGTACAAGGCAAGGGTCGGCAACTCCCGCGGCGCAGTATTATGCGCGCGGAGCAGTAATATGCGGCCCCCAGAACGTAGTCAGTACCCCCACCAGGGGCGGATCCAGGTTTTTTCTGAGAGGGGGGTCAGCCTCAATCAGTGATGATGATGATTATAATGAGGAGGAGGAGCGGGAGGAGTCTTTTTTATTTGCAAACATTTCGGAAAAGCAAAAAAATTAAGAAATATAAAAAATCGTTAACTAGACTTTTTCTACTACCTGAGGGGTCATCGTAATGGGGGGTATAAGTTCAAAAATTAAGGGAGGGGTCAGGACATCCGGACCACCCCTCTGGATCCGCCAATGACCCCCACCCCTCCCTTTGTCACTTGCTGTCTGAAGACCTACACACCGTTTTTGGCCTCGAATAGCTAGAGTTAGACGGGAGACAAGAACAGAGAATTGGTAGTTTCCAGTGCGCATTTTTCCCCATCTTCACACTTAGCCAGATTATTGACAATTATTGTGAAATGTAAGTCAACTCGCTGATTTTTTTTTCTCTTTCCCTGCAAAGCGTTCCAGCAAAAACGCAGGAACTCTTTTTTTTTTTTCCCGGCCCTCCGCCGTGTCGGCTTCATGCAACTCGGTCCTCCACCTCAAAAGTTTTCCGACCCCCCTGGTATTGGCGGTGAGATCTTTGAGTGGCGCCCCCTAGCTCTGACGTCGGCTTAGGGATTCGCGCCGCTGTCGTCTGCTACACTCCGCTTGTGAGGGGCAACAGTGCCTGGGCTAGAAATCGCCCGCTTCGTTGCTGTAGTGCGCTAAAGAGCGTATTTCTAGCGACTCAGTTATTTTGCCATCTACTGACGCATCTGAATAATTTGAAGCTGTATCCCCACAAGTTTGCAACACACGAAGAGATAGAGAACAACTTTCTTCAGAGTATCGGTCAGAAGATCATGTGTAGCTCGTCCTTTCTTGCTTATTCGCGAGGATCAGCGATCAGAGCTTCTCGATAAGTATTCAAAATGCGTAGGCTTCCCTGCAGTATTATTGAGATGCTCCTATGAAGACTCAACAGTCTAATACTACGTACCAAGCAGCGGCCTCTACACGCTCATCGCACAGCAGGCTTTCTTCTGTTTCTTTCGTTGTTGTCTTGTATCGGATTAATGTTTCTTGCTTTTTTTTTTTCTGCCCAACGCATTAATTTTCCTGTGCCGTCACCAACTTCTTATTAGGAGGTTTCGGGGTGTTTGGGAGCCTCACAAAGGTCGTGTGGATATTTCCTTCATTTTGTATGGCATACATTCCCTTCTTCACAAATTCGCTTTCATTGCAGCTGCGTGCAAGAAGGTACATATCCGCAGCGCGCTTTGTTTATTCACATGCAAATACAATGAGAAGGTTTGTGCTACGCCACCGCGATCGCGCCCTAAACAACGTGGTCCACAGTACTCGAAGGCGGCTTTCGTGCTCCGAATTTCTATCGTAATTATAGCGTTATCATAACGAACTGACTCTCAACTCGAACAATGATGACATGATTACGGTGTTGAAGGCATGATATACTCGCAAACTAACGTAATAAATAGTATACCTGCATATATTACAAGACTCGAAACCGAAGAAGAATTCCAAGTAGCTCTTTATTGCTTTTCAACCCTTCCAGGCGCGAAGAACAAATCCTATTCTACTCGGGATAGCGTTCTATGATTTGAAGAAAATTACTTTTACTCTCTTGTCCTGGACTGAGGACCCGGCCCACTAACTAGATCGATTTATTTGTTAAACAAAGTTTTCCCCTCCTCCCCTTACTCCTCCTACTCCTCCTCTTGAGTGCAGTTTTCCTATAACTCATATCCGAATATCGGGAAGATGTGGCTGTGCAAAATATTCCGAAATATCTCTCCAGGACTTAACAAACATATATGTGTTACTGTAAATTTAACGAAGACGTGACTCGTTTTGCTCAATAAACCTCCATACTGGTTAGATGACTGGTATAGAATCAGCACGCGCGTATATACACACTGGGTTATTTGGAACTCAACCTACAGTTTTTGCAGTCTATAGTGCATGTCGGCAAACTTTCATGCCTTGACAACGTAAAGTGATGTGACAAAACGCGTTCGAGCGTTCGGCAAGGTTGCAAAAACTGTTTTACCTTACATATGATTACCGAGAATCGTGATGTTCTGCCGAAGCCGACAGCCCTGAAGGCCTAGAATTTGTTTTGGTCTTCCATTTTCGCTGTTGTCGGTTATTAGCAGCTGACTGTTCCTTTTTTTCGAATGCTTACGTGAGAAGCTGACGCCTAGCTCCGATTCTTCGCGCTCCGCACAGGACCGGCTTCGCAAGGAATGGGGTGGCGCCCGCAATGTTTCTCCCGTAGCGGTATCCAAAACTATACTTTAATTGACACCATGAGCTGCGATTTTAAGCCTATTATTATAATAAAAAGTTACCCACACGCCAATTCTGGTGCGGACAAGCATCAGACGTTGACTGAGCGCAAAGAAACAGCAGGGAGAGCGATCCTGAGTGAAGCAGACGACAAATGCGCGAATCCCTAAGCTGACGTCACGGAGGCGCGCTTCGCAGCGCCGCCTGTGTTCGCGCTCACCGCCAATAAGGTATCTAATTCGCAAACGAGTGGGCCCGGTTTAGATGCCGGCCCAGTGCGCGTTTTTTTTCCTTCTCATTTGCTTAGAAGAAGCTTCATTCAGAAAGAGGGGTAGACCAGATTGTTACTGAAGTAAAACATGCGTGAGTAATAATAGTAAATGCGTAAGTAATAGTAGTTGTTGAATAACAAAGTAATTATTTTAACAGTTCTTGTGTGTGCTTTCCTTCCTTTTGTTGCGGCACGAAATTCTGCAGCGCAAAAAAAAAAAAAAAAAAAAAGCGCCATGAACTAAACTACTCGGAAACTAAAGTTTGCTGATACATGCTTCGAAGGCGAAAGCGTGGTGGTACTAATCGGACTTCTGATGGCACGATTTACTCCGACAGGATCATTTACTGGCACAGCGTGTTTGCGTTTCTTTGTTCGCTTTCGTCTCTTCGTTTTTTTTTTTGTGAATCAATTTAACAGGCAGGCTGGGAACATTGCCGCAGCTTCCTCAGAATTACAGTTCTGCGTTGCTGTGGTGTTCCTGTTCTACTCGCGTGCCGTAACGTATGGACGTCACGGCACGCGACCCACGTGGCACGTTACACGTGGCACGTAATTATACCTGACACGTGGGACGCACTGTTCCAACTTTTGTTCCGCAGCTTCCCACGTGCGGAGACTGCGTGGTGGTAAGTGTAACGCCCAGGGATCCTAGCCTGGAGAAACGGGTTCAAGTTTCTTAATTGATTGATTGACTGACAATGGTATCACCTTAATACAGGGGTGATTACGTGTGCCATCGCACAAAGGAAGCTAATGTTTGAAATTAATTTTTGGCTCCTCTAGACGGCAGTTTCAACTTATTAAATTTTTCTCTGAATTTTGTCTCTTAGAGGGTGTAGCTGTTCTACGTACGTTATATTGCCCTTTCTGCATGATTTTCCTCCACCAGCATTTTAATTCATAATAGTTACCATCGCCATCCCTGTAGTGTACTTGCTGTAGTGTAAACCCTAGCGCTTGAGGAAGCCGAATATTTACATCACATGAATACGTACAGCCACATTACAACAAAATGTCCGGAATTTTTTCCATTTACTTTTCGCAGGTCACCCATGCCCCCTTCACTCGGTTTACTAATCCCCCCAGTGATCTTCACTCCCAAGCAAGCCGCCCTGCGCCAAAAGGCAAAGCACTTTTCTTAAAGTTAACATAGAGTTTTCACTTGCAGATAAAATATTTCTCTGCCCTGTACAGCTCTAGAAATTCTTTTCGATTTCATTTTTACTCCATTTATTTGTTTATGTCTGCATTGCCATATCTTAATTACCTCATCTCCTCTGAGGCGCTGACCTTTATATATTTTATCGTTAGCCCTCTGGTCTTTCTTATAGACTGCGTATCCTCCCTTTTCATGTAGTAGTGCGTACCACCATAGGCGTGCGCAGAGATCTGGATTAGGGGGGGCAAAGTCTTACCGCTGCGCCCCCCCCCCCCCCTCTTACAGCAACTTCCGACCTCTTCTCACTGAAGGCCTAGCGGTCCGAACGCAGTGCAAAGGATGGTTATAAAAATTTTATTTCAATGCGATGGAATTGCAACACATACAAAATATTTCTGAGCATAAATTTTTACTTTCATGTGTTACATCGGCAAGGTATGGGGCAAATTTGGCGCCCCCCTTCAGATGATTAGGGGGGGCGGCCGCCCCTCCTGCCCCCCCTGTGCGCACGCCTATGCGTACCACTTCAGCTGTACACTCACGCGGCCCCACTGTTCTCCCCTTAAAACGTTTTTTTCCCTCAGCTTGTCCAACTTCCAGTCACGGCTAGGCCATATTTCCCCCACTGCTTCGCTAGTTGTTTTACTGTGCGCGTCTAAAGGCAAACCACCAGCCGTTCTCCGGTTTACTGCTAGGTGACGTGTTGCGTTCGCGAAAGTCAGGAACGATTACTCCTTCTATGTTCACAGCACTACAATTCGAATTTGCTATAACCCTACGTTTTTTTTTTATTTTCGCGTGACAGCAGCTAGCTGCAATTTTCTGTGGCGGACAATGACCACAACGTCTGTTTTTTGTAAAACATGGTTCTCACGCCTCTTGCATTAAAAAAGAAAAAAGAAAGGAGAAGTTGAATTTGAATTTCGCGCTTCGCCGCAACGAAAACTTTGTGCTGCTACGATACACAGGATGGCGCTGCTGTCGCTAATGCCTCCGCTTTGTTCTGCCACAGAACAGCGAGGATTTGCTCTGCGGAAGTAGGCCAACCAACTCGTTTCTCGTCAAGAAATCGTAGGTATCCCTGGTGGAGTGCGCGATTCACAAAACAGCTTCATCGCACTAGTACCATGGGATTAATTTAAGCACAGTGACAGCAAAAAGTAACCGTACCGGTGAGCTACCACGGCCATGAAGTTGGCAAAGCGAGTGCGGATGGAGCGGCGTTGTCCGTTGTTGCGTGCCGTACGGTGTACCGCCATAAAGGCTCCTTGAAGAAAACGTGTGAATGCTACAAACGTGCGGAAACAGGTGAGCTACTACTTCTTCTTTTGTTTTTAGTTGACATAGAGTGGTTGAAGGAGTTGTCAATTGCCTGCTGGCGCAACGAAAGACGCTCTTGGCAGACGTATCAGGCTGATTGCTTCTAATCGGGGCTTGATTGCGCACGTGCGCGCGGCGTGAGCTCACGGAAAGCCTCGGTGAGCTCTCTGTTTTGTGGAGCGCGAGTTTATCGCGTTTCCCACGCTCGTTCGATCGGAATCAATTTTTATGTGGGGTTTTGTTGGTATTTTTAGTTACTTGCGTGAACCAATCTGCTGTTTAGCCCACACGCCACAGTGCATATGCGGCGGGAAGGGCATACCGATGCATGTTTTCTATTTTCAGCGTTAAGAAAACATTATTGCGTATTCCCGCATCTGCTTCTGCGTCGCAGTTGGTGATGTTCGCGCTGTTAACAGTTGTGTTCTAGTGGGCGTGCGCTGAGATTTGGTTGCTATTTTAGCAAGTTGATCGTTACTAGCAGATGTGCATTCCGCGTACCTGCTGCGGTGGTTGTAGTTCGTGATATGAGCGCCCTTTGCGCTTTATTGTGCGTTCTCGTGCATTTGGTGGCTAGTTTAACAAGTTTATCGAGACTAGCATGTGTTCATTTTCTAGTTCACTTTATCTTTCATGTCGAAAAAGCATTAAACGCCGCGAGCCTTAATTTTTATCAAACAGCTAAGAGGAATCGTGCACATCAAACGTTCGCGAATACTGCGAGTGATACACCCAAAACGTCTGCCGGGATAAAATATGGGTGGTGTCTATCATCACGGCAACCGTGAGAATTACCGTCAGGAATTTCTCCCGGCGGTCACCTCTGATTGGTTAAGCACGCCACCCGGAGATTTTATGGGATGAATATTTCCGGAAAACTCGACCCTACAGCTGCTCCTGTGGCTCTGTGTTATAGCAATTGCTTTTAAACGAGAAGGCTCGGGTTCGAGTCCAGACGTACCGAGTCTTCAATGTCATTTCTGACGGAGCCAATGTTCAGCTACCTGGGTAGTCTCGGCTGCTATCCGTGCATAAGCCAGAATGCGCTGTACCCTGACTGCTGTGCCTTTGCAACGTTGATGGCAAACACTGCATCTGCAAGCATACGATCCCAGTTGCGCGTCTCATTGAGCAGCTTTCTGAGAACTTGCTTTAATGTTGCCACCATTCTTTCGACGAGACCGTTGGCCTGAGGCCAGTAAGGTGGCGTGTTGACGTGTTCGATGCCGAGTCGTTTGTGAAGCGAAGCGGTATTCTTGTTCACAAATCCTCTGGCTTGGTCGGTGATGATTACCTCTGGGACGCCAAAACGTGGAATCCATCTGTTGAGTAGATAATCTATGTAGTATGTCGATGCCGTACTTGGCACTGCCATTGCATCCATATAGCGTGTCGCGTGATCGATGTATACCAAGACGTAACCCTCGTCTTCGCTGTCATTAATTGGACCCAGGTGATCCAAGGAGATAACAGTGTTGGGGTCGTTCGGAATTTCTCATGGGTGGAGGCAGCCTTGATTTCGTTTTGTTCTTGCGTTTATAGTCTAGCAGGTATGACAGGACTGCACGTATGTCTTGACATCCTTTGACATGGAAGGCCACCAATATTTGCGTTCCATGAGGTGCTTCGTTTTCGTTGCGCCGAGATGTCCGTTACTGTCGTGGAAAATCTTCATGACAGTGTCGCGCAGAGCCCCCGGTACAATAATTTTCTTCGATGAACCCCCTTTGTTGACGATTTCTTTGGTCAGAATGCCGTCGTCCATCTTGAAAGCGCTGTCTCGTCTCCAGCTGTCCTCCGTGAACCTGCGGTGGTCCACATCCAAAGCTTGGAATTTCCGCAGCGTCTCGTGATTACCGGTGATGACGAATTGAAGTACGTAGCCTCTCGCACTCTCCATTTCGAGAATGTCTCCTCACATTTTTTCTGTTTCTGTCTGGCGTAATAAGGCATCTGCGGCGGTGTTGAGTCGGCCTGGGCGATGCAACACGTCGAACGTGTAGTTGGCTAAGTCGAGCATCCAGCGAGCAAATTGTCGATTGATTGCTCCCTTCTCCATGAGGTACGTTACGCTGAAGTTGTCCGTGAAGACGGTGAGCCGTGGTCCTCCTTGTAGATACAAAGCGAATGTCTGTTAGAGCCCAGTGCAGCGCCATGCATTCCAGTAGGTTGGAATGAAGCTTAGAGTCGTGTTCGTTGAGCGCTTTGCTTGCATACTCGATCACTTGTTCCTTTCCGTTTTGGAGCTGAGTCAGTACAGCTCACAGTCTTGTTTGGCAGGCGTTGACGTGGACTTGTGTCTGACATTCGGGACGAAACGACGAAATTGGGGGACTCCTCAGCATGCTTTTGAGGTTGTCAACGATGCTTTCGTGTTCTGAAGTCCACTGAAATTCAGCCTGTTCCGAAACCAGATTCCGTAGAGGTCATGTAATTTTCGAGAAGTTCTGAATAAATTTGCGATAGTGGCTCGCAAATTGCAAGAAGGAGTATAGCTTCGTAGCGTTGACGTGCGGCTCAAACTTATCAATGGCTGCGATGCGTGAACCGTCTGGAATTCAGCCTTCCAGTGAGATCGCGTAGCCAAGAAAGCTGATGCTGCTGCGTATGAACTGGCATTTACGGATGTCCATCTTGAGTCCATTGATCTTGCTTCGAGCTAAAGCTGCTTCTAGAAGTTCCAAAGCTTCTTGAATCGTGCGTGCACCTTGACCAACATCATTCATGTAGGTCGCCGTACATGGTAGACGGTCAAATGTGTGGCGCATTATTTTCTGCATTGTTTGTGGTGCTTTGCAGAAACCGAATGCCATCCTGAGATATTCGTACTTCCCATCTGGGGTGACAAATGCTGATTTGTACACGTCGTCCTCCTTCACTCGAACTGTCAAGAAGGCAGCCTTTACATCCATGACCGTGAAGTACCGCGCTTTGTCCGCGGTGATATCAAAGATGACGTCTGCCATCACAGGCATCGGATATGTTGGGTTTATGGTCTTCTCGTTTAGCTTTCTGTAGTCGTGCACCATGCGTCGAGGTGTGGTCGGGTGCTTTGGTTGGTCAACCACAATCGTCGGTGCGGCATACTCGCTTTCGCTTGGACGAACGATGTCTTTCTTTAAGTATTCGTTGACTTGCTCTTTCATAAAGTTACGATCCGCTGGAGAACATCTGTAGGGTCGTGAAGCAACCGGTAAGTTGTCTCGTAGTTCGATAGAGTGCTCCATTATCCATTCTGCATGAATGGTGTGCCAGTTTGTAGTAAAAAAATCCACTACTCCAGGTGCCGCTGCTTTCTGGAGCAAGGCGAAGAGCTCAGTGTAGGCATCTTCACTTTTTGGGTAGACCATCTGCTGCAAAATGTCTAATGCAGTTTCCTGCTCACCTTTTGAAATTCCCAACTTCTGCATGCTTACTTTTCTGAACATGGAAAGCACATATGTGAAGTTCCGATGATAGAAAAAGCTCTCTTATGACGGGTCTTTCCTTCACATCTTTGTCTGGCATGGTCACCCTCTAGAGTCCCATTTGGGGTTCAAATCTTTGAAAAACCAGCGAAGAGTATGGGCATCTTCAGCTGCAAACAACCCAACAGCGACAATCTCACTTTCACCATTACTATTTTCAATGATGACCAGAAAGCACGACATTCTTGTCTCAAGCAACTTGTAGGTTGCGTCGATGAATATTACTTCGGGCCAGCAATGAACTGATTTCTTCATTTATTTGTCTTGAAAGTAAACAGCTTGGAGGTCGCTGTTTTCATCAGTGAGCAAACGAACTGTTTCCTGATGGGTTTCTTTCAGCATGCGTACAACTTCAGGCAAGTTGTTCCTCAGTTTCAACAATTTTTCTTTCGTGGTGATATTTGAGAGATCCTTGAGAAGTACAGCACTGCCGCTCTCCCTTTCCATTTACTCTCTCACCATCACCTTGTTGGCCTTCAACTTCAGCATTTCGCGAGCCTTAGCTTGAAGATCTGGTGCCAGTCTTCTCGGTTGTCGTAGGTGTCTGAAAAGTTCCTTGTCAACAGGGTGATTGTGTGTCAAGTCGAGAGACCTCACTTCCAGGAACCGCCCTTCGTTTTCAGCTGCAATGTAGACGTTGAAGCTGCAGTCTCGCTTGAACGTCCTCAGAAAAACGATGAAAAGATAAACAAGGGTGTGCATTAAAAGGACTAAGTTCTACTAGCAACTTATGGATGAGGAAGTTTAACAGTGCTGCATAACTCAATCTCATCAAGTGTAGGTTATGGCAGTATGAATGTTGAACAAAAAAGTGCAACAATTGTTATTCTGGAAGCAGGGGTGAGACGGCTGCGCATATTGAGCAGTCTTGATACAAATTTGTTTTCCTGCGCCAGGCTGCTCCAAAAGATTGAAAATTGCAAAAATTGCGCCAAACTGCTCCAAAACAGTCTGAGAGCCAAAGATTTTAGCGCTCCTGTCAGTTTCACCGAGGAAAAATGCTTACTGACGGCATAATTTTCCAGCACCCCCAATGTGATGGTGTTTGTAAAGGTGTAATTGATTGATCATTCAATGAAAAACCCGCATAAAATTGTCCCCGAGATGGTTTTTCCGAAAGTCACGGTGTCGGGTTGCGGAAGTTATATTCTGTGCATTTTTTAGTTTTCCCATCGAAAACCATTACAAAGTCTTGCAGAAAAAATACTTATGTGTACTGAGGTGCCAAACTACTTGTGTAAGTTGATGAAAAAACAGCGATTTTCAAAGCTCCGTATCTCCCGAACGACATTACTGGGTGCCGCCATCTTGGTGTGGGGAAGATAGGCCTCCTGCGCACACAAGGAAAGCGAGCGGCCGCTCGGTTCGCCCGACCACTTTGTTTTACGGCCAGTAATTTCGGAATCGCGAAACAGATTTCACGCTTCTGACGCTTGCTGAATACTGTCACTGAGACACGCAACAAAACGGCAAGCTAACGCTGCACCATGTATTCGTAACGGCGAAGCAAACGAGCTCGGTTTAATGAACGTGCACGCATAGTGCGCAGGTACGCAAAGAGCGGCGCACCGGAGCAGACGAGCCTGCGGTCCGCCGGACTCGCTGGCTTTTTAAAGCGCGATCATCGCCGATTGCGTCACTCTTCTTTTCCGATCGGCTGTTCCTGAAAAGTCCTTCACCTAGAGTATTAGTTTAAACTAGAAGTTTCACTTCAAATTTCCCTTCATACGACCATCGATCGGTGAACCTGCGAGTGGCAGAGCGCCGTCGTAGTCCCGGAACTTTCGTCGGTGCTGCAAACGTATTTAGCGCAGCAAAGCTTTGTCCCCTAATGCCAAGTTGATCGCCAGAAGAGATCGGACTCGTCGGGGATGGGCTGGTGACCATGTCGCAAAACAGTCGGGAACATCGAGCTCATTTTGCTTCTGTCAACACGGGATCCTAAGGGACCCGCGCCGCTTTGTACTACCCGGAATTACTGCCCGGAAGCCGCTTGCGCAGCGCCCCCTGGGCAGCGCAGGAGCAGTGTTGCCATTTTAGCGATTTTTTCGCTAAATTTAGATATATTTTATCTATTTAGTGACGTATTTTTCAAATTCAGCGGGCAGCGACTTTTTTAGTGGAATTACTGGCGAGTTCAGTGAAATTTTAGCGACTTCGGTATTCAACCGTATCCTTGTATTTGAACGGCTTTAAAGGGAGAGACAACCGATTTTTGTCGAGTATATATTCTCTATCCCAAATGAAAGGGCATCACGAAAGCACCTTGACGAGAAACGATTTTGCTGACAACGCCCTAGAACTTTTTAAATCGAAATTTTGTGATCTACAAGCCGTATGTGTCCCTCCCAAAAATAATGCTGGCAAACATGACATAGAGTAGCTCGGCAACATACTTTTGTCTGTATGCGAAATGAAAAACAATGTTTAAAAACTTGTCCCCAGCTGTAAAAGTGAATCGCAGGCTTTCTTGTTCCTTTATGTGTTTTTTAATGCAACGGTCTATTTTGCATGAATGCGCCATCTGTTGGGATAGACGATAAGTTGAATCAGGCTTTACGTTGTGTAGGTGGGTAGTTCGATTCTCCCCGGCACGACTTTTTTTTTAAGCTGCCGTTAGCGTATTTGGAAACTGAAGTCGAATATTTTGGCAGAACAAACGTCCCTGACTCAGGCAGAATTGTCAAAGCTCCTTCACTGGATCTGTTTACTGAACGCTGCCGTTGATTCTGGGCATGGAGGCTCAGTTAGCCACACTGAGAGCAACCCAGCGACGGCAGGCGGCGTGTCTTAAAAGATTTCAAAATAATGCTAAAGAATACATATACAATTCAAGCTTATACAAATATTTGTGTTCAAAGTTTTTCAATAAGTGAACAAACGTTTCAGCAGTCACAGTAGCTGCTAGTTTTCCAGGTCACGTGACAGGGACACATATTGTAGTGTCAAGTTTGACACTACGAACTGCCACCCTTCCGATTTCAGGAAGTTTGCTACCAAATTAAAATTATTTCTGCCAATTTGTTTACAAATTGCTTGTGGTTACCGGGCTGTATAAACCGCTGGCTTTCATATGAGCTAGAGAACATATGAGGTAGAGAAAAATCGGTTGTCTGTCCCTTTAACGCCAACGGCCACTTCACATTGGCGGGAAACACAAATGCGGTTGCCAAATTTGGACACACATGAGGGGTCACCTAAGGCGAGCTGTCTCGGGAGTCTTGGTTTAACCTGGAAACGTATCCTCGTCTACGGCTGAACAATCCTCCCTGTTCAGTGGCTGAACTGTGTATACACAATAGTCGCCTATTGAACCCGCGTTGCCTATTTCGCCTTAGAGCGACGCCAAATCCGCACTGTTTCTTGTGTAGAAACAGATGACACATTTTATCAGAATGTTCCGCCTATATGGAACCGCGATCACACATGTTTGAAAACATTGAACTTCTAGAACAGGGACCTATAAGTCTCGCGATTATTTTAGGACCATGTATTTGTCCGTCGAAGCAGCGCCAAGCTCTACGGTTAGTGTTCGCTATTTAGATGACATCGGCCTAATTTCAAAATTTTAAATTATGTTGTCTAAGCTCAGACCAAAGACCAGATTTGGGAAAGTGTGTTATCGCGCCAAGTCCACGACAGTTTTTTTTTTTTTCTATCCTGCCCAGCTCTTTCTTGGGCCTTTTCTTTCCCCATACCTCAGCAGAGAAGTGTGTATATAGGTGACTGTAAACGCCGGCAAACTTCTCTGCTTTTTCAATAAAGAGCCTTCTCTGTCTCATCTAAGGTGAAACCCACTAATGAGCTCGCCATCTTACTGAGAAGGATACCTTCATGTCCGGGCACCTATCAGTGTTGTGGAGTTACCACACCAGAATAAGAAAAGCAACCGAATCATTCCATCCTTACGAGGTACCGGAATAGAACAGGAATGAAACGTGGGCAACGGTGGGACGATTGGAACGGGAATTGGGCGCCTTTGGCCTGGAAGGAAATGGGAATAGAATGGTCTTGGTTTTCATATGAGCCGTATCCATCTTCACCTTTAGCTGGGACCTACAACCAAGCTGGCTGTTGAACCAGCATTACTGCAACGAAAGCAGTCAAAAGCTGCCTTTAGTTTGTTAGCGGCTTATGTGCGGTGATTGACTTCAGTCGAATCCTCCAAAAGAAAAGCTGTAGACAAGTGAGCTGTTCCGGGCGTGTACGGTGCACTTAAGCGGTCGTTGCACAGTGCTACCGTGCTCCTCTCGGTCCCGCATTCGCCTGAATCCACAGCAACATGCGCAGCCATTCTTCCCGGCCGTGGAGATTCCCCACCTCAGCTGCCATGGATATCGTTTGGTCGGTAGCGTAGGTGAGCAATATTTTAAGCGCGCAATTTTTGACGCGTGCAAATGAGCAATTTTTTAAAGTGCCAAGTGCACGTTTTAAGTGCTTCGGTGTTTCTGCCGCTGTCGCCTGCATTGTGGACTACCAGCAACTACAGGAGCTTGTGATTGCACTTTAGACACTCATTCATACTTTGAATGCGCAACAGTGTTTCCCAGTGCTTTGTTTAACCGACCATTTCTTCCCTGTGAGCAATTTTAACTGCAGAGAAAGCTCTTTATAGCTCACAGTGACTCCAACACATGCAGGGAAGCTGGCGCGAGAACAAACGGGGATTTTGGAAGATATTTCTCCAAGTTGCCCTAGCAAGTTCTCCTGGGGGTTCGTGGAGAACAAGTTCTTCATATGCTTGCTTTATGCCTCTCTAGATTTAGATATTTAGTAAAACGCTGTCAGTTCCGTGACACATAATCTCAACTACAGACTCCATGAAGCTTATTCGTTCCACCAGATTCATTGAATCCTCATTTTTTACTTATTTTGTGTGGGCCCACATAGACTACCACCCCATTTCTTATACCGTTTTGGTAAACAATTTAGTAAACGTGAAGTCACTGGACGTACCATAATTTGTTCATGCAGTAGTATTTTGATACATGGTTACAACTCAATTTACTGTAGATTTGGAGCTTGCCATAGCGAGTGATGATGCAACAAAGAGGTCTTCAGTTGTTCATGCAGTAGCTGCTCCGCACAAAATGCCTCGAACAAATGAACACGGGTTTTCCTCTCTTCAATGAACATTGTCACACCTGGCCGGTGACGCCTTTACGTCGGCTCTCTATTCTTTGGCAGCCTTTTGAGGCTAGTAGATATGAGGGGCCTTTGTGTTGTCTGGCTCGCTCAGGGCCGCAAGTCCCGGCTCGGCATGCTGTCCGACTAGAGACTCGAGATGATGGTTTCGGGGGAAACTGTACGGTAGGTTCATTTTACATGGTGGCAGTCGAGAGGAAGTATACAAGAATAATACAAATACAGTCGTTTAATTAGAGTTCGTATAACCGATATTCCTGGCTAGGGAATTTTGCTCCGCGAAAGTTATCCAATGAGGTGGGCAGTTAACTACATTGATGTACCGCCCACGACATGAGGCGGGGCTGATGCACACGGCCACTCGAACCGTGGAAAGGGGGAATGTCCATGTCATCGAACCATATTGTCTTGTGCCAGAGTTTCACCACCACACGGAAGTCAGTTTTTGAGGCCCCGTGAGAACGGTGAAATTTCAACTCATCTACCAGCATGTGATGAGTGACCTCGTCCTCTCGCTGACGGTCGGAAACCGAAGATTTTGACCACTTGAAACCGGAGTTTCCTTTCAGTAGACCCTTCTATCGTAAGGTTATGAAGGAAAGAAGTGGCCCGCAGCGTCCTGCGAACCGAGGGTACAAGCTGCCACTTGATAATGCCGCCGCACCCGTTGGTGCCAGCGGTTCTTTCTGCCTCGTGCCTCTGGGTGACTCGTCTACGTACACCTTGGTGGAGAGCTTGCGAGGAACTTTTTCCAGGCCCTTGTTGGCCGCTCTTTACGAGGCGTTGCTTTCTTTGCCTGTAGGGGAAGCTCCTCACGTATAACTGTCATTTGAGCTGCCGGCAGATGGGCGTCTCAGTGGCGGGCGCCGTGTGCCCAGGCTTCGGCAATATCTGAAAATGAGTGCGCGTGCGTGGGGGGGGGGATGATGTAGAGCGAGCTCTGGCAGACGAAGCTGCAGTGATTCCGGCCGCAAGCCGATACTGCGAAAGCTTGCCGCCAAACGCACATGCACGAAACACGAGTCTCCGTGGCGTTCTCTAGACTACAAACACTGAGCATGGAAGCCGGCCTCGAAGGCGGGGAAGGCGCCAACCTGTCGACCGTCTTTACATCCGTTTCAGCGGGCAACGCCGATTCTCTCCGAATCTCTCCGCTCAGATCCTCCACGCCGTCGCCATCTGTCAGAAGTGAAGCCAACGATAGTGATCTCTGATAAGCCAAGGAAGACGGAAGTTACGCAGCTGGTCTGTTTGGATGGTTTAGCTTTATGTTTCGACGCTAAGATGCCGAAAGTGAAGTACAGTCAGAAATTCAGAGATGAATGGCTTAAAGACCCCATGCTAAGCAGCTGGCTGGTTTGCAAGACCAAGAGTGACGGTACTAAAGTTGCCGAATGCAAATACTCCAGATGCGAACTTGGAACCAAGTACTCCGATCTCGGGAAGCACCGACTGAGAAACACAAAACCGCTGCAGCGTGTGTTTCATCAACGCAGTCCCAGCTCAGCTTTGCGAGGGCTGTGACCCCTTCTTCAAGTGCGGCTGAAGGTACAGTGGCCCTTTTTGTGGCTGAGCATTGCAGCATTGTCACTGCCGATCACCTATCCGGTGTGATCAAGAAGTCATTCTCTGACAGCATCACAGCAAGGGGCTACCGCATGAAGTGCGCCAAATGCGCATCGTTGCTGAAGTACGTGCTGTACTCGCACTTCAAGAGTGACCTTGCTGCAGACGTTGGTGAGGGCAAGTTCAGCATCATTATTGACGAGTCCACGGACATCAGTGTCACCAAGTTTTTGTTCGTTGCCATCATCTACTACAGCGCAGAGAAGACAAAAATTGTGACCAGTTTCCTTTCACTGTGTGTCCTGGAGACGTGTACCGCCGACGGGATCGTTGAGGCTCTCAAGCACGTTCTTGAAGATTCAGACTGAACGTGCGCAACCTGGTCGGCATAGGAACAGACAACGCCAGCGTCATGACAGGAGTCAACAATGGCGTGTACCAGAAACTGAAAGCAGAAGTGCCGAATCTAATCCTTGTGTGCTGCGTGTGTCACTCTTTACAGCTGGCCATTTCCGCTGCTGTAGCGGACTGACTTCTTTAGAACCTTGAGTACCTTGTCAGCAAGACGTACAACTGGTTTTCGAGGTCAGCTTGACGACAGCTCGCTACAAAAGGTTGTACAATGCCATAAATGACGGAGAAGATAGACCCACTGAAGATCGTGCAGGCCTGTTCAACGTGCTGGCTCTCCATCGAACAGGCTGTATCGAGAATTGTGGAGCAGTGGCTGGAGCTGAAAACCCACTTCGAAATAGCAAGATCCAGTGAGAGGTGCTACAACGCCGAAATGCTGTGCGCAATGTACAGCGACGATGTCAACTTGGCGTACTTACTTTTTCTGAAGCCAATTCTAAGCGAAGTTCAAGTGGTCAACAAGTCGTTTGAACTAAAGGATGCTGACCAGACGAAGCTCCTCCAGGATCTCGAATGCATGCTGCTATCGGTACAAAGTCGTTCTTTCAACTACACACCACACGAATCACCACACGACAGCCCCACAATATGCAATCGCGGTAGCTGGACAATTCGTCGCGGTGCACGAAGTAGGGTCGAAACCGGTCGTCGACTTTCTCTGGCCACCCAGTGCGGATCCACTTGAGCACTCGAGAGAGCACAGGATTTTCTTCGTCAACTGAGCGATCTTCACTGCGTCTGCGAAAGCCTCTGGTGCGTTTTCGAGCAGCAGGACGTCTCCCATAACCGGACTCTCCGCATCCGTTGACGGAAGCGGCATGCGGCTGAACAAATCCGCATTGCCCATTTGTCATCTTGGTCTGTAAATGAGCTCACAGTCGTACTGAGCAAGCAGAAGATTCCAATGAAGCATTCGCGGTGAAAGCATGTTAAGCATTGGGCGGCTGTGGTGCAGAAGACCCAGGAGCAGCTTGTGATCTGTGTACACCTTAAAATGCCTCCCATAGAGAAAGTGGTGGAACTTCTTGATCCCAGAAATGACGGCCAAAGCCTCTCGATCCGTTTGGGAGTAGTTCCATTCCGGCGTAGTCAGAGTACGGGAACCAAATGCAATAGGTGCTTCTTGTCCAGATGAGTCTTCATGGGTAAGGACAAATCCTATTCCGTAGGGAGATGCATCGCAGGCAAGCGTGAGCGGCTTGTGCAAGTCGTAGTGTACCAAAACATTCTATGCTTGTACGAGCTCTTTGGCGCGCTTAAAAGCATTGGCTTCTTCTTGGCGTCATCTCCAGGGTTGATTCTTTTCGAGGAGACGATGAAGTGGTTCTAGAATATGTGCAGCACCACGCAGGAACCTGTTGTAGAAATTCAACAGTCCGACGAAAGACTATGTTCTCGGGCTGCGGTGCATTCTTGAGATCCCCAACCTTCTCTTCCGTTGGGTGAATACCAGTTGCGTCTATGCGATATCCAAGGAAGGTCACGTCACTTCCGACGTCCCAAAAGTGCATTTCTCTTGGTTGAGACGTATGTTGTCATCCTTGATGCGTTTCAGCACGGATCGCAGACGTTCGTTTGGCTCTTTAGCATCTCGGCCTCCAACAATGATATCTTCGAGGTAGACGTGAACTCCTGGAAGCCCAGCAAGGAGTTCTTCCATGTAGCGCTGGAATATGGCTACGGCAGTTGACACTCCGAATGGTAGGCGAGTGACTCGGAACAGTCCTCGGTGAGTGTTCACTGCGAGAAGGTCAGCTGTTTCGTTGTCTACAGCGAGCTGCTGGTATGCTTGGTTTAGGTCAAGCTGTGAGAAGACTGTGCTGCCAACAAGGTTTGAGAAAAGCTGGTCTGCTGTTGGCAGCGGATAAGTCTCAGACTTGATTGCTTGATTCACAGTGCTCTTGTAGCCTCCACACATTCTGGTCTTGCCATTCTTCTTGACGACTCCGAGCACGGGAGTAGCCCAGCGTGATGAACGCACCGGCTGGTAGACACCTTCCTGAACGAGGGCGTCAATGGCATTGTCTGTTCACGATTGGAGAGCCACGGGGATTTGTCGAGCTTTTCAGAACACTGGAGTAGCTCCCGCGTTGACCTCTATGCGCACAGGTGGCCCCTTGCTCTTTCCCAGTCCTTCAGCGAAAACCTCGGGGAATTCAGAGATTGCTGTTGACCTGGTGAGTGGAGCTTCGCTTCCGGTAACGTAGTTTATTCCGCAGAGTGAGATCTCCAAAGCAGGAAACCAGTCTCTTCCCAGCAGGCTAGTGCCAGATCCATGCACAACAAAGAGGCGAAGGAGGGCGCACTTTGCTCTGTGCGAGACTGTCGCTTCCAGGAATTCCAGAATCTCTAGGCGCTCTTTTGTGTAAGAACGAAGTTGCAGAAAACTGGGGTGAATCCCTTGCCTTGGTAGACCAAGCTTATCCATGGTTCTCTCACTGATGCTGCTGCAGGCAGCTCCGGAATCGACTTCCATGGGCAGTGGCATATTGTTGATGCGCACGTCCACACAGAAAGGCGAACTGCGGTTCACCATGGCGGACTTGGGCGTTCCATGCGGAGGCTCGTCCGAGTACGAATCAGCAGCAGTGGCACGGTTGACGTCCTCAACTGGGTCACGGGACTCCAAAACGTGCTGGTTGCGTCCACAATGTTGCAACTTTTTCTTGTGTTCCTTGCGATGACCGGATTTTGAAGCTTGCTTTTCTTTTGCTGCTTCCGACACGCTTTCTCGAGATGCCCCTCGTTGCCGCAGAAGTGGCAGACAGCTGAACGGTACGAGCAAGTTAGTGCGTCATGCTCACCAGTACAACGCCAACACGGTTGCTTAGGAGAAGCGGGTCCTTTTGCACCGGGGCGCTTACCGCTGTTTTGTAGTTGGTTGGCGTCAACCACAGAGTTAGCCTTTGAGCATCGCAGTTCTTCAGTCTTGGCGGCTGCTTATTCCGCTGCACGAGCCAGTACAATGGCCTTGGTCAGCTTAAGGTCTGGTTTGGCGAGGAGACTCCTCTGAATTGCCTCGTCACGAAGGCCACAAACCAGGCGATCACACCGAAGATGATCCAACCAGTCCTCAAAGGCACAGTAGCGAGCCAGCTGTCAAAGCACTGCAAGGAAATCTTGCACAGATTCACCAGGGAGCTGGTTGCTCTTGTTAAACCTGAAGCGTTCCATCGTGACATTCGGCTTTCTGATGAAATGTCCGTTTAGCTTCTCGATGATGTCCTTGAATGGCGTCTCTGACGGCGCCTTAGGTGCGCAAAGCGAGCGCAGCAGAGCATACGCGTCGACACCGCATACACTGCACAGCAAAGTGCGCTTCTTGTCATCCGACATAATGTCGTGCGCTTGGAAGAAGAATTCCAGGCATTCTAGGTAGACAGGCCAGGAAAAAGGGTCGGCCGGAGAGAATTCGCCGATGGTGGCTGGAGGCAGCATGGTTGCCATTGTCGACGGCTGGTGCTTCAAGAGCAGGCGCTCTTGGGCGCTGGAGCGGATCCAGGGAGTTTTGCTAATGCAGTCAGAGCGGGCTGAAGCTGCGTGCTTGGGACCGCGGCAATCCCATCCTCGTCGCCAGTGAGGTGTTCGCGAGTCGGGGTCCGAGGCAAAACTGTTTATTGGAGCCAAACGTACAGTATACATTGTGAGCGAGTGGGTCTCGAGAGAGAAGCGAGAACATAAAGAGGGCAAAATTAAGACCCGAGTGATCCGGGGGGGGGCTGTAACACGAGACGTGGCGTGGATGCGTCCGTGGAGTTCACGCAAACAGAGTGGCCGTATGCAGGTTCGGGGCTGCAGTCTGCGGGTACATAACACATACCAACGTTACTGAAATTACGATCGTGGTGAATGTACACTTTGGGGATTGAAATGGAGGTCTGGTGGGGTACGACGACTGTCACCTCGTTTTGCACAACTTTTGGCGTGGCTCTACACTTGGGCGTAAATCCGAGTCTGGGATTACAAAAATAAAAACCGAGTCTGAGATTACAACAAGACGGCATTCACTTGATAATAAAAATGCCTTACGACTGCTTAGTTTTTCTATTCGATATTTTCAACGGTGCTGCGTGCTACTTATGAATTGAGCCTAAGAATTTAAAAATGGTTTGTAAGAAGGTAGTGCAGTTCATACCTTGTGATACTCTGTTAGAAAAAACTATTGAAAGGCTGTTTCAGTGATATGTACGTTCGAAATCGATTAAAAAATGCACTGCACCCCCCACCCTCCCGAGTTGCCAAAAATTAGATTTTTGAGTCTCCTAAGGTGACATAATAAATGCCATTCTTCTGCTGCAAATCAAGTTTCTTCTGCTCCAAAATCGTGATTTCGCTGCTCCAGAAACTGCTCCCAAATATGCCTCGGTGGAACGGGAAGGGTTTCAGTTCTTGAGCCCGTTTTAATAAAGTCGTCTCACCCATGTGGGAGTACAAACCATTCACTTCATTTCCTTATTTAAATTCAGGGTAAATATGAACCAGTAGTAGGGTGTCATGAGTGCATTTTAAGTTAAACAAGGGCGACCCCCAGCTATGAAAATTTGTTTATTCTTCAGAGTGGATCGCTGTATCTCATAGGCGCAAATTATAAACAAAAACTTAAGGAATGTGGCAATCACGATTAAGGCATAGGCGGGCGGCAAACACTACTTTTTTAACTGAAGCTACCTGCGTGACGACACCGTGTCGTTCAGTAGGAATTCGCGGATGCTTACATTTGCTTCCGATCTGCAGCTGCTCTATAGTAGCAAGGCAGTTCAGGTGTAGAAGAACAAGCAAACAGCACGCGATATACGAAATCCATGTGTAAGTACTTACCATAATTTCCGTGCACCCTTGTTCGTGCTGACAAACTTCGCGCCGCCATGGATGCAACAGTACCGAATCTGGTAGTACTTTAGTCCTTCGGACATCTTGCTGGCAAGCTTTCAGACGCGGTTTTTCGCCGCCGCAATGGTTCTTGCATCCCTTTTCTATAACTGAATGCAGTTTTCTTCGCTGTACTGCGTGATCCGCGCTTCCAATTCATCAAGACTGCGGTAGCGATCTCCGACCGCAAGTCGCACTTTGCCGGCATCCGTCTCCTGCATTTGCAAAGCACTCGAGCGTTGGCGTCGCATGCCCGTAATTATCAATTACGGGCAAACAAATACTGCAGCAAAGCAGCAAAACAGTTGTAGGGAACACGACGGAGTAACGGTTCACACACGTCCAAGCAAGCAATGAAGAAATGGCGCTACGGGTCTTTTCTCTCTGGGACTTTGTCTCGTGACTTCCGAGAGCCAATAGGAAGTGACTGCCGGCAGAAACCCCCTCGAGAAATTCTCCCGGTTGCCGGCAGAATAGACACTGCCAAACATGAGGCATACGTCTGGTTCACTAGGTGCACGGATGTTTTTGCAATCATGTTCATGTTTTGTGGAGTAGTGTTTTTATTTTAAAACTTAATTTGCTACCTTCCAACACTAAAAGCCATCCCGTAAAGTGTTTGCCGATTCGAAGGGGGTTGGTGTGATAGGATGAACTCCTGTTCAAACTTAATCCAAACTCGCAGGGAAATCGCAAATCATCAAGCCATGACAGGTTTCAATAATGTCGCACTTTTTGTCTGCGTGTTCTTTTATGATGCGGCAAAACAAAATAACCTGCCTCTCAAGCAATGTAATATTGCCCATGACTGTTTCTTCAAGGCTGACAAAGAACAAAACGTTTCTCATCCCTTAGGCAGTCAAAGAAGTGGCAGGGTTCATACAGGTCCTTGAAAACCTTGAAATTGAAACTTCAGTTTTCAAGGGCCTTGCAAGCCTTGTATTTTTTCCTTCTCCTTGCAAACCCTTGAATTCCTAGCGCAGTAAAGAGGAGGCCTGATTATGTGACGTGCTTTTCATGGATTATCAGTGTGGCTTTGCACCCTCGCCACCCAAAACATGCTTTTACAATTTAAAGCCAGCTTGGGAGTACAGGCGTCCTGCCTGATACAACGGCTTGTATGAACGAAATCCGCGCATCGGATGAGGAAGAAATTAGCATGGGTCCCCTCCCTTATTTTATACTGCTTTCTGCATTGCCATGTTGTGTTATTCATTTTTGCGTTGTAGTGCCCCGCCACAGCTATGCGCCACTGTGTCTACAATACGAATGGTGCTAACACTCCAGGATGACATAAAAATGATTGCAGATAAGCGAGACTCTGAATGTGATAACTCAGTGCACTTAGCTCTTAAGCTTTATAGGAATATTTGTTTGATGGGTGTGGTGGTGGTCAAAGTCAGTGGAGTCGTCAACTCCTCCTCCCCCTTCCCCGTTGATGAACTCAAATTTAGGCACAGAAATTTATCGGAGGACAGTGGCGGGAGGTATTAATTGGTGTTTCTTGCTGTACAAGACTGTGTATTAAAAGCACTTGCAGAGCTCATTTATGTGTTTAATAGGGCATGGATTTCTTAAAGCTCCCTCAGTATTTTGAGGGGTGGCACTAAATGTCACCACTTCTAAAGAGTGTTATTGTTCCAGGGATGTTTTTCTTGAAGTCATTTTTGCAAATGTAAAGAAGCAAATATGTGGAAAGAACAGTTGTAAAAAGTTGGTGCACGTTCTCCCTTGCACCCTTGAAAATGCCTTGATAGGGCCTTGAAAGTCCTTGAATATCCTTGAATTCTTGTTTCACAATCCTGTATGAACCCTGAGTGGGCTGTCGTGTCTACACATTCAGTTCCCAAATAAAAACATCACTCTCGGTGTCTGCATATTCGAAAAATGGTCCTGTGGACAGAAATGAATAAAAGTGACGTGACAAACGCGATAAAGGCTGAGGGGTTCTTGCTAGTGGCTGTGGCTGGAACTATGCAGTCCACGAGAATACTGACAGTAAGGGAGATTTATAGTGAGTAGAAGATTCCTCACTGTTCCAAGTGGTATTCCTTGCGATGTTCCAACTAGCTCCGTATTGTGTGCAGGTTTCGGAGGTTGCTGCATGCCCAATTAGCAACCACCATGACGGGGCTGTGTCTCCGGCTTTGAAGACTCGGGCCTGCACCAGCTGAGTGGCTATGGAATTCCCTCCTTGTGGCTGGGCAAGTCTTGTAGGGGCCCTGGCAATTTTCCTTATGCCACAGTGTACGAGCGGAGCTTGAAAAGGCCAGACCAGGAGAATACTGGGCTACACTCGAGGCTGGGTTCGATCCAGGAAACGAGTGAGCGGGATGAGCAGCCTACCGTAGTAGCGCCGCTGTCGCATCTTGGAGAGACAGGGTAAGAGACACCACCATGGAGAGTAGGGAGCTTGATGGCAGAGTAGCACTAATACCTGCCTTTTCATGTTGCAGTTCTGCTGTAAATGTGAAGAGTGTTGGCAGCTTTCTTAGTTCCTGTGTTCTTGCTGGGTTGTGCTGTGACTAAAGGCTACTCTGAAATAACACCTACTTTCGGTTAACCATCTGCGTTGCAGTAGATGAGTCTGGTTATTCGCTGTATGCTTGTGTGGAGGCCACAGCAGCTTTCACCTTTGAAGGATCCTCTTTCGTTGGTCACCCGGCAAAAAACAGAAAACCAGAACGTGCCTGTTGGCGACCGAGGCCGACGGTTGTTGACGGGTGTTTACCACCGCCAGCCTGTAGCGTTTCCCTGGCGTGCAGCAGGGCTAGGTGGGCTAGGGCACTGCCTTTTGAAGTGGCCACGGCCCCCGCATTGGAAGCAGAGCGGCTGCTGGGCATCAACATGATTTGTTCTTTGGCCTTCGCTAGAAAAGGCCTGATTGTGGCGCTCTCATACTCCGCCGTGCCTTCGGGGTACAAATGCTCTCGGTTGACGCCTTGGTAGTCCCTCTGTGGTGCCCGACCAAGCGCAGGAGGGCTCCAAGGTGGCGACTGGCGGTGGGGGCGGGTGATATAGGCGCTCCGCCAGCATTGAGGCCTCGATGTTTGAAGCCTCTTTTGCCATCTGGTCCAAGTTGGTGAAGCTGCGTCCTCTCAGAAAAGGCTGGAATTGAGGGTGGCACTGCCTTATTGCCCGTATAACCTTTTCCATGTCCAACGCAGTGGGGTCTGCTTGCTCATGAAGCTCCTGGAAGGACCTTATATAGTCTATAAGGCTCTCTTGCACCCCTTGTGTCCTGGCGCGCAGCTCATCCTTCAGCCGGACGACATAGCGGGGGGGAGGAACTCAATGCGCAACTGATCTTTGAATTGGGTAGTCTGCGAGTTCCTGCAAGAAATCTGCTACAGATTTGGGCTCAGTGTGCCCCTCGTAAGTTGGCACCGGGAGGTGCAACCGGGTGCTATCCCTAGTCAGCGCATTGGCCAATGGGGCTAAGGCTGTGCATACAAAGCTTGTCTGGTCCGTGTTTGCTTGCACTACGGTAGCCAGATTTACGTCTACTCTTTCGTCGGGTGTAGCAGTTTGAGCACCCAGCTGCGCCTGCAACGAGCTTTTGAGGATACCCTGTTGTGCTACTAGCGTGGATAACTGTCTCACTACTGTCGCTAATTCCTCTGAAGTCATTTGTCCCGTCTCTGATTTACTCATATTCCTTGCATGATCACGTGATATGTCTACCTTGTTCGGTGGGAGGTGTTGCTATCGCTGTCTTCATCGGCTTTGGCTACTGGTTCTAGCGGCACGATAAATTCATGAACGATGGGGTCTAGCCCTTCTTTTCCTAATGCCTCCTCGAGGCGTTCAGCGAGGTCTGCTTTGTTTCCTGACTTGTTCAACCCTCGTGCTCCTAGTTCAAACTTTAGCTCGGCGACCTTTAGCTCGTTAAGTTTCCTTCTACGCGTTGTCATTATGTCTTGTGCTTACACTAAGAGCATTGTGCAGACCGCATGCGGGCTGCCAGAAATTTGCCAGAAAATATCACTTGGCAACATACATAGGAGCAGCTGACATAAAAATAAATTTGTTAAATTGCACAGCATACCAACACAATAAGGCCTTATTATTGTGGGTACTGGAAACCTGCATATTCTTCAGAGGGGAAGGCGTCCCTTATTGTGCATACAACACAGCTGGGCAGGACCCTCCTACTGCGTCGTCCCACCCGACGCCAGACCCATCGGGCAAACATGCGGTACGCAGTGTACCTGTAGCGTCTGAAAAAAAAAAAAGCATCACATTAGTAATATTTTACCACTTACGTTCATATGTCATGAAATGCAAATTTTTGTATGTAACAAACCAGCACAACGACCAGCCCCAATACATAGCCATGTAAATTATTCCCAACATGATGCATTGCCAGGGGTGGAGCTTGTTCGTACCTTTTAACACTTGATATTTGCATTCTATGACTAGGCGCACGCACGCACACGCACGCGTACATAACGCACACAAAATTGTGCACTGACATGAGGGTGCAGGTGCCTCGTGTAGCATATCGTCCGAGTCAACAAAAAAAGAGCCTGTGCGATGCCAGTGAAGAAAATAATTTGACTTCTTAAAGATATTCTGCGCTGCTGAAACGTCTTCTGATGCCACAAAGATAACTTCGATAGCACGGCTGTTCAAGCGTACGCAACTGCGATGGCTAACTCCTATCAGTGACAACCTAATCTTGCAAACCGACGATCATTTAGGGTCGCGAGCACGGTAGCGAACGTATGTCCGACCTGTGTATTTCCGGAGCCTGCACAACTTCAGGGCACTCCTCCAAGAGTTCGGAGTACATGATCTGGAGAACACGTATATTCAAAAAAGCAACACCGAACATTTCGTGTGCCGTGATGCAGTTGTCGTCGCCTCTCAATCTATCCACACGATCCAACTCCCTGCAGCACAGCGACTCCAACTCGGTATCCATTGCCCTGCAATGTCCGCACTGGCACCTGTGATTTCACACTTTCAAGCATTTCACACTTCCCATCCGTAGTGCATATATTATTCAGCATCGTAGGTATAATCCTTGCAAAATTCATACAGAAAAAAAAAGCACAACATGCAAAGCGGACAAGCCAACTGCATGTTTTACAATGCATTGTTACAGGGCCATGCCTTTCTTTTCTTTTTTTTTCGCTGTCTCGCATAAAATGGCGTACAAATATATCAATTAGACATCACTGTTGAGCGCCCTGGATGTTGCGACGCCCGACATGGAGTTAAGTGATACTTGCCATTCAACATTTCCGACGCGCGGGTCTTGGTGTGGCTGCTCCTCGCTGTCATTGTGGGCCTCATGCTCCGATTCACTGCTGGCAAGTGGGTTGAACTGAAAGTGATTCGCCACATCTAACAGAGCGTCGTCTATCGCCTGCAACAAATCCTCGTCTATGGATGACGAGGACGACACTGATGAAGACGACAGCGTTGACATGTCGAATTCGTGAGAACGAACCAGACCGTTCAAAGCGCGCTCACGTCCGCGGGTTGCAAAGCGCTGCGCACGTCACAATTTTGTGTGGTCACGTGGACAGCTTTGGTTATAAAAAATCCAGACGTTCGGGGCACCCGTTGAAACCGAAACTGCAAAAGGTCGCATTAAAAACGTGTCTAATTAAGCAACCGTCGTGCGCTGAAGCAAATGAGGTTTGTACGCGTGATAAATAGGTCATTAGCTAGTCATCCCAATGCAAAAAAAAAACAAGATGCAAAATTTTTGTGTCAGTGCCCCTTTAAGCTTCCTTCTACGCGTTGTCATTGTCTTGTGCTTACACTAAGAGCATTGTGCAGACCGCATGCGGGCTTATGGGTGGCGAGTTTTCGCGGGGCGGACCAAGGCATGATACAGTTCCAGGAAGAAGGTTACATTAATTAACATTCATTAATTAAGCCACGTTGGGCGCCAATGAAGGATCCTCCTTCGTCGGTTACCCGGCGAAAAACAGTCACCCGGTCACCCAGCTAAACACACGGCCGCATTCTTTAGCAAACAAACAACGGGTTTATTCCTTTCAACCATGAGAACTAAAACGATCTGCAGTTTTGAGCGGGACGAATACTGGGCGACACTGGTACTCCGGGAAGCACGCATTTTTCGTAGCGGAGCGGTAGCTGGCGGTCTAGTCCTGTCCCAGGTGCAGGCAGTGCGGCGAACCTCGTGGGCACACACTCGATGCCTTGCCGCTGTCCGTGCTCGTCCGAATCCCTGGCAATCAATGCCTTTCCATTCACCACTCACACAACACCCCTGCCCGCCTTCCGCGGCCGTCTCTTATCTATATTCCGCCTGCGTGTTCCTTCACCCTTTTCTTATGCGCGTGCTGGAGCGCGCATGCTCGGCCACAAATTTACGCGACTGTTCACCGCGCGTATCTAGACACGAGCTGTCGTACACGCCACATAAACGCACGCGCACTGCGGTACCATCACATGCCCACACCTTTAATGGGGCAAGTTGATCCTGTAGATCTTTTTCGTGCCTTCACTCACAGCAAAGGAAGTCCCAAAGATAACGCTGCATTTTCAAAAGCCTCAAATTTTGAAAAAAATTGCCAAGTAAACAATGGTGCTTCACACGTGACCAGATAGCCAAAAGACTGAGGGATACTTGGCTGGAAACACTTTTTAATTTACTTGTACCATGTAGACTGCATGTAACGCTGGTTGCGGGAGTCGCCAATCTTTGTAGTTTAAGTGTTACCCCCTATAACCAAAACTTCAGAGTTTTTGAGCTCCTAAACAAAAACCTAAGGTCGAAACTCAAATTGTTGCGTCTTGCACAAAAAACAAGTAAAGGTCACAAATGCATCATTAGCAGGGGAATTATTCAGTGTCGTGCTGTTTTTTCCTGGCACTGCGCATTCACCCTTGCCAAGGCTTGCGCTCTGAAGTGCTGTTTCAGGCTGCTTTGTGCGCAGTACAGTCTCACTTTGCTTAAGTATTCTGGCGCATCGTTGCACAGACTGTAGGGTGTAAGGTCTTCGTCGTTGTCAGACCTGCCTTCACTTGTGACATGCATACTACCACGTAAAGCTGTAGTGATTGCAGCACTGCTGCTCACTTCGTCGCAAACAACCAACTCATTCTCACCAGCATGATGTAGCCTTGAAAGGCATCAGTGATGGAAACAGGGTTGTTTTCGATCAGGCTAGGCCACACGTCAGCGGCTTCACCTGGTTCTCTGGTAAAGTCACACAACTTGGGTTCTAAACCTTCAGTGGTACTTTCCGAAAGCACCTTCCCAGTACCTTTCCAGGCTACAAGCCTAGCACACGTAGCAACAACCTAAAAAATGTGCACCGATACCCCAATGAAAGCGAAAAAGCCATAGAGGTGCATGAAAACAGCCTTGAGCAAGTTCTGGAAGAATATACTGGGGCTGAACAGACCGCCACACACAGTGCGATTCGTTCCGTGCTTTATGGCTGCGCCCACACAAGAACATGAAAAGCCAGATCGCATCTCAAGTTGGGTTTGTCTACGTAGCTTTTTCATTGAAATAAACCGTAACCTGCGCTTAGTGCAGTTCTTTCAGCGTGGCTTCAACAGCATTGGCTGGTGTTTGCTCATAAGTTTCAGCGTGGTGTCCACGCGAAAAGTACGGCACTGCCATTTCCAGTCTTGTTTCTGGCAGACAAGCTTGGCAGAGGCGCTTTATAACTGCTTTCGCTTGAATCATTGTTGGTTTCTGCGGGCAGAACCTCAAAAGGCATCTGTTCTCGGCATACAGCTGCAACTAGTATCTCATTGTTAAGAAATCTTGGCATTTCCTGCATGAAAGTCCACATTCACATAGCTGTGAAAGCCTCCACCTTCTGCTGAAGAAGACCAGCTACAGTCAAGCATGGCTTACTTATCAATACAGGCTATTGGCTTGCAATGCTGGTGTCGGTCGGGGGTTTGCTAAATACCCGCTTTCAAAAGTAGTTCGGAATTGTGTCGGTCTTGACAGTGTTCCATGCTGCTGCCAGCACGTGGATTGCACCCAGAAAACTAACATAGTATGACTTGTCATTCATTGTCTTAGCACAGCAAGGTCTTCTCTTAAAGATGCTTCTGTACAGGGTCTTCTGACTTTTGATTTTGATTTGGCTACTGTTGGCCAAACCATAAGCTGTATGCGCCGCACACTTGTTTTGCTACAGCTAACAACTGGCGAACCACCACAGTTCGAAGTTAGCGTGAAGCCACTCCGCGCAGCGTTGACATTTTCCTTGTGCATTTGTAAAGCCGCCTGTCCGAAATGTCTGCGTAGTGTCCGTGAAGACTGCTCACCCTTCTTCTTAGCTATTCATACAAGACGCCAGCATCGTAGATCTGGTTTTGAAGGTTAAAAATAAGAAGAAAAAATAACCTTTCCACGAGCAAACCGCTCACTATCTTACTGCTCGACGCTTCGTGGCTTCTACAGGAGAGACCGTGCAACTTGTCCTTTCAGTTCCTGGTGCCCAAGTAACTGAAGCATGACTCGCAGAAAAAATGAGAACACAGGAAATTCTTGTGGCACCTCCATATCCTCCTGAAGAGAACCTTACTCGCAGGGATGACTTGTGGGCCACAGAGCGTGTTGATTAGCTTAAGCAAGCCACCCAGTTGCGTCCAGGTCAACACAGTGAACATAACGTAAGTCGACACCATCAATATGCCCTGCACCTTGTTGATGGCTGCATTCAGCAGGACTTTAGCACACTTTCTTTAGCACACTTCTTTAGCACACTTCTCGAACAGCTGATGATGATGGTGGTTGGCTGATAATGCCGCAAGGCCAACTAGGGCAGAAAACGCCAAAACAGTGGGTAAATATGAGAGGTCAAAACGTAAACACTAATATCAGTCAGCATTCTCGAACAACTGCCTAAAGCAGGACTGACACGAAATTTTCCGGTTACATTTCTTTTTCCACTGCCGTGGGTGCCTACCAGCCCGGTAATCATAGAATGGCACATTAGATGGTTGTCTGCACTGTAAGTAATTATTTAAAGCCTTGTTTATCCAATGGTCCTTCATTTTCTAACAGCAGTTGAGCAGTGCGTTAACTTTGTTTAGGCAGTCACCTCTCACAGGCATTGCAGTTTCAAAGGGGCGGGTAAACGCCTCATGCATTGTAGGGTCGACTTGGCGGTCGACCCAAGAACATTGACTGCTCACTTAAATGTTTATTCCTCCTCCTCCTCCATTGCCTCAGCAGATGCGACAATGCTTCCAAGATGTATGTATCTCTGTAACTTTTTGCGTCATTTTGTGATTGCGAATGACACTAACAGGAATGTCGTTTCGGCAAGCTTGGTCATAAAGCCGGACAACTTATTTAAGAAAACTCTCTTTACTGGTAGGAGACACATGCAGCCATTTTCACCAACTCTCTTTGCGGTTTTCATAGCCCGTGTTCATGTTATGCCTGATTAAAGCAGCCTGCTATATTATAGGCTGTAATGCGAGTCGATGAAATTTAGTTGCAATGAGAGGAATCCAGTCGTACAGTCAGTGGTCAGGTTTGAATTTCTTTATTGCATTTGGCTGCCACCGACAACATTTCAGTCTCCATCTCACAACAGAGGCGTAAAGAGCACTGGCGGTGCTTGCTTGCCAGGAGCATGCTGAAGTGGTCCGCTGCATCTATTTCTTTGCTGGCCATTTACCCTAGCAAGTTGATTTCCCTGTCAAATGGCTTCTCCATCCACCTCTTGCTTTGCTTGCTGGGTATGCGGCAACTGGTGCGTGGTCCTGGCATGTTGTCCGGCATCAGTGCAGCTGAGGGGTTGTCGTCAGGGGTGCCTTCGTCATAAAGGCCTTACAAAAGGCTCTGTGCTTCCGAAAGAAGGTCTTGGGAGGCATCTTCCTGTGGTGTGCGTGGTGGGCTTTCTATGTAGGTTCCCACTGATTTTGCACAAGTTTTGACCAACACATGGTATTTGGTCGGTGAATTGAGTTTGTTTATTCATTTTATGAATTTATGCAAGTTTTGTTGTGCGGGTTCAAAAATAACTGCTGTGAATACAACGCATAAAAATGGTTTGCGCAATATTTTGGGGGCGGACATTGTAGAGGTGTGAATAACTGATTCGTTGGGTTTGCACAGTTGTGTATCATTGTATGGCAGTTCAATGACAAGTCACATTTCATATTTCTTTTAAAAATAGGATTATCAAAATACCCTCTTGATTTTTTTGTTAGGAAAAGGAAACGCTGGGTTCAGTCCTAAACACAAGCTACCTACACAGCTTTCGGTGCACGAGTTACTGGTTCAATTTAGAGGCTGTGAGAGACTGTAAGAGTGAACCGGGCAATATTTTTGTGTATTAAAATTTCGGAAGGCAATACGCAGTTGCAGCATGAGGAAGGCAGAAGTCAAACGCTTGTCCAGATTGTGGCACTGGGGAAAGTTTTCTGGCAGTGTGTGGGACTGCAGGGCAGTGTTGACCAATGCAGAGAGGGGGTTGGTCAAGATCTTACTCTCGTCTGTGCAGAAGATGTCTGTGTTGCAATAGCTTTACTTTGTGAGGCAGTGGGTGAACCAAAGGGTTTGGGTCTGCTTGTGCCCGGTAAGACTTCATGGCCAACAGGTGGTCATTCTCGTCTACCTTGTCAGCCTGCAAGTACTCCTTGCGCGTGTTGCACAGCTTGAACTTTTTGGTGACGCTGTGAGTTATGTAGGCAGCCAGGTAAACGAGCGACTGCATCTTCACGTCATCAATGGCCGTGGCTTCGTCCTCCAAAAGGCTCCCGTCAAGCAGGCTTGGCGCCTCAGCACCCTCCTCACAGGCAGCCTTCTTCAGCTCCACAAACTCGAGCAACTGTGTCCGTTCATCCACAGCATAGCTGCCCTTCTTGCTCGGCCTGAAGAACTGGCTCACCATGATCAGGAGCAGGGTGAGCTTGAACTCCAAGGCCCTTGGCACCGGATTCTTAGAACGCACGCATGAAAAAAGGTTCTCTAGTGCGTCTTGGGTGAGCCGGCAGAGCAGTACCAACAGAAAGTTGTACACGTTCCAAAAGCTCGTGCTGGATCCGGAAGGCACTTGTCGTTGAGATGAGTACCCCAGTCTGGACAGGCTTGAAGCAGTCCCGGTCAGCGGAAGTGGCCTTGATGGAGAGGGTCGAAAACGCCACCATGAATTCTTCCAGGAAGGCCACGGCTTCATCATGGCTGCTCTCCTTGAAATTGCTCATGGCGGGTCCTATGTACCAAGATGTCATCAGTGTGAACCACTTAAAAACTTGCTCCACAAACCACGCTGTGGTGAAGGCTTCTTCAAGAAGCAAGCCTAAGTGTACTAGCACATGTATTGCAGCAGCCACACTGGTTCAGCACTGCTACCGCTGAAGACATTCATCTTGTCGAAGTGGTTGTCTTCCAGGTGGCTCGGTTTGAGATGTGGCGCCAACTTCAGATCTTGTTCGGCATTCTTCTTGACCAGCTCCTTCTTATGGTGCACTGAAACCTAGAACATGGAAACGAAAACCGTTGAAAGGAAAAAAAAAGGAAAAAAGCCTTTGGGAGATTTTACAGCTATGATTTGTCGGCGTTGGAATGCTAACTGTTGACATATGCCACCTCAATGCCCTTTACATTAAAGGGTTGCCTTTGTGCTTAGTGCGGTTGTCTCCCATGCACTGACTGTGGGGTGACACTTCACTTGAACTGGTCGCTCATGCCACCGTTGCCCAAGCTTTTGAGTGTGTGAGCACTTGAATGACTCTTCCAAATTTCAAACCGGTTTGGTGCAAGAATTGATCTGAACGGTTTGAAAACAGGTACGGATGGTCGGGCAACAAACTGGGCGACACCAAAGCCTCTGTGTCAAATATCCCGAAGGAACCGTCCGTACGAATTTGCAGCATCGGAAGACAGTCGCTCTTTGCGTCAACTGCCTGCTTGATTCATGCGCACTCGCCTGATAACAGCTCTGGTGTTATGTAAGATGGATGCGCCACATCCATTGTTGCTGTGGAATCTCGGTGTACCTGACAGCATTTACCGTTCACTGTTATCTCCCGAATGTGTCTTTCTAATAGCCTCATATTCCCATTGCCTTCGCCGGCTGACAGATAAGGTACTCTGGGTTTTCAACACCCGGCAGCCACGTTGCCCAGCTGGTGACAGTTAAAACAAGTTGATGCTTGTCTCTTCTCAACAGCCTATGCCTGCTCCTTGGTAGTTTCTTTTCTGCCTTCTCATTGTCTAGGTGCTTAAATTTACTCCTTGTCGCCCATGCCCTTGGCATCTCGTGACACTTTTTTTGCCCTTTTTCATGTTTCGGTTGGGACTCCTGGTTCGCACCCTCTGTCATTTCACTAGCATGACAAGACATGAACTCATCATAGAGTTTCGGCAGTTCGTGCTACTCTTGCCACACCTAACCTGTCCAGTACCCAGCTGCCGATGTTTGCAGGGAGTTGGCGGTAAGACTGCTCCAAACCAAGACGCTGCATCACTTTATCATGTTTGCCAAAGGTGTCCTCCTCCTTTAGCCACCCCTCAAGATTCCGCTACCATGAGCTCAAGATGGCTAACCAAAGCCATGGTGGCTGCATGGTGCTCGTACACTGATCGTAACAGTGGGTAGCGCTAGAAAGCAGTGTCAGACATGTAAACAAACCACTGCGCATCCACTTTGTGTGACCCCTCCCCAGAAGGCACCTGGCAGGAGGGAAGGATAGTTTACTTATCAAATATGCATTTCTCCTGATTTTGCTGTGGTTACTGGAGGGACACATGGACAGAACAGCGAAGCTGACGATCCATTTTGTTGCTACCTGGCCTGACATACTGAAGGGCCTGCAAAAATAGGTGAGATCAAGCAGGAGAAGCAGTGTTAGCATCCTAACATATGAGGGCCTAAATCTTTTTTACATCGTTATTGAAGTACTTGTACGGGGCATTTTCAACAAAATCCGGGACATTCGGTCATTTGGCTGGTACCGGGAACATTTCATTGAAGTCCCGCTGGTAAGCAGCGTGTTTCAAGTCATCATCAGTCTAGCTTTCGCTTCCGGATTCAGCACTCGAGCGTCTTGTGTTAGAATCCCTGTCATCGAGCATAGATAGAGAAAAAAAAAAAAGACGGCGCGAAGCGTCCATGGCTGAAAATTCACACAACACTCAGTTTACGATAGCAGCATGCCATCCATTATCAGCGAAGCAACAAGACCAGAAACTGGAGAGAGGAAGAGGAAAGGGAGAAGGGTAAAAATTTGCACACACTTGCAGGGGTGAGACAGCTGCGCATATTGTGCAGTTTTGATACAAAGCTGTTTTCCTGCACCAGGCTGCTCCAAAAGCTTGAAAATTGCAAAAATTGCACCAAACTGCTCTGAAATGGTCTGAGAGCCAAGGATTTTAACGCTCCCATCAGTTTCAGTGGGGAAAAATGCTTACTGACGGCATAATCTTCCAGCACCCCCAAGGTACGAGATGCTGTTTGTGAAGGTTTAATTGTTTGATCATGTAATAAAAAACTCATAAAAATGTCCCCAAAATAGTTTTTTCGAAAGTCACAATGTAGGGTTGCACATGTTATATTCTGTGAGTTTTTAAAGTTTTCCCATCGAAAACCATTGCAAAGTCCTGCAGAAAAAATGCTTACGTGTTCTGAGGCGACAAACTATCTCAGGAACGACATTACGTGGCGCTGCCATCTTGGTGTGGTTAAGATTAGAAAACATGGCAGCCGGGCGAAGCAGTTGCTCGTGGTTCATCAGGCAGAGCACTCTTTGCCTATTTCTACCGTGGTTTTGGCTATGGAGGGCGGCTGGGTTTACATTCAGTCGTTTGATCTGTTGCGGGAAGTTGCGCGACTCGAAAGACGGGAGTTCATCAAAAACAATGCGGTGCCCGCAAATTCGCCCTGTTTCGGCCTTGAGTGTGAGGCGCGGTGCTGCGCGCTTGAAGTGAAATTTCGGACCCATTGCGGTGTTATGAAAAGCTGAGTTATTGGTGTGTTTGACAGCGAGCGGCGGGAACGGGACGATGAACTCTGCAGATGTGGCGGCGGAGTCTACATCGCCTCAAAATGTTGGAGCAGTGTCCGATAGCGGGACAAGCTTTTATTGCACGCTAGTAATAATGGTTCATCTACCTGAAGTGAAATTTAATGCCAAGAGGGAGGTGGCTAAACATACCAACGTTACTCAAATTACGATCGCAGTAAGCAAGCACCTTGGGAATTGAAATGGGAGGGCTGGTGGGGTGCGACGACTGTCACCTCGCTTCAAGCAACTTTTGTCATGGCTCTACACTTCTGTGTAAAGCCAAGTCTGGGATTACCGTATTTTCCGGTGTATAAGTCGCAGTTTTTTTTTTTTCTGAAATTTTCGTTGGTGCATCTTATCCGCCGGTGCAACAAATGTATGGAATAAACCCAGTACATGGCGGCCGCGCGTGGTCCGTGCGCGAAAAAGTGCCTGTGTGTTAAGAGACACAGCTCTATGGTCTAAATAAATTATTTGTTAGCGAGTGGGAGGAAGCAGGATTCGATGGTTTTGTCGTAATGCTGTCTGTAAGTACATGCCATCTGTGTATTCATAAACCATTATTGAAAAGTTAGTTCAACACTGCTCACCGGGGGATGCGTTCAGAGGCGGCGGCCGCCACAACCGTCTACTTTCGCCGCACTTTTAACGAACTGATCCTTGATGAGTTTACCTGATTAACTAGCGTGTATTGTACACCGGTGCGTCTTATACACCGGCGCGACCAATACAAGTTTTTCTTTCGGAAAAACTGTCGTTTTGAGGGGGGTGCGACTTATAGACCGTAAAATACGGTACAAAAATAATAATATCTGCTAATAAAAATGCCTTATGATTGCTTAGTTTTTCTATTCGATATTTTCAGCGGCCCTTCATATGCTATTTATGCATAGAGCCTAAGAATTTAAAAATAATTTGTAAAAAGGTAGTGCAGTTCGTAACCTATGATACTCTGGTAGACAAAAACTTTATTGAAAGGCTGTTTCAGTGTTAAGTACGTTAAAAATCGGTTAAAAATTGCACTCCCCCTCCCCCGAGTTGCCAAACATGTGATTCCTTAGGCTCCTAAGGTGACATAAATAATAAATGTCGTTAACTGCTCCAAATCAAGGTTCTTCTGCTCCAAAATTGAGATTTCGCTGCTCCAGAAACTGCTCCCAAATAGGATTCAGCTGTCTCACCCCTGCACTTGTCAAATCGGCCGGTTGCGGCGGACCAGTTTGATTTGGTTTGTGCGGAGACCTTGACTTTAGGTTGCTCCGATCTGCCCTTGGAAGAAGCGTGGGGTGCCCCATATAGGCCATTGCAATATATTTGGTCCGAGTGGAGTGAAAAATTTACTCCGGGATTGCTTTGTACCTGCCACTGGAATTCGCTCCCCTGAGAATCCTCCCTTTTAATCAGAAAGCTGGTGGTATGTGCTGAGATAGAGCACGTTGTCGTGAATTAAATCTGATCACACAAGAAGCATCTACACCGTCTACCTTCAGAGGGCAGTGTTCCGGGCTGTCACCACGGTCGATGTAGGGCTTCAGCCGGTTGACATTGACCACATCGTGACGTCCCCGATGATTTTCAACGTCCCAGTCGTTTTCTGCTGTTTGTCACACGAGCCAGTAGGGCCCATGGTGCGGGTGTAGGAACTTCAAAGTTGTATCACATTTCCCAGCAGGCATCCCCAGGTAGACGAAGTCGCCCGGGACCAGTTGCTGTTCGCGCTGCATGCTGTCGTAATGCTGCTTGTTTGCCTCCTGCACCCTCCTCTCTCGCTCCCACACCAGCTCTTTTGCCTTTCCCCACCGGCGAAGAAATTCCTCATTACTTGGTTCCGTATCCGGTCCAGGTGTAATGGGGAGGGCGGCATCAATGGGCAGTGTTGGTTCGTGTCCATATAGCAGAAAGAACGGTGAGTAGCCAGTCGTCTCTTGCACCAAGATGTTGTATGCAAATGTCGCAAATGGAAGGAGTTCGTCCCAATCACAGTGATCAGCGAAAACATACTGGCTAATCATTTCTGCGATGGTTCGGTTAAACGGCTTGCAGAGGCCATTTGTCTGCGGGTGGTAAGCTGCTGTTCGAGCGTGGTTTGTCTGGGTCAGGCGAAACAATTCTTCAATCATGCCTGCTACAAAATGGCCGCCTCTGTCTGTGACCACTTGTTCTGGTGCCCCACGTCATAAAACGACAGCTTCCAAGAAGGCCTTCGCAGCACATGCTGCTGTCGCTTTGGGTGTAGCGACGGCTTTCACCCACTTGATGTGGTAGTCTATCATGGCAATCACATGGCAATTGCCGTTTGAAGACGTAGTCAGGGTGCCAAGGAAATCTCTCCCGATCCGCTGAAAAGGCCGCTGTGCGGGTGGCAGGGGCTGCAGCAGACCAGATGGTCTCATCGGTGGCGTCTTCCTTGTCTGGCAGTCTGGGCAGGACGAGGCATATCTTGTAATCTCTGCAAACATTTTTCACCAGAAGTAGCGTTGGCGGATCTTGTCGGGCATTCTTTTCATGCCCAAATGCCCTGCCATTACATTATCATCGTGATAAGACTGCAAAATCTCACGCCGAATGGGGCCTTGGGAACTGCCAAAGCCAGCTTATCTTCTTCAAAACCTCTTGCTCTTCTGAAGAGCACTCCATTCCTCAGAGAGAAAGTCCTTGCTGTCGGGCGAAGCTTCCTAGGAGCCGGAGCACTGGGATTCTGCAAATGGTGTATGATTTCCCTCATGAACTTGTTTTCTCCCTGGAGCATGATCACCCCCACTCTTTGTTGCGCCGCTACAAACAGTGGCATCTCTTCCTTTTGGGTAGGGGCGCCGTCATAGGGAAGGCGTGAAAAGGCATCTGCATTCGAGTTTTTGCTACCTGGCCGGTGCCTGAGACTGATGTTGAACTCTTGCAGAAGGAGGCTTCACCGCGTGAGCCGCCCACTTGGATTTTTGGTTGTCATTAGCCAGGTAAAGCTTGCCTGGTTTGTTACTTCCGTGAAGGGGATGCCGAAGATGTATGGTCGGAACTGCCTGGCTGCAAACACTACCATGAAGCATTCTCGCTCAGTCGCACTTAGCTTTGTTCAGCTTTGTTTAAGTAGCTTACGACATACTCCCGATCGCCATCCTTCTGTACAAGTACTGCGCCTATTCCGTACTTGCAGGCATTGGTGCACACCTCTACGGGCAGTTTGGGATCGAAGAGCCGAAGAATGGGCGAGCTGGTAAGATGGCACTTGAGCTGCTCGAAGGCTGCCTGGCATTCGTTGCTCCAATCCCACGCTTTATCTGTTTTCGTGAGTTCAGTGAGGGGGCACGCAATGCAAGAGAAATCATTGACGAATCGCCGGTAATAGTTGCAGAGACTCAAGAAGCCGTGGACTTGCTTCACGTTCTTGGGAACAGCAACCTGTGAAACTGCCGGGATGTTGTCTGGATCTGGTTTAAAATGATGTGCCCCAAATACTTTATACTATCAGCTCCCACGTGGCATTTCTTCGGCTGAAGGCGTAAGCCTACTGTGCTTAGTGCGTCGACAACGTTCCGCAGATCGTGGAGGTGTTCATCAGTGGCTTTGGAGAAAACTATAATGTCATCCAAATATGCAAGGCAGACCTTCCACAGCTTATTTGTGAGGACCTTATTTATCATCCTTTGGAAGCTTGCTGGAGCGTTACAGAGTCCGAACGGCACTACGTTGAAGTCGTAGAGTCCCGAACCAGTAGAGAATGCAGTCTACTCTTTGTCAGTTTCTCGGATGGCACCTGCCAGTATCCGGATGTCATGTCCAGTGTTGTGAAGAAGCAAGACCCCTGCAGCATATCCGAAACGTCATCCACGCGAGGGAGCGGATGCACATCCTTCTTGGTCGCCGCATTTACCTTCAGGTAGTCCACACAGAAACACCAGCTCCCATCTCGCTTCCGAACAAGCACCACTGGGGACGACCAAGGGCTCATTGACTCTCTGACAACGCCTTTCTCCAGCATTTCCCCGACCTGGCCCTCAATTATATGTCTTTCCGCAGCAGAGTTGCAATACGGATACTGCCGCATAGGTTTTGCGCCCTGGGTGTCGATCTCGTGCTCGATCGCATTGGTGTGGCCCAGGTCTCTGTCGGGGTCGCCAAAGAAGGGCTCATATTGCTGTAGTAAGGCCCTGAACCTCGCCCCAAAAGCGGGGTCCAGGTGTGTTCCGTACTGGACCTCGCCTACCCTTGTCTCAGGAATGCCCGGCTGCTTGGCAACAATCTCCACGTTCATCAGAAGTGTCACTTCCCCTATGGCTGCTCCCATAAGCGCTCGTGTATCGCAAAACCGGGCTTTAACTACTGTGCGGCTTGCGCGGCGACACTGACCGCAAGATTTTCTTGAATTCTCCATAATACGGGTGACGATACCCCGCACCTCTACCACTTTGTCGCGTATAGGAAAATCGGACTGAGACAGTTCAATCTTCGAACGCAGTACGTGACTAGGTGCGGCAGAGAACGAGCGTCCGGGCTAACGAGGACAGCGGGGGAGCTGCCTCAGCCATTAGCATTTGGCAATGGCGGTTGACTACGAGCCTCTGTGCTTAATGAGGACAGCAGGGGGCTGCTACAAGCGTCAGCCTTCGACGGCGTGAAGCTTGGTCGAAAACAAAGAAAGGACAGGGACCAGCCAAGTCTCAGTTCTTACTCCCGCTCACCCAGGACCCTTGCGGTTTCCCGCACCCTTTTTATACCTTTCTCTGCGATGGCCCAAATGGGGACCGATAGGTTTTCTTAGAACGACGGACTGCACTCTCTGCCGGACCCTAGTGCAACTGCTCTCCTTTATTTTCTGTGGAAGAACATAGGTGGCACCACAGTATGCTACATTTTCGTTATATTAACATAGGTGGCACAACGCTACGCTACACACTGTTGTGAAGGAGCTGTGCTTAGCCTAGTCGCTTTGCACAAAGGTGCGTGGTGAGGAATAACCACATCACAGCTTGTGGTCTCCATCCGTTGTTCCGCTCTTTGTTTAGTAAACCCGCCTGGTAAATAAATATTCACTTCCACATGCTTAATACGTGCTCCCCCTTAATTTTAGGCCTTTAGGGGTGCTTGAATAAAATTAAACAGGCAGTGTGCCATGGTAAAGGGAGAGCTGCTTCGCTGTAACATTTGCGTGGAGCTTGATTGTCTGTGGAGCCTTGAGAACTAATGCAAACGTATCCCATTAGTTTAAACTAGAGATCGGCAAAACGGCTCACTTCAGTGAGTGGCTCAGAACAGCTCAGTTCACTGAAGTGAACCAGTTCATTTGAACGGTTCAGCGGCTCAATTAGGTCTGTAACCTGTGTTAAGCATGCATAATCTAAAGTATTACTTAATTGTTATTGAGACATTTATTTTGTAACAGCATCCGATCTATTTGTACAGAAAAGAATTGGTTCCATCGCCATTACAAAAAAAAATTGTCTTTGCGGTATTTCAAGATCAACCACGGCCGAAATGTAAATTTTCTGTCAACTTTATTAATAGCCCACAAACACGCTCTACTAGTCGTTTCTTTTGGCTCCTCGCGAAGCTGCCGCATTCAACGCTCTTCATATTGTGGTCACGAACACTCCACAAAACTAACATGATACTGTAAGACAGTTAGCATGCGTACAGAAACGAGTTGACTTCATTGTCATTCCAAGGCCTTTTAAGTCTTTGTGAAGATCCAAAATCATGTTCGGTCAAAATAAAGACAAAATGCATTGTAAATTTTTAGTCAACTTTATTAACATTTTAAGTTAGAAAAGCGTCATTTCTCGTCCGACAGAGGTCATCAGCCCCTTACACGCTGTGTCAGCAGCAATGCACTGTCAGAAAATAATTCACAGAAATGTATATTACAGCTCACCTGTTTATGTATTCAATCAAACGGAGCAATCGCTATCGTCAAAGAGGGAATAAACAAAGCTGCCAAATGATTCCAACACAAAGTTTACAAACAACTTGGGTCATCGATAAAAACAGGAATAAAAGGAACATTTGCCTGCCTAAGCATATGTATACAAACACACTCTTACATGCAGGTAGTTCAACATGAAAAAAAAATGCGCTCAAGTAATACCAACAAGACAACGAGCGGAAGCATAAAAAAATTGTGGGCATCTAGAGCATCACCATTTTGAAATTAAAACCAAAGGCAGCAGCACGCGCACGTGCTCCCACTGCGCAGTTATAAAAAAAGCAAAGTAAAAATGCTCATCAATCTGCCCACTACTAATGAGCTGTAACGCGAGAAGAAATTGTTCTAGATACAACACAAAACATTCGACACGGTACAAAAAAAGATACAAAAATTACACTACATCAAATGTAGGTTGTGGTTAATGAACAAGACTGCTCACTTGATCCGAAGTGAGATGGCTCCTTTTCTGGGTACAGATTTGGCCAGCTTTTGAAAAGATTCTTTCCCAAGGCACACTTGTTGCGGGAATACAAAGCCTTTTCATGGCCACTGAATACAAGGTTGGATAGATGAATTTCCTACTTTCCCACCACTTCAGTGGATCATGAATGCGGTTCAAGTACGGCTCGTTGAGGTATTTATCTACCTCAACTACGGCGTAAGCTGTGGGGTCTTCTTTTCCTTGCAAGCAACTCAAATTCGCGTTGAACTCATCCCATACTGAAGATGTCTGAACAGGCTCCTCGGGCTCAGAGCTTTGTGCAGGCTGCGTGCTTTGGATAGCCGCTTTTAGCTTCAAAACAAGCGCCCTCTTGGTCGACTTAAACTTTGCATCACCACCAAAACCTCGCGACTTAAACCGTGGGTGCAAAATTATGGACTGCAAAATAACTAGTTTGATTCTCTGTTACCAAATCGCCGAGTCAGACCGTTTAAGAGTTCATTTGCAAGCTTTACAATGCTCTCAGGAGCGTCTCGGTTGGTCTCTAGATATTGCTTTTTTTTCCCGTCATTATTCTGGACAAAACGGGCGTCTTCGACAATGACACATTAGCTTCCGCAGAAATTTCTTTCGTCACATCGTTGAATACTGACAGCACTTTTACAGCATGCGCCAGTTCTGTCCACTCTGATTCTTCCAGTTGATCTCTGTGTGCTAGTAATGCTAGAGTTGAAACGAGTGGCTCCTGGTTTTTTTAGAAACCTGTCTAGCATGTCGAAGGTGGAGTTCCGCCGAGTGGGAACATCTTGTTTTAGTTTTAACAAGTTATGCTCCAATGGATGCCGAAATGGCATCTGTGACAACCAAATTCAAAGAATGCGCAAAGCAACCCAAGTGTCGGAAGATTTAGTTCAGTGACAGCTGCCTTCACGTTAGCAGCATTGTCAGTGACCACGGCACAGACTTTGTTCTGGATCGCAAATCTTCCCAAAACTCCACTTACCCAAGCAGCTATATTGCTGCTTGTGTGTCTATCAGAAAATTCCGAACATTCAATCAGACACAATCGCAAGCAAATAGACAGGTCAATATATTGAGCAGTCACGGCATGAAAGCTAACATTATTAATGTTAGTCCAACCGTCACACGTCAAGCAAACTGCCGGAGCATCTAGCAAAGATTATGTGGTTTTATCTAGAAGTTCGCCATGAACAGCGGCCAACAAACTATCTGAGAGTGTCTTACGGCTCGGCAAGGTGTAATTTGGATTCAACATATCGACCAATTTTCGAAATTCCTTATCTTCAACAAGTGAAAACGGATGGTATTCTTTGCAAATCACCTTGAGTATTTGAACATCAATTGGCCTTTTTTTCTGCGCCGGCACTGGTTGAAGTGCATCAGTATAGTGAGTCATCAAAGACTGCGATGGCTAGTTTTCTCTAGGCCCTGCAGACGTAGATGACGGTAGACGACGGTTTTTGGTGGTTCACCCGAGTGCAGAAGACGTGTTGCGTAACAGCATTTCACAGGGGTCACATCCCCTGGCATTGAGGAAACTGGAGCCAGGACCAAGCACAAGGTTGAAGAGAAGGTTGACTTCGTGATGCGGGCATAGTTTAATTAAGACCACCCCATTTTGATGTCTTCAGCCACTCAAAGTTTGGCGCAGGGAAAACGCTCCAGTCGAGCAATGCACGGCTTCCGGGCTTTGAGTGCGATTGAAACATCACCAAGGACTTTTCATGCAACTTGCCACGTGCCTTCTTGAAGGGATGTTGTGATCTCTGATGGGTGCAGCAAAAAAATTTTTGAGCGCTTTCTGTGGTGCTGTACAGCTTATGGTTTTGATTGTGTTGACTTCTGAATTCAAAAATAGGAAATGCACCCATGCCGTGTTCACCTGGCTGTTACAGGGCAGTCAACTAGCAAAGCATAGGCACGTTATGTTGAAAGCGGTAAGTTTGACTCACCTGCAGGTTGACAGAAAATACTTCTTCCTGGTTTCTGAACACCTCCGCAGTTCCTGCCAGGGCAGTCGATTCATACCTGCGTACAGTCAATACACCCAGTGACACTGGCCACGCACATGGCACCTTGTGTATGGACCCACGCACGCCCCGGCTGTGTGTGGCTTAGCCGTGTCCAGGGAAAAGAGCATCCTGTTGCTGAGCTAGAGCCAGGGTTGTTTTGGACCTTTTATGGCCCCCTGGTGGTGGCAACATGGCACTGTGGCTCCTGCTTTGTGCAAGCGGTATTTCCAAGATTGACCCACTCTTAGGAAATCAGCCAGTTGCCTCTTCCCATCTCCCTCCCGCTCTCTTTTTCTGTCCTGGCATCTTTTCGTGCCTGTCCTGTTGTCACCTGTTTCCTTAAATTAGGGTGCACTGTCAGAAGATATGGGGAGTCGACTCAAGAGAGCCAACAAACCCCACCGAATCTACAGGGCACAGGGGACAAAGGGGGTGGCCGTCTGATGTGCGGCTTTCGCCGACTAGAGCGGCAAGAATGAGCAAGAGCCTTGAACGAAAAAACAACACAAAGACTTATATTTAGGCAGGCAAGTCACAAATACAAGCACGAGGTAGCAGATCGATAATGACAGACAACTTAGGTGGAATTCAAATGCAAGAAACAGTCCAATTAGACAAAATGATACAAACAGGAGCGTTAACAAATGAAGATTACGAATCGGAGCAGTTAACTAAAAGAAAATGAACAGTTCGATGCTTATGAGAGACAGAGTCCCAGCATATTCACCGACCGGGCCGGACGATGCACCGCTGTCGGAGGCGAGTCGGCTACCTGGGAAGCGTGGCTTCGCTGTAGGCCAGGCCGTCCGAGACGATCACGGTCATTCGAGGCCCGGGAGCACGTTGGAGTCCTCCAGGGCGCGGGTTGCCGATGATGTGATGTACAAACTGGCAGGTGCCGTTGTCAATCACAACGTCCAAACGTAGCTGGTTTGTTTAGGCGCGGCTTCTCTTTTTATAGGCGCGCCGGCGGGGAGAGGGAGAGCACAAAACACAATTTGCCCGCCGCCGTCAGTGAATAACTTCCCTCTTCTCCCTTCTAGAATCATCGACGCTCTTTAGTACTGGCAAGGCCACGCGCACCTCCTCGAAAGTACTGGAAGCTTCGACGAAACCGGAGCGGCGGAGGTTTTATTTTTGTTGTTTTCTGGCCGGCCAGCCGGCGTGAGATCGTGTTACTGCCTCTTCATTCGAGAAACTTCCAGCCTTGTCTCGGGCGAATAGAACCGAATGGAATGAATCGGACGACTGCAAGAAGAATTAGGCGCTGTACAATAAAATGAAAAATTTATAAGGTACTTTTAGACGTCGTACGCTCGAGTTTGTGACACCTGTCACCTACTGTTTTCCTTTTACCCTCATGCGGCAAGGGTTAACTTTGAGCAAAACGGCCTGCCTAGAATATTTTTCATGAAGTTATAGTGGCCACGTATGGCTTGGTGCCTGCCGCCCGTGGACATCGTTGCGCCCGCTGGCTAAAAATAGCCAGAGGCGCGGGCGACGATGACGAAATCCTGGGTACGAACGAGGGGGCAGGAGCGAGCCGAAAACAACCGCACTCCTTCATGGTTCGAACGAGACTCCGAGACTGGAAAAAACGTCCAATGTGTCGTTTCCCGACTTGACTCCGCGGCGCGCCTGGTTGGTTGCGCTGCTAGCCCCTGTTGCCCTCTTTTCTGCTGCTCTTTTCCCCTGCTTGAGCTCCAGGCTGGGCGGCCAGCCAGGCTACAAAAAAAACGAGCCAACCACATGGCTAAAAGCAAAACACCTTCATGACCACATGACCAAGGTCACCCATGGCATCTATGCAGCGCTCAGACTAAGTCGCTGCAAACGTTCCTGTGAAGCGGTTATGTGGACTAAACTTACAGAACAACTCTGCTCATTCAAATACACAAGACACGTCATAACATAAGACGGTCAAGTACATAAGATAAAGTACGTGCTTACCTTGACTTCTTGGAAGTATTTCTCTGTCCGGTAGATAAATCCATAGTCGTCAGTGCAACTGAGGCACCCTAGCTTTTAAGTAATAACATAAAATCATGAAATACGTAAGATCAACTGACTGCTTGCTTCCCTCAACTTCTTGGAAGTATTTTTTCGTCCGGTAGATAAATCCATATTTGTCAATGCAACCTAGGCACCACAGCAAAAGTCATACATGAGATCATGAAATACGCAAGATCGAGGCTGACTGCTTGCTTCCCTCAACTTCTTAAAAGTATTTCTTCGTCCGGTAGATAAATCCATAGTTGTCAATGCAACCTAGGCACCACAGCAAAAGTCATACATGAGATCATGAAATATGTAAGGTCGAGGCTGACTGCTTACTTACCTCAACTTCTTTAAAGTATTTTTTCATCCGGTAGATAAATGCATAGTTGTCAATGCAACCTAGGCAGGAATTCTATCAAGGTTCCTGGTTATATTTGAGCAGAAATAATCATGCTTAAGAATTTACATTGCAGGTGCGACCAATGAAAAGCCATTCCATTGTATGCAGCTTTGGTCTGAGCAACAGGGTTCGCAGGTAACATTTTCAGGCATTTTTTGTGCTTGGCATGAGATGGTTATGTCACTGTGATGGCTTCATCCAACTTTATTCTAATGACTGCCTGTTGATATATAAAACTTTCATTTACCCTGCTTCGCGTGTTATGCCAAGTGACAGGGACCTGTGCGGACCAATGTATTGCTCATTTCTTCATACGTCCCAGTCATTGCGTCTAAATATGCAGATCACGCTAAATTGAAATGCAAAATTGTACCAACTAGCCCCCTTTTCACATGGCTCTGAGCCGCCGGGGTTGCCACTGTGTGCTGATGCGCCGCAGACCGTGTGTGCACCCAAGAAACTTTCGGCCTCCTGGATAGGCGAGCACATGTGGATGGTTTCTACGGCCCCGTGCATTGCTTGCCTCAGGCTAATCTTGAAACTGATGATACAGAGCGATTCGGTTTTGATTCAAATAAAGTCGCTGGTTCAATATCAAGCGAGCGTAACAATAGGTGCTGCTGTGCAACAGCTTGCACGCAGTGTTGTACGTACCTCTACAACAGGAATGACAGCTCATTCCTCGTTCCTCCCTAATTTTAAAACGAGTTCCCATTACAAGTTCCTTTAATTAAAAAGGAACGTGTTCCAGTTAGAGTTCGAACATTGAAACAGTAGCATTACAATACGGAACCGTACGGTAAAATTACATTTTATTTTTTTAAATTGAAATATACTGTCCGATAACCCTGAGGCAAAATAAGCGTATATTATATGAATATGAGCAACGCCGGCAGCAGATTATCTGGAGTATCTGGAGATGAAAAGAAGCCAAAGAAATGCTCCTATACGAATTTTTTCAGGGAGCACCGACATACTCCACACATGTCTAATGCAACTTTGGTGCTCGTGTGTTACACTTTCCACTTCAGTCTTCAAATATGCAGTCATGCTACTGCGCTCACATGTACAAACATAATTAAATTTATTGAAATAGAAACCGCATCAAAATGAATAATACATATGTGTTTAATGAATTCTGGTTAAATATTACAGTACAAGTGGAAAAAAATACCCAGAATACATATTTGCAACTTAGTAGAGCCCCTTGTTCGAACTCAGCAAGAGTTACATATTGGCATTGGACAGACGAACCCGTTTTTGTCATCAACACTTTGTTGGCAATGTTGAAGATCTGTTCCACCAAAGGACTTGAGGATACTGCCGTGTTGTACTTGAGGAAAATTTGGTTCGGTCCCTCGAAGTTTTTCATCTGCGATAGAGGGTAGTCAACTGGTACCAGCAGGTACCGCGATGGCTCATCCTGTGCCTCGGCTAGAAGGGTTTTTGCCCAACGGGAGTAAATCTTCGGACGAGGACGAGGTGTCAAAATCTGCGACGGCTGGTTTGGTCACCACAGCCAGCTCTGTCTTTATGTTGATGGTCGTCTGGGAACTGCCTGGGATCCATAATAGCTCGCCCTTGGGATTAAGCTACTGGCGACAACGAGCTCACGCTTGCTTTCAAGGCATCCAAACCTCAGATTTACAGGACTGCGCGGCCTGTCGCTGCAGCGATCGTTTTTAACCTTCCTGCTCAGGTCATTTTCTAGGCAATTAACCTTTGATTGCGAAGACTGCAGACAGTCCTGAACTCGCGAAAGTCTCTTCCAGCCGCAATCAGGCATTCATTTTTCACTAAGTATGTTCAAACGGCGTGGATCAAAGGGGCGCCAAAGCTCCAGTCTCATTAGCGTCTGTAGTCGCCGTAGCGACAAGGCCGTGCGCACCCGGTGCAGACTGCCCGACAGGCTGTGGCCTGCTGCGAGGTTATTCTCCTGCCTTTAACCTTTGAAGAAGCACGTCCCGCTGAAGCGCACCAAAATTGAGCAGCTTATTGGAAGAAAAACAAACTAGTGGCCTTTGAGCTTTTGTACTAGCTACAGTGACCTAAAGCCTTGGCATCAAAAACAGCAAATCCTAACGATGTAATGTTTGCCAAAGGAACGTTCTTCTCTTTGCTGTTCCTTTATAAACCTAATGAGTTACCATTATGTTCCTCCGTTCCTTCCAAAAGGAACTAGCTGCAGGAACGCCGTTCCATACAACACTGTGCACGCACCACACAACTGCTAAAACTGAATGTAACCTTGCGAGCCTCTAAGTAGCAGTGCCACATCTACATGCAATCATTTAGTTGGCAAACGAAACCACCCCGATAGGTAACCCATATCGTTCAATCGCACCAACTGTCATTCGTCAAAGCGCACATTAGCAGCGCGGGATCACAGTACAACACATACGGGCATTTTAAAATGTTTCTCACCTTGACGAAGTGTACGGGACAGACATAGCAACTTTTCATGGGCAGCCATTTGTCCCGCTGCACACCTGTGATCCAGGCGTTTCTTCGCTCTATATTAGGAGGGAACCTAAAAACCCACGGTTGCAACAGCAAGTTGCTTCTAGGCCGCAAGCTGCAGCCTGGTACACAAAGTCTGTGTCATGATGATGCCACCAAAAACATGTTGCAACGAGCAAAATACTGATACCCGCACAGCGCGAGCAGCGCAGGCTGGGCACTGTGCTCCATTATAGACCCACGAATGTGTTCGCTGCAGTTATGTTAGCTGCACAGTTACTTTATATTGACAGTTGAACACTCACAAGTCTGCCCTTTGCATTTACAATGGAGTACTAAATGGACATTTGGTTCAAAAGCTTTCGAAAGGTTTTCGAAATAGTCGTGTAGCACAGGCATTGCAGGGGTTTTGCTGGTTTGGGGATCGCATGTCGATCTCGTTCCGCAGCCACCACATTTGGGTGGGGCGATATCCTGAACTGACCAAATGCTATTTGATGTTAAGGCTGCGGTGCTATACAGCGTGCTTCGTGGCACTCAAGACCTGAAAACTACCATTACAAAAAACACGATGTAATCATGCATAGAATGTGCATGAATATGCCTGAGCTGCAAGCTTTCATATACAAAATTAGTGCAACCCTTTGAGGGAAGCACCCTTCATAGTGGCAGGACGTTTCACCTCTAGCACTGACTGCGCACAGCATGCACAAGACACCATGCCATCTGGAGATGTGCAAGTGAAAGGCATGCTTTCTCCATCAAACAGACCACAGTTTCTTGGATTAAAGTCGATGTGTTTTGATGACTCTGTCTATGAATGCTTCCACGGCTTTCTGCTTTGTTTTGGAGTCCCACCGCAAGATGGAAACTTGAGGTGTTTTGATGTACCCCATAATTTGTTCAATGAGGCTGGCTGTACCAGTGTTGCATGCTGCCAGACTGCAGTATCAAACCAGTTATCTGGCTTGACGTTCTTCCATCCATCTTGGTAACCTTCCCAGGCCATGAGTTGTGTCCTCAATTTCCCTGCAGGATCCTGCTGTCAGCAGCAGTTTCTTGGCTGAGTCTGTGTCAGGATTCGGGGAAATTTCAGCAAGAGACTCTTCATCAGAGGGGTGCTGACCCCTCACCGATTATGCAGGTTCCGTGGTCATTGTATAAGGATCAGACTCCATGTCCTCACTGTGAGTGAATTCAGGAGCAAAGTGTTTAGTACAATTCCCTGCAAAGCAGTGTTCGAATGAGAGTCCTAGGTGTGATGTAAATGCATCTGATTTGCACTCCTCCAGCTGGCTTTCAGCGTTGCCTCATCAAAAATGACTCCTTCGCCTCACTTTCCCACCATGAATGACCTTGGCAGGGGTAACGCAGATACACTGCAGACCCCCTCTGAACACTCCACTGCACTGGCTGGCACGGGCGTCTCGAGGCTGGAGACGACTGCCTGGGCCGTGATCGTCGTGTTGTCGACCACGGTGATCCCCGTGGTGCTTGACGACAGCTCACGGGGGCTCACCTCAATGCCATAGATGGTGGTGGAGGCCAGGAGAGTCCTCATGGCCTCCTTGGTGGCTGCATCTGCTGCTACAATGTTCCACTGGCCGTTCACACAAACATTCAGCATGCCAGGCTGCACAGTGAGCTGCCCAGCGATAACGTCGCGCACTAGCTTTGCGAGCATAGCCCTCGGCACCTCTGGCTGATGGAGCATTTTGAGGGCTGTGGGGCGTGGCAGAAGCTTCTGCCCCTCGTTTCAAAGCCTTCATGCTTGTTTCTTGCGTTTGTAGAGCAACACAATCTCCTGCAAGGGCTCCTGGGGCAGGAGGCTCCACAGCGATTGCATCCTTGCCCGGGCAGCTCTCCAAGCCTGCTGTGTCAGTTGTGCCATTAGTGGTCGAACTGTCTGCGCGCTCTGTCTGCTTACTTCCACTTCCACTGGGGACTGTGGCCCGGTGGGGGGTCGAGACGGGCTCTGGCAAGCCTGCCGCATTGCTCCTCAGGTGTGAACCTCTTCTCGCAAGGGTGCTTGTGCGGCGTGGCCCGCAAGGCCTCGCTGTAGCTGCTTGTTGGCTGCTGCTTGCCTCCCCCGTTCCAAGGCAGTGCTGCGATCGTCTCCACGGTGCTGGGCAACTCTTGTGAAGCCTGAAAAGCCAGGCCGATATTGGACAGCTCGAAGGGCACCTTCTCGAGAGAAGCCGCCCGCAGCTTTCTGACGAATGTCTGTCCTGTGAGTTGTGCCCCCATGGCTCCCACGACGTTCTTCGGGTGACCTCCCTCCGTGGCTCACCCAAGATGGCTTCGCCAGCTTCCCAGCCGCCCTGCAGACACTGCCGCTGCTGGACGGTGGGTATGAAGTCCAGCTCGTCCCTTGCGTGTACTGCCAGCTCCAGTTATAACTAGGCATGCTCGCTGTCGTGTCCTCGGTGGTTGCCCAGCATTCTGAGGCGAGCCAACTGCTCGCCTAGCGTCTGCAGAGCCTTCCAGGCGGCCGCATCCACCTGCTGCAGCTCGTTGCTCACTGTGGATGCTGCGACTGCTGGGGGCCTTCTGCTTGCATCCTCAAGTTTGGAGGAGCTGTCGCCGTCGTCCACTGCTGCCCACTGGCGCGATAGTGTTCCTCACCAGCCTCCACTCTCGCTGGGGAGTTGTCAGCACGCTGCTGTTGGGGTATCTTGAACAATTAGGCGAGCTCACGTATGATGTTGCGTGCTTTCTCGAACTCACGCGCGAAATGCTTGAGCTCATTGCTTGAGCTCATTGCTTGCCTGGCAAGAGCCCTCAAGGGACTGGCAAACAATTGCAGCGAGGGCGAATACTACATGATGTTAGAGGTAAAGAGCTTCGAAATGGTGCGTCCTACTGTGGTAGAATCACAAAAGTACCATGCCTAGTCGTCAGTCATGGGACCAGCAGATCCAGACATGCCACCCTAGCAATGTGAAAATTTCGATAATTACTTAGACTACAGACTGACACCAGAAAGGGGTAAGGGCGATTATTTGAGCTAATTTGTTCTTGCATCATGAGAAACATGGTTCTTGTAGTGGAAAGCGCCAAACGTCTTTACTTGTGAATGGGCCAAGCTTAAAAAACTTCGGGGAATACATCCGCTCAAAATAATGTACGGTTTGGTGACTATTCAGGCGTCGTCAGGCGTTGGTGACTAGAAAGGCGTTGTTGGCCCCGTAGCACTTCTGCATTTTCCTAGAAGCTTGGGGCTGCTCCACATTCTTGACATAAGCGTCCTTGGAGTATGCAAAGTACGTCTCGGACACGTACATGTCTTCAACTTTAATTACATGGCCGAATTGTTTGCCCTTGTCTGAAACTTGCTTGAGGCATTCTTTCTTTATCATGTCAAGGGACTTAGTACGTAGTGTCTCAGGAGGAACCATTATAGCTATTGTTAGGTCATCACCCTTGCACAGGATGTAGTACGGGTAAGGCGGCCCCTCCATGCAGACCTTCATATGGTGTACGTACACATACACCCAGGTATCCTGATTGAGTCCTTCAATGCCCCCTTGCTGCCCGTCCCACCAGTAAACACGATCCGCGTCTGGCACGCGCACGAGTCACCACAGAGATGGTGGGCTGCGTACAGGGACACCAGCCGATCCAGGAGGCACGTGTCCCAGGGCTGACCAGGGCGCACGTACACACTGCTCACTGTAATGTCTGTACCACCCACACTGAGCCGCAACGTCACTGCCGCGACACTCCTGCACCGCTGTTGTCACCGCACTGGTATCCAGCTCTGCGCGCCGCACATCGTTCCGCACAAACAGTGAGGCACGCGAGGGTTCCTGGGGGGTAGGACAGGTCGGCACACACCACTGCTGAGCACTGGGCACTGTCACACGTTGTGGTGCTGTGATTGCCGATGTAACCCACCAGGCGAATCCCCCCGAGCCATCCCTTCCCACTCGCACATAGCTCTCCTGTAGAGCCACGACATGGGGCTCATGCTGCAGCAGAAACAAACTCGGCTCCACACGACGTGATCGCAGCAAGTTGACGTTCCAGTGCAGCACTTTAGGCACCAGAGGCTGTGTGTGGCGGCTCCTAGCCATTGAGGGGCTTGGGGTGTGGCTGTCCCCACGAGGCCGGCTGCTTGCGCAAACTCTTCCAACCTTGCTTCGACCGCGCAGGGGCTGCCTGGCTGTTGGGCTGTCGCTGGGCTGTCTGCTGCTGCGTCCCGGCAACATCACTGCTGTTGTCTGGCTGCTGGCGCATTGTAGCGGGTGCAACAGGTGGTGGCTGGGACTGCGTGGCCGCTCGCAGGGCTGCACGAATGCCCAAGGGAGAGGCAGGCGCCGGGGCTCATACTAGTTCGCACACACGGCGCTCCTCCTCCCAGTGCGGGCTGGAGTGGTCGAGCACGACAGGGGGCACCCGCAGTTAGTGCAATAAGCCTTCATGGCCTTGCACGCTGCCTTCAGGTGGGAACCCGCGCATCGCCAGCACCTACTCGCGATTCCACCCTGCTGTGGCATGGTCCAGCCTGCCACACCTGCTGTACTGCAGTGGTCGCGGTCGGCACACTCTTACCGGCCGCCGGAGCTTGTGCAGTGCAGGTCGCCGAAACGCGCAGGTATACTGCAGTCCCCCTGCGAACAGCTGACTGCACAGGCGATTCGAGGCTGAGGTCACTGCCGTGGCCGTGATCGCCATGCCGGCAATCACAGTGACGCCCGTGCTGCCCGACAACGGCTCTTGCGGGCTCACGTCGATGTCACAGATAGTGGTGATGGCCAGGAGCACCTCCATGGCTTCCTCTGTGCCTGCGTCCGCCGCCGTGACATTACGGTTCTCGTTCACATGCATGTGCCAAACGCGAGGACGCTCCGTGAGCTGCCCAGCGATTGCGTTGCGCTCCAGCTTCGCGAACGTTGCCCTCGGTCCTTCGGGCGAAAAAGGACTGTCCCGAAGGCTGTGGGGCGTGGGGGAAGCTTTTTCCTGTCGTTGCGAAGTCTTCATGCCGCTCTCTTATGTTTAGAAAGTGACACTACCTCCTGCCAGCCGTCCTGGGCGGTTCGGTGACGGCTTCCGCCGCTGGCCGCCAGGGCAGGAGGCTGCGCTGCGCTCTTGTCCTCGCTTGGCGAGCTCTTAGAGCTCGCAGCGCCGCGGGTCATATCCGCACTCGCTCCGCCAGTTCCCGTCTGCCTGCTTTCACCTCTAACGGTAGCGGAGGGGTTGCGATGGGCGCTGGCCAGCTTGCTGCTTCTCCCTTGTGGTGTACGTCCGTTCCCTTGCAGCCGCGTGCGTAGCTTTTCCCGCAGGGCGTCCAAGTAGCTGCCGGCGGCTCGCTGGTTGCCCGGAACATCCCCAGGCCGCGTGGCGATTGTTGCCGCAGGGGCTGGGCTGGGCTCCGCCGCTGCAGCTGCGAGGAGGGACCAAACACTGTATACAAAGGATGATTACAGAGGAAAAGCAGGAACTGTCACACGCTCTGGACGGAGTGGCAGATGAACACCTGAAGCTGATTAGGCGGTCCAGCAGAGGTCTCCGGCCTCCGAGGGCGTCCCGCTCACCTCGGCTCCCACGGCCCCTGCAACGGTCAGCCCTTCGAACCTGCGCCACCTCACCGTTCCAGCCTCGAAGGTCTTCCTGTTTCCAACGAGTGAGCACAGATGGCTGTACGCGGCCCGCAGCCCAACACGGATTCCATCCTCTGAGTTGATGAAGGCGCCAGTGCCAGTCTGTCTCTGGGTTTGTTCTTCCATCTCTGGAGTGAAAAGCCTTGTCCGGAACCCAGAGAATTGCAGATTGGCATTGGTGACCTGAGTTGTTTGAGCAGCTCCCTGCATGAGTGTGGACCCGGCCATCCCTATCACAGTAGACCAGGTTGAAGGGGGAAATGGAAGCTGCTCCAGGGATTTTGGTGGCAGTGGCCTTCAGAGCCCTGAAGTGGGGCTTTATGTCTCTTCTTGAGCTCCAGCCTGTCTGCCCAGTCACGAAGCCCAGAACTCGTGTCTTCAACGTAGCTGCCGAAAGTTGCGTGGAAAAGGAGCATCTGGCTTATGTGTGCACCGCTGACTTTGAGAGTGACCCTCCTGGCTCCCTCCAGCACCTTTTTTGTAGGCTCTGCAGGCTCTTGCTTCTGAGAAGTCAACCACTTCAGCAAACGCTTCGTCAAAGACGAACTCCTTCTCTTTGGTGACGGCGCTGGTCACTGTCTCACCCATCACGAAGTACAGGTAGTAGGGAGGGAGTGAGATTCTTCTCTGTTCGCGTCCGCCCGCTAACATTGCGATGTTGCAGAACTGGGTGACAATTTCCACACAGTTCCTGTTTTGCACGTTTGCGAGGAACTCCACAATTTGGTCGATGTGGGGGACATAGGCGAAGGCTCGTTTCACAGCTGCCCTCCACCCGTTGGTGTACATGCCCTGTGAATGGATGAGAAGGAGGACCTGTGTGATGGGGCCCAGGGTCTGTGCAAGAGCGCCTCTCATGAAAGGCCGGTAGTTGATCCCTGTGCAGAACTGACGAAACTGGGGAAGCACTCCTAGGTCGGCAAGGGAGATGCTCTTGACTTTGGTCAGGTTGCCAACGGTTTCTTTACCAATGGTGAGCTGTGTGGAGGTGATTCTATCCTTCAGGCGCTCATAGAATAGGAGCCAGAGAGAGATCACGGTTTGGACGTTTCCTGCCCACTCATGCTTGTCAGTGTCGAGGAATCCTGTTTCCGCTTGAATAGCCTGGTAGATGGTTATGAAACCCGCTGTGGAGATGGACAAGGACTTCCCGTGAGCTGTGACAGTGTGCGTCACAACCTGGTTGAATCTGGTGTAGGCGCTTGCTTTTTGACCTTGTCCCTGCCTCATCGCCTGGTGAAGGGAGTAGACTAGGTTCATGACGAGGGAGTCCATAACCAGATCTACGGGGGCCTTGTGGACGAACTTGATTTCTTTGCAGACTTGCCCATAGAGGCGCCACACAAAGCTGTGGGTCTTGACCTTCTGCTCTTTATCTAGGCCCACGACCTGCTTTCTTCCTCTCTGGGGGATCTCTGCTCCATCTAGATTGAGCCGCACCCGTTTGGTTCTTGGTGTAGAATCATCTTCTTCCATGCGTTTCGGAGCAGACATTGTGGAAAGTGTTTAGAGAGGCTGTAATTGCGGCATTTTGGATCAGGAGGGACCAAATGGCCACCGCTACAGTGGCATCCTCCTCCAGTCCATCAAACATGGCGCCGGTGGTCGTCTCGCCGACTGCCTCGCTCCTGCTCAGTGTGGACGGTGTCCAATTCGTCCATGACAAACGCGGCAAGCGTAATACCCACCTGGCCGCGCTTGCCTTATGCTGTCCGATGCCTGTCCAGATTCCGCAGGTGCTCGAGCTGCTTGCAAAGCATTCCCGCCATCACTGTCACAGCGGTGTTGCAATGCTGCCACTCGGCGTCCCCCGCCACGCACTCCATTGCCGTTGCGGGGCTCCGGGAGTTTCCAACATTGTTTGGCGCTCTTTGTCCTTAGTTGGCCTTGTGCCATTAAACTCTAAACATCGTCATCGTCATTAGTTCCCACTATCCCCCGAGGAGAACTCTGTGACGGCTGGGTCAGTTGTGGGGCTCAGGATCACGTCGGTGTTGTCTGGCAAGCCGTCGACCTCTACTAGTGTAGGCACCACACCATCCTGCTGTCGCTCGTCGCCTTGCTCAAAGCTCGCTGCTGTGCTGGGGCCTGCGTCGCCGCTCTCCGTGGTGCTCACGCGCTCAGGAGAGCTCGAGTGCGAGTCGCTTGGGTTCATCACTTGAGTGATACCGCAGCCCCGGGGGCAAGGGGGGGGGGGCGGGCAAGAAGCACTATTTAACCGTATTATGCGGGAAATTCTCGGGAGCACATGGTGTGACAAGTGTGTGGCGCCCCCCATCCCTGATATTCGTTGGCCGCTAAGTTCAGTGGCCCCACCAGGCTCGGTGGGCAACATTGTGTGTCGCCGGGCAATAAACACCGCCGAGCACGGCTGCTCGGGGGTCAGTCACCGTCACCACCAGCACGCTGCATGTCGTCTCTCGGCTGGAGGGTACCCCTACCCTCACAGGTTCACGAACGCGGGACTAAATCGTGACACTGGCGACGAGGGAAGAAGCCCGCGGAGCGGCCGAAGCCACCGTGAACGCCGCCACCGAGAACGCCGAGACACCGCCCCCTCAAGCCAGCCGCCATTATGCCATGCCGCTGTACGGGAGGCTCGAGCCGTTCGAGGGTGAAGGGTCCGCCTGGCCGGTCTACGAGGAGCAAGTCGGCGTGTTTTTCCGGGCGAACGACACACCCGAGGCGAAACAGCGCGACATCTTCCTGGCCAGCTGCGGGACCCGCGTCTTCGCTCTCCTGCTCGACCTGCTCAAGCCGACCACGCCGCACGAGAAGTCGCTGGGTGAGCTGCTCGCTACGCTACGCTCGCACTACAGCCCGGCTCCGTCGACTTTAATGGAGCGGTTTCGCTTCAATAACCGGAGCCGCCGAGACGGAGAGACGCTCGGGCAGTTCGTCGCAGCGTTGCGAGGGTTGGCGAGCAGCTGCGCCTTCGGGGAGCAGCTCGACTCGCTGCTCCGGGACCGTTTCGTCTGCAGCATCAACGACCCCGCCATGCAGACGCGACTCCTGGAATTTCCCGACCCCTCGCTGGACGACGCCGTGAAGGCAGCGCTGGCGATGGAGGCTGCGGCCAAGGACGCGGGCGAGCTAGCACGTGCGGCCGGCTCACCGTCTGCGGAGGCGGCGGTGAACAAGATGGCGGCACGGCATGGCAGGTGCGTTCGCTGCGGTGGTGACCACCCCCCTTCACAGTGCCAGTTCGCGGAAGCGGAGTGCTTTGCGTACGGACGAACTGGGCACATTGCTCGGGCGTGCCGAGGGGGGACGACGGCGGACGGACGGAAGCAACAGGAGCCGGCGTCGAGCACAGGTTCCGCGCCAGCCCACGGCCAAGAGAGTCGGCGCAAGGGTAGGCGGCGGCGGCGTGCGGCAGCAGCTTCGGGTGCAGCGGCTAGGCTTCACGTCGTGGCCGAAGACCCGCAGATTTTTTACATGTGGCACGCGGGCAAACTGCAGCCGTCGGTGCCACCATACATGCTGACCGTCGAAGTCTGCGGGCGCCCCATCTCCATGGAGCTGGACACAGGGGCCAGTGTGTCGGTCATGGCCGGGAAAGCCTTCAAGCGCACCTTCCCTGGCGTGGCCGTCGAGGCGTCGGGCGTCATGCTGCGCAGCTACTCCGGACAGCTCGCCCAAGTCGAGGGTCAAGCCCAGGTCAGCGTCCGCCTTGGCGACAGGGAGGCCACCCTGCCCCTGTACTTGACCAAGGGGTCGTCACCAACGCTGCTGGGCCGGAATTGGATCCAGGCTTTGGGCTTGCGGCTGCCTGAGTACCAGGAAGCAGTGTGTGCGGTCGAAGACGTCCCGAGCCTCCTGACCAAGTTCGAGGCCCTGTTCAAGCCCGGGGTGGGCACATTCACCGGCACGGCGGCAAGCATTCATGTTCCAGAGGGAGCCAAGCCCCGGTTTTTCAAGCCGCGCCCGCTGCCATTCGCCTTGAAGGACGGGGTCACCCAGGAGCTGCAATGGCTGCAGCGAGACGAAATCCTGGTGCCCGTCAAATCTTCGGAGTGGGCTGCTCCCATCGTGCCAGTCCTGAAGCAAGACGGCAGTGTAAGGATCTGCGGGGACTTCAAGGTCACCATCAACCCCGTCGCTACGGTCGAGAAGTACCCGCTGCCACGCATTGAAGATCTCTGGTCGGCGCTGTCTGGGGGACAGAAGTTCACCAAGCTCGACCTCCGAGATGCATACCAGCAGCTGGTGCTCCAGGAGTCGTCCCGGAAGTATGTCACCATTTCGACAACGCTGGGACTCTTCCAGTACACGCGCCTACCGTTCGGCGTGGCCTCAGCTCCTGCCATTTTCCAGAGGGAGATGGACAACCTGTTCAGGGGCATGAGGCACGTGGCGGTGTACTTGGGCGACATCCTGGTGACCGGTACCGACGACGAAGACCACCTGCAGAACCTACACAACGTCCTGGCAGGACTGCAGGATGCCGGGCTGAAGCTCAAGCTGGAGAAGTGCGTGTTCTTGGCCCCCAGCGTTGAGTACCTGGGCCACATCATTTCCCAGGCAGGCCTAGCCCCGGCACCCCGCAAGGTTGAGGCTGTGCTCAAGGCGCCCAAGCCCCAGAACAAGAAGGAGCTGCAGAGCTACCTGGGCCTGGTAAACTTCTACAGGAGCTTCCTGCCGAACCTGTCATCGCATCTGCAGCCGCTGCACCTTCTGCTTCGAGATGGGCAGCAGTGGGCCTGGAAGAAGGAGCAGGACTTGGCCTTCCAGCGCAGCAAGGAGCTCATCACGAAGGCTCCGGTGCTGGTGCACTTCGATCCGGCCAAGCCTGTCGTCCTGACCGTAGATGCGTCACCATACGGCGTGGGAGCCGTCCTGGCCCACCGGGAGAAGGATGGCCAGGAACGCCCTGTATCGTTTGCGTCCCGTCGGCTTCATGCGGCAGAGCAGCGGTACAGCCAGCTGGACAAGGAAGGCCTGGCCCTCATGTTCGGTGTCGAGCGCTTCCACCAGTACCTGGTGGGGCCACTGAACTTAGCGGCCAACGAATATCAGGGATGGGGGGCGCCACACACTTGGCGACGTGGGCCTGCCGCACAACTCGTTCCGCACGGAGCCCCTGCCCCACGGCTGCCTGTGCGTGTACGCCAGCCAGCCGGGACTGGAGTACATCCGCGAGAGCCTCGAGAAGACCCTGCTGGCCAACCTGGAGCAGGAGGACCGGCTGCCCTTCCACGGCCTGCCCATAGTCATGGTGTTTGCGGGCCAGGGGGACTTCCTGCGCGAGGAGGGCATCAACCGGGCCAAGAGCCTGCAGTGCCCCTTCGTGGACGATGGCGGCGGCCTGGACCCCGTGCGGCTGGAGCAGGCGCTGTGCGCGCTGGTGGAGAGCATGGAGCGGCTGCACATCTACCAGGCGCTGCCCGCGGTCGCGGGGCCCCAGCCGGACCTGCGGCTGATGGTGTTCGGGGACCCGTACGCACCCGAGCAGGTGCTGGCGCCCCTGCTGGCGCAGCCGGGCTGCCTGGCCACGGGCCCGCTGCACTGCCTCAGCCTGGACTCGTTCAAGGGGAGCCAGCTTCACCGACCGCTGCCAGCACAGCACCAGGGGCTGGTGCTACTCGCGCCACTGTGGCGCCACGCGCAAGTCCTTCAACACCGGGAAGGTTGACAGCTGGTGCGAGAATGACACAGGCAACACCTAATGCTGCCACAACGGCCTCGACACCTGTGCTCCGGCGGAGTGAGAGACTGCGGAGACCTCCGGACCGGTACTCGCCGGGGGGATAGGTGTTTTGTGTTTGTGTAGGACAAACAAACTTGGGGGTGAGGGGTGTGACAAGTGTGTGGCGCCCCCCATCCCTGATATTCGTTGGCCGCTAAGTTCAGTGGCCCCACCAGGCTAGGTGGGCAACATTGTGTGTCGCCGGGCAATAAACACCGCCGAGCACGGCTGCTCGGGGGTCAGTCACCGTCACCACCAGCACGCTGCATGTCGTCTCTCGGCTGGAGGGTACCCCTACCCTCACAGGTTCACGAACGCGGGACTAAATCGTGACACATGTGAGACGCAGCCGCCATGCTTGGCCCCCTGTTCTCACAGGATGCTGAATAATTACCGATTGGTGTTTTACGAATACCTTAGTTTTATTAAATAATAGCCAAGTTGCTTATTTATCAATTAGCTTTACTTCCTGTGTAACCTGACTACCAGATAATATCACCGCCAGCAGTCAACATCAATGCTGTGCATCCGAAGTTTGTGCCCATGTATAGCTTGCTCTCACTTCAGCACAGCAAGCAGGTAAAAATGCATTTGCTATACGCCAAAGTCCGCCTATTTTGCACGGACTTTTTGCACGGCCTATTTTTCCGCCTATTTTGCACGGACAGCAAGCTGCATTCCTTTGTCCCCAGCCAAGCGCCATCCTGATTGCTTCCTTGGGCCCTCTGCACCCGGGTAGTCAAATTGTGAGTGGCCCCTTTTGGAGGATAAGTGGTCCCAACTCAGCATTGCGGGGGACACAGGCAGTGCGGCGAAGTCTGCGCTCAGACCACACTGTCCAGACCAGAGGGGATTATCCGTGCGCCGCTCTGCTCGTTCCCACACACACCTTGCATACAAGGGGGGCGCTGCGGTACGATGACCTTTGCGCTCAAACCTTACAGCACCCAAGGAAGTAGTTCACCTAACTGAAAGTTCATTAAACTGAATATTCACTTAAAAATTATGGAACAGTGCTATGGCACACAAGCACATGGTGAAATGTGTGATATGCAATTTATTAAGTACACTGCAGTATATGAAGGGCACAACAGTGTACTGGTGCTCCTAAAGCGCGGCAACAAGTAGCAAAGCTGTCTAGAGGGTATGTTTTGTGTACTCCCTCTGGAATCAAAATGCGCAGTCTGCGTAGTTTACCTGATTTCCCGCTCCCGCATGGCTGCTGTACCTCTTTGGCGCTGTAAGTACAAGTGATTAAGGGGCTTCACAAGTGCTGCTGTGCTGCCGCTATTCATCTAACCCTCATTTTGTTGGCGCTGTCAGCGGTGATCATGATTCCGGCATTGCTGTTCCAGTAATGGCGGTGATAGGTACCAGCGCTGCAGAGTGCGAAAATTCTTGACCTGATTTCAAAATAAGCTTGAGTCCGCTGCTCAGGTTCGGTTAACCTGAATATTCGTTAATCCGATATTTTTGGCCTTCCCAGGTGTCTGCGGTAATGGCTTTTTGAGCTGAGCCGGGGCCGATGGGGCACTCGTAAACTGAAAAAACTTTGCATTGGATTTCCAAAGAAGCTGCCAGGGATTTAATGAAAGCAACGATTGCATCGGTCGAATTTTAAGCTATATGTATGTCCAACATGCATTTTCCCTAACTTCTGCAACAATTACACTAAGAAGACTGAAGTCTCCACCATTACCGTACTTACTCGATTGTAACGTGAGGGGTGACTTTTCACTGCTTCTAGCAAGAAAAAGTAAATCGCGAATGTAACGCGATGGGCGAGTTGTGGATGCGTCCAGCAAAAAAAAAGGCCAAATAAAAACTACTGAACTAACGTGACACTAGCGCATGCATGAAAAATTGCATTAATTTTTCAAATGTTGACTAGAAGTAATCACCTGGCTCAAGACGTTGTGTTCTTGCTAGTCGTCGTCGGACAAGTTCTCGGAATCTGAGTCCTTCGCACTCATCCTCCAAGAGAATGTCGTCTTCTGTGTCATTGAGGGCATTTGAAAACAAACACTTCTTGAAAGCACAAACTACCATGCTGTGGGAGGTTGTACCAAGCGGCAGACACCCACTCGGCAGTGTCGTTTGATTCTTCCTGAGGGTGTCGGGGTTTGATCTTCCGGTTGTAGAGCTTGCGGATTGGGTCCATAAACGGTTTGTTTAAGCACACGCCGAGCGGTTGCAAAATCGAGGTCATTCCGCCAGGAATGACAGCAAGGCAACTAGTCTCTGCCAATTTCTTCTTGACCTCGGAGGTGAGGTGTCCGCAGAAGAATCCAGTACGAGTGATGACGGGTGTAGAAGAGCACCTGGTCACCGCACCATACTGTGTTAGTCCAGTCAAGAACTAAAGATGCTTTCATCCATCCACCCTGGCAACGCACGATGTTCCCAGGAAATGTTTCCTTTGGAATAGTCTTCCGGCGAAAATGATGTAAGGGGGCAGCTTGTGGCCATCTGTCAAGCATCCCAGCATTACTGTTATCCTTTTCTTTTCATTCCCAGTTGTCCTAATGCAGACTTCTGGCTCACCAACGCTGTTCACAGTTCTTGACACATGCACATCAAGATACACAGCAGTCTGATCTGCATTTCCAATATGCCCCAATGGCATGTTTGAAGAACGGTGCAAATGAATCATACCACACATTGAAGCAGAATTTCGGGCAGGTAAATTTTCGTTGCAGTTGGCCTTTAAGTAAGGCATGCATGAGAGTGAAGTGTGGACCATAAGCGGAAGGCAAACACACAACTTGAGAATGGCCTACGAGCCCTAGATGGAGAGACAGCTTTAGTGAAGGTGCTGGCAGCAGTAAATCGTGCAGGAGTCTGCACCGCGAAATGCGGTGATGTGCTGGTCAGCTTTCCCTTCTCATACCAGCAACCACTTCTCCGGCTTCGATGTGCTGCTGTGTGCCGAGTTGGAGGTGTCTGTCCAGTTCAAGCCGGGGAGCCTGCTAATGACCTGAGGCCATTGGACGGCAGCAACGGCTGGGCAATACCTGCCGGCGTTGCTGCACAATGAGAGATTGTAAATGTTCGTTGTTTTTGGCTGGGTAGCACGCCGCCCCTTCAACATACTTATTAGTGATTGCTCTTGCACGCCAACAGGCTGCCATGACTGCATTCATGTTTCTACGGTGAAAACAATAATATATGTAGAAACTTTTGCCCAAAAAATTTGCACATAGGTCTTATCTACCCTTGTCATATATAACCGTCTTTGACCTATTTTTTTGTGCACTTGCACTGGACCCATACTTCGGTTTATAAGGTACTTATATCCGAACCCTGGATTATGAGCATATCCTGATGCTTCACCTCCATTCTTCTGTAGGGCTCCGTGTGGAACATTTTGCTGATAGGTGCCACATGCATTGAAGGACGAAAGTGAGGGGCCCGCAGGGGCACCTTGTCTATTTAATAGCGTCCTCGATAAACATGCACCGGGGTTGCCCCCAAAACCGGCGCTGTGCACAGTGCCCCGCGACGGTGCGCACCGGCACGGTGCGTTGATCGAGGACAGACGGTGTGCCGAAGCACGAGTGCCACCTAGCGTTTCCTGTTTCAGGGCGCGCCATTTTCATTTGGGGTGTCTGCTCGTCGCGCGTAGTACGCATTACGATGAGTGGTAGCAGTGGCAGCATAGGCGTGGACGTTGTTTGCGATGGCAAGACGCATCGTCTTGTTTTGCCGCAAGCGCAGTTCAACCTTCCACCTTCCGGTGAGTTTTTGAATGGCAATTACCACGGCGAAAGAAGTGAAGGCTTCGCCTGTTTTCATTGCGTGATGGTCTTTGTCCTGCCTAGTGTGTGACACTAGCTAGTTTTTTTTCCCTTATAACAGATAAATCAAAGCTGGCGGCTTTCGTCGCAAGCGTTGCCGGAAACCTGAAATCATCTGATGCTGGCACGGGGCCTTCGTTTGTCATCGGCACCCCAAGCTGCCCCCCAACCCCAATCCCAGAGTCTCGTACGGCAGTCCTGGAAGGTGCGTACGAGCTTTTGCTGCCATCGTAATCTCCTGTGCACTCGGCAGAGATTAACTCGGCTAAAAATTGTGCCTTACTGGTGATGGGCTTCCATTTTATTTTTCTACAGACCAAACGAGTGCAGCTCTATCGTCGGTTGCCGGCGGAAGCCGTGGGCCGGTCGGCGCCGCTTTTGATTCGGCATTCGTCAGCCCGGACACCACGCCGCAAGCAAGCACCAATGAGCCTCCACGAGTCGCCCTCGGTGCGTGTCATGGTTCTGAAATGGGGTTTCTTTAATGCGTGATAAGCGCACAATGCGCACGAAGCAAGCCTGAAATGGTTCCGTGTGATAACAAGCTCGCTTGGAACGCAACTCCTCAATTTCTTTTTCGACTTCGCATTTGACCTATTTGCACCCTGACAGACTAAAAAAAAAAGCATATGCGATAGTCCAAACGGGGCATGGTAAAGACTTCTTTTATTTTGCATATTTTTGTGTTCACCGAAATTTACATTCTACTTGCAGATGAAATACCAACAAAAGCAAGCATGAATGAGTGGGGCGAAGGGGAGACCCTGCTGCTCCTTGATCGATATGCTTTGTACCTGGACATGGTGGGTCCCATGAAGCGATTCCGCCACAAAAAGGCCATGTGGCAACAGATTGCTGCCGAAATCTACACCAAGCTGGGAGTAAGTAAGACGCCCGAGCAGTGTATGAACAGACTGAAGACTGTAAAAAGACGCCGCACCGACAGCCGCACCCACAACAAGCAGTCGGGCGTGCAGCCCGTCCCTGTAGAATATGATGCCGAACTCCAAAAAATTGCCGCCATCGACGACAGCATGGAGCCGGAGCTCATGAGGGGTCCTGGCCGCGTCGAATTGAAGGCGCCAACTAGTCCGGCCAGCACAGACAGCGACACGCCGCCGCCAGCAAAGAAAAAGAGGTGTTCCGTTGCGGAAACTCTGTGGAAGATCAACGTTGACCGCGAGGAGCAACGCGAGCGCCGGCACAAAGAAAAAATGGAACTTCTGCGCCGCTACCTTGGTGCAGAGGACGAGCTCGCATGAAAGAGCTGAACTTTGCAGTTTGGATGTAATAAATGTATGCATGACTTCAACATTGTGTTAACGTCATTTATTTAAGCACTAGCATAACCTGGAGCTAGCTGTATATTTATTACGTAATATCTTTAAGACGTGACAAAGGATGGTAGGGCACTAGCCCTTCACAAATATGACCATTATAGATGGTGGTTCACGTGGTTGACTTGTCAAAAGAGCTCCTTGCTCTTGCAAGTAACAACGAAGGCATTGCAGAAAAGAATCTCTGCTACTGTTCGCAAGTGGCTGGCAAGGAATTTGTTCAGAGGTTCAAAAAGTACTACATACTCGAACACAAGGTACAGTAGGAAAGCATTTCAATGCTGTGCATCGAGGACTGAGGGGGCATACCAAAACAAGGCAAACATTTTTCGTTACTACAGAGATCTGGGCGTACTATATGCTCAGTGGTGACAAGGTATTGCAGCAAAGGGTATCCATTCTGCCTATGGATGGGGTGAGGGGGGAGCCATGCAGATTTGCTACTTGTACACAGATTCCAACGATAACCTAAAACTTGGTGCCGCTGGAGTTCAAACGCAGCTTGGGCACATTAAACATCCCCCCCCCCACAAATATTACTCAAGAACTTTGGTAGAATTTTTGTAGTTAGTGCTTCATAGCGGCTCAGTTGCTTGTCAACATGGGCCACAGAAGGTAAGCAAGCATATTTCACAAGCCCACAGACATTTTTTTGCGGCACTGCTGAGCTAGCAAATGCACACCGCAATGGGAAGGCCCAGCAGCACGGTAGGTGGCAGCAATTTACTGCAACAACTGCACAATGCTTTTTCTTTTCTGTTCCCCGATCTGTCGGAGCAGGCTCTCCCTCTTCGTCCTCTCAGCCGGTAACGCCTCATCTGGCTTTACATCTGAGCCCTCATTTTCAAAATCTGCACCAGATTCGAGGTCCCCAGCATCTATGCACAGATTGTGCAAGACACAGCACGCAAGGATGAATTGAGTTGCCCGGTCAACAGTCCAAAACTCCAAATAAAGGAGCTGCCTGAAACGCCCTTTGAGCAAGCCAAACGCGTTCTCTATTCTTACACGTGTTTGGCTGAGCTTAAAGTTGTAACGCACTTCCTCAGGCGTGAGCTTGCCATAATCTCTGAATGGAGTTAGCAAATACTCTCTGACTGGGTAGGCAGCATCACCAAGAAGATGAAACTTGTTTCCCTCGCAAATAACAGGAAGCTTGTCCAACACAAAAGCACGCTTGAACACTTGGGCATCATGTGTTTTGCCAGTGTGTCCAAGGAATACATCCTGAAATTTTCTGTCGCTGTCGGATATGGCCTGCAAGCCATAGGCTTTTTTGTCGTGCCTGTTGGTGTATGTTGAAGCAATCTTGTGTGCAGGGCACCTGGTTTCCACATACGTTCCATCAACGCATCCAAGCACTTGAGGGAAACCTGCAATCTAAAAATTCATTCAAATTCATCACTTCATGACTGTGTACTTGAAAGATGCATTACAAGGATAAACAATGAGCATTACTTGTGCATTATTACACCAAAGTTCTGAAAGAAAACCAACTGAACACGGTAATTTAGTTAATGTGAATGTTTATCTGCTAGCAAAAACATGTATTAGAAAGAAAAGCACGTTGTCACGAAGACGTGCATAACTAAAAAAATAACATAGCTTACCTTTTCGAACTTGGCACTACATTGGGACTTCTCCTCGTTACTGTCGGGGAAACGTATAATCCTCTCGCTGATGCTTTCCAGGAAACTTGCCACCCTGCCGATGATGCCGTGAAGGGTGCTTTCGGCCATGCCAAATAAGACCGCGACCGCCCTTTCGCTGGTTTTGTTCGCGGCAAACCTAAAGACCAAAATTGAATTCTTGTATACACGTCACCAGGCACCATATGAGGCACTTACCATAGGAACGACAGCACGTGCTCTTCTGCAGTTTTTTGCGTGTAAGGTCCGCGCCCAGTGGCCTTATAATAAAATCTGGAACTCTCATATTCTGCTATTACGCTGCAGCACACCTTTCGAGGCACTCTGAAGTGCTTCCGGAACTGCACAGAACGACAACAACAAAAAAACGCCTTACAGAACGTGAAAGCTACTGTATATTTACTGCCACAAATACTTTCAAAGGGATCTGCTATATGCGTGCCTTACCTGAAAGTCGTCGAAGCGCCTCACGACTCCGTCAATAAACTCTGTGACCTTCGGCACATCGTCACGTTGGTTTTCTGCTACTGCAGCCACAAACTCGTCGTCTTCGCTGTCCGAGGAGCTCGCCAGAAACTCTTCTATCACAGCAGCAAATCGCCTACGCTTCCGCAAAGGCTCCATCGCTAGACTAGCTTCGTTTTCCTCCATGGCGAAGAACGACAACAAGCAGACTTGAGACGGGGAATCCAATGTTTACGACCGAAAACCATGATGGCTCATGGGATTGCACGCCGGCGCACCGTCGACTTTCACGGTGCGCGGCTGTGCAACCAAAAATTGCCCCGCGACGGTGCGCCCCGGTTTATCGAGGACAGATGGTGCACACCGGTGCGGTTTATCGAGGATGAAAAGGCGCACCGGTGCACACCGGTGCGCACCGGTGCGGTTTATCGAGGATGCTATAAGGTGACGGTAGTGGCGACACCGCGGACCCCGAGCCCATGTGGGTTGGACCCACCCACGCCCCGGATGTGCGTGGCTTAGCCGTGTCCAGGGGAAAGGGCATCCTGGTGGCTGAGCCAAAGCCAGGGTTGTTTTGGACCTTTACGTCCCCCTGGTGGCGGCAGCACGCCACTTTGGCCCCCGCTTCCTGCAGACGGTACCCCAGGATTGACCCGCCCTGGGGAAAGCAGCCAGTCGCCTTTTCCTATCTCCCTCACTCTCTCTCTTTTTCTGTCCTGTCATCTTTCCATGCCTGTCCTGTCACCTACTCTTATACTGTTTTTTCCCTTTTACCCTCAGGCGGCAAGGGTTAACTTTGTGTAAAATGGCCTACCTAGAACACTTTTCATTAAGTTATAGTGGCCACGTATGGCTAGCGTGACTACCTGCACGCTCCCCTGGTTGGGCTCCGTGGTGGGCGGCCAGCGTGGCCACCGAAAAACACCAGCTATCCACATGGCTAAAAATAAGACACCTCTTGATCGGTCCCTGAAAAGGACCCGGACCGAAGTCATCTCCCAGCACCTGCTGCAAAAAAACGGTGACAACTTCTCACGATGTTTTGTCGTTCAAGGAGTAGAGGAGCCCATGCAGACAAAGTCTCCCTTTGCAATTGCCAAGGCCCTCAATCAGCTAGTCGGGACAAATTACAACGCCAGGAAACTCCAGAATGGAGATGTACTGGTAGAAGTACACACCAGAGAGCAGAGTGCAAAAATCGTGCAACTCGCAAAAATCGACAACACGAACGTGACAGTGACAACGCACCGATCGCTAAACTTATCTAAAGGCGTGATCTCCGAGTCCGAGCTTTTCCACTGCTCCGACGCGGAGATTGAGACCGAACTGGCGGAACAAGGAGTGGTCGCAGCACGTAGAATATTGATAAGGAAAAATGGAGAGGAAATTAAAACCAAACATGTTGTCTTAACATTCAGCTCTACTACGCCACCGGACTCAGTAAATGCAGCGTATCTGCGCTGCAGGGTGCGGCCCTACATTCCAAACCCAAGGCGCTGCTTTCAGTGCCAACGGTTTGGTCACGGGTCTGGATCTTGTCGCGGCAAACCCACATGCGCTAGGTGTGGAGGAAAAGCGCATGAGAACGAAAGATGCGAAAAAGAGCCCCACTGCGTTAACTGTTCTGGCAACCATGGTGCGTACTCCAGATCCTGTCCGGTCTGGAAGAATGAGAAAGAAGTAATGACCATCAAGACGACACAGAATCTATCTTACCCTGAGGCTAAGAGAAGGCTAAGTTTCCAACAAAAAGGAACTTTTGCGGAGGTGGTGCGGCGGGGGCCGGCGCCATCGCTGGTGTCTGTAGGCACACAGGTCGAGCTGAGGGACCTGATGTCAGCGGTACGGCCCCCTCATGTCTCAGAGGCTGGGCTGCCCCAACGCCCGGCACTGACTCAGTCCACGCAGGTGGACAGGGTGGACCGCTCAGCGGACTGCTCACTCCCGCAGCCCTCTACACAAGTCGGGCCAGATGCCGTTGTACCGGCTACCGATGGGGTGAAGGAGGCTTCGGGGCTAACACGCAGCTCAGCGGGTTCTGCCCCGGCTGCACGGTCGGCTCCCCCTTCTCGGGGGACGGTCGACACGCCCCAGAAGAAGGCGCCGCCGGGAAGTGGCACTGCCGCAGGTGCGGCTCCTGCACGGCAACGGCCTGGGGAACCCCCCGACCCTCGAAGGGTACCGAAGGGCCGCGGGAAGCCTGGGCGTCCTGCAGGCGACAGTAGGAAAGAGGGAGAGGAGGAGATGGACGTGACCTCACCCATACCTCCTTGAATACAAAAGAGCAAACCCAAAAAGACTGGTATGGTGCGGATAATACAGTGGAACTGTCGTGGGCTATTGTGTAACATAGATGACATTCACGAATTGTTGGAGAAGTCCCAACCATCTATTGTCTGTCTTCAGGAAACTCATTTATCTCCTGTGCACAATAATCCTTTCAGAAAATACAATCTCCACCGCAAAGACAGGACAAACTCACTTGTATCTGCTGGAGGAGTGGCAGTCGTCACTCCCCAGTCGATCCCAACGAACGAACTGAAGCTTCAAACCACTTTGGAGGCAGTAGCCATAAGAACGCACATTGGAATAGCCCTCACGATTTGCTCCCTGTATATTCCACCAACCGCTCCAGTGACCCAGAACGATCTGTCCAGACTCATAGATGAGTTGCCTGAGCCTTTCCTGTTGCTGGGGGATCTCAATGCGCACAATGTACTGTGGGGAAGTGCAAGAACTGACGCACGAGGCCGACTTATCGAGGCTGTAGTGTCCGCAACTCCTTTGCATTTATTCAATAATGGGAGTCCCACTTACATATGCTCATCAACCCGCACCGAATCATGTATTGACATCTCTCTTGCAACGCCATCCCTAAGTACCTTTTTCACTTGGTCAACACCCCCGCACGGGGCACCTTGAGCAATCTTGGTGACGGTACTAGCGATACCGCGGACCCCGAGCCCCCAAACATACGCTGGATCCAACCGTGGCAATGTGTTTATAGGTGAAGGGTTAGAAACCATGAACGGTGGCCGTCGGAGCCCAGGTCAAGCTCCGGCGGATGGGCTCCCTGTCTGTTCACCAGGCAGGGAGCTCCGGGACCTCTTTGGCTACCAGGGTAAGGTCAAAGAAGAAAGTACCCCCGTCTCCCTGCTTCCCAATGTATCATATGGCATTTTCCAAACCCCCCCCCCAAACGTGATCGGCCCCCGAAAAGGGGCCGCACCGAAGCTTCATTCCCACCCTTGCCAACAATTGCATCCCAAAAGCCAGATAACTATCCGCGCTTCTTGATTGTTGAATCTCTTGACAAGTCAAATCCCATCTCCTCCCAGTCAGTGTTCCTTATCACCAAATTCCTTGAAGGCATCCTTGGCAAGTCTTTCCAAGCCAAGAAACTGAGAACCGGCGAAGTTCTGGTCGAGGTGAACACTCACCAGCAAGCCACAAGCCTCCTTACCCAGAATCGCATGGCAGATCTGGACATCAGAGTCACACCCCACCGTAGCCTCAATAGCTTTCGGGGTGTGATTTCTGAGCCAGATCTGATAAATGAGACGGAAGCCGATCTGCTCGAAGGTCTGAAAGGCGAGGGCGTGACGGCAGTGAGGCGCATCACCATGCGGCGAGATGATAAGCAAATCATGACAAAGCATATAATCTTGACATTTGACCGTTCCACACTCCCCGAATCCATCAAAGCAGGTTTCATTCACTGTTCTGTCCGGCCTTACATCCCGAACCCGCGGCGCTGTTTCAAGTGCCAACGGTTCGGGCATGGCACCACCTCCTGTCGCGGCAAAACAACGTGTGCAAAATGTTCATCCCAAGATCATGATACAGATAACTGCCAGGCTCAACAATTAATGTGCAGCAACTGTCATGGACCTCATGCTGCGTACTCCCGCACGTGTGAAAGGTTCCAGATGGAAAAGAAAATAATAAATCTCAAAATCACTGAAAACATCACCTTCCCAGAGGCGCGGAAGAGGTTCGCCTCTTTTCCCCTGGGGAGGTACGCCGACGCAGCTCGCCGGGGGGCGGAGCGGCGTCTAGTTTCGGCGGGGACCCAGTACCGAGAGTCGGACTTGGTCCCGCCCCGCCCCCCCCTGGGTTGCCTCTTGCAGCCCAACCCGCCTCCGCACCGCTCGCTGAGCTAGCAGCGGCTGTGGTGGCATCCACGTCCGGTGGGGATGCTGCTGCACCCACCGTTTCCTCCTCTCCACCGGCCCGAAGCACACGCAAGGGCCCGGACGAGATGGAGACGGAGGCAGTCGCAGCGACCCCCTCCCCTGCCTCACTGCCTGTGCCATCTGTCGTGCTCCCCACGCCTTCGGCACTGGCAGCGCAGGCAAAGAACGCCCGAAAGGGTACCACGTCAAGGGGGCCCAGTCCGCTGGGCACCCCCTTGCCATCAGATGACGACATGGACGTCGAGCCCTTCCGGCTTTCATCGCAGCGGAAGGAACGGGCTGCGACGTCCAGGTCAGTAGAGAAGGCCAGAAAGCCCCTCCCAAGAGTGCAAGCCCCGAAAGACCCTACATAATCACTCTCCAGTAGCTCTATCACATCATAATGGGAAGAGAAAACATAGTTCAATGGAACTGCAGAGGCCTTCTGAATAATCTTGACGACGTGCATGAGATTCTGCATGCCAACCAGCCAAGTTTAATGCGTGTCCAGGAAACACATCTGAATTCCAAACACACAAATTTCTTGAATAGTTACCTGGTATACAGGAAAGACAGGGATGGCTGCACACACTCTTCTGGCGGTGTGGCCATAATCGCCCGAAAATCCTTAGCATGCCACCCTGTCACCTTGAATACCGTCCTTGAGGCTGTAGCAATACGCTTAATAATATTTAATAGGTTGATAACGGTATGCTCCATCTACATTCCTCCTGATGTTACACTTTTGAGCTCTGACTTCGAGGCGCTGGTTGACCAGCTGCCCGAACCGTACATTCTAACAGGCGACCTTAATGCTCACAATTCTCTTTGGGGCTCTTCTCGTACGGATGCCCGGGGTCGCCTGATAGAGAGGTTTCTTACATCCTCTGGAGCATGCCTTTTCAACAATAAACAGCCTACATATCATAACATAGGACACAACACATACTCATGTCTTGACTTGGCTATTGGTTCGGCAATTCTCTTTCCATGTCTTGAGTGGGGTGTGGCCACGGACCCATATGGTAGTGACCATTTCCATACTTCATTCACGTACATAGGTACAGGCCCGAGCAGTCCATCTTCCCATAAACGGTTTAATGAAGCAAGAGCTACCTGGAATACATTTACAGAGACATCCCAACTACACCACACATCCATGGGACACCTACACGTTGAAGAAACTACCCAACTGCTCACGGCGCACATCCTCGACGCCGCCGAAAAGTCCATTCCCCACGCCTCTGGTGCCCCGCGCAACCAGCGGAGGCCGTGGTGGAATGAGGACTGTAGGCGGGCGCGAGAGGCCCAGAACAAGGCGTGGGGTGTCCTTCGTCGGTACCCCACGTCGGGAAACCTCCTCTTGTTCAAACGGGCCAAGGCGTTAGGAAAACGTGTGCGCCGTGAGTCAAAACGAGAGAGTTGGCGTTCCTTCATAACATCCATCAACTCCTACACAGACACACGGAAAGTATGGACGAGAATACGCAAACTCAAAGGACAACAAACTCACAGCCTGCCTCTGGTCAGCACTACAGGGGACACACTCGAAGACCAGGCTGACACACTCGCACAACACTTCTAACACGTGTCCAGTTCAGCACACAACACCAACACTTTCCTGAGGTATAAAGACTCTAGTGAAAAGAAGTCACTACACGACAACAACAAATCACAGACTTCTTACAACTCCCTGTTTTCACTACATGAGCTGAGGGCTGCCCTGAGCACGTGTAAACCCTCAGCTCCAGGCCCAGACAACATTACATATACAATGATACAACACCTGCACGCAGGCACGCTTCTAACACTCTTACACCTATATAACAAGATATGGCTTTCGGGGCACATTCCAAACTCTTGGAAGGAGGCTATAGTTGTAGCTTTCCTGAAGGAGGGAAAGGACCCGTCATCCCCCTCAAGTTACCGTCCTATTGCCCTGACAAGCTGCCTGTGCAAGCTCTTCGAGAAGATGATAAATCGCAGGCTCGTGTACTTCCTTGAGTACAACGGTCTTCTTGAGAGCTGCCAGGCAGGCTTCAGGGTGGGGCGATCGACGAACGATCAACTGTTAGCTCTTGACTCGTACATCAAGGATGCCTTCGCGCACAAGCAGTATTGTTTAACTGTGTTTTTCGACCTTGAGAAGGCATACGACACCGCTTGGCGTTATGGGATCCTTAGGGGCCTCAAGTCATTCGGTGTTTCGGGTAACATGTTGAATGCTCTTGTCAGTTACTTGTCAGACAGAACGTTCCGAGTAAGAGTCGGTGGTGCACTCTCAAAGGTTCACGTGCAAGAAAATGGCGTGCCACAAGGTGGTGTGTTAAGCTGCACTCTCTTCATAGTAAAAATGAACTCTCTTGGTAAGGCACTGCCACCTACAATCTCTTATTCCATGTATGTAGATGACGTCCAGATATCCTATAAATCATGCAATATGTCAATCTGCGAACGTCAAGTCCAGCTTGGTGTAAAGAAACTTGCCGGCTGGGTAGACAAGAATGGTTTTAAATTGAATCCTGTAAAAAGCTCCTGCGTTGTGTTCTCCAGGAAGCGCGGGGTCCATCCGGACCCAGACATTACTCTGAATGGCCCCAGCAAACCACGTTACGTCGTGCAGATATCCCGGAGACGTCAGCAATCGACATTGCAGATGTCCAGGAGACGTACCGTTGGGGTCGGAGTTACATATACTCAACGTTGCTACAACCGCAAAAAACCCATCCAAATAACGCGAAGGATAACGTCCAGTAGACGTCTCCTGGTACTTTTATACGCTGTTTTCGGGATGTTACTTTAGTGGTACGTCTTATGGATGTTGTCGTGGTACGCATGTAAGACGTATATAGATGTCTGTTCTACATTGGTTTTCTGTCTTTGGCACAAGCATTAGTTTTTTATATTCATGACTTGTGTACCTTAGTATGATATTGTTGAGATGAACCTGTATGCCTGAAATTCACATTCTTTATACATTATTTCGAAGTTTGGCCAGCCCCCTTTCCAAGGTTGCCTGCGTGTTGTGGGCATTTATACCTCAAATACATGTCTTACTAGCTATTCAGCACTGTTTGCTGTTACTTGTCACCTGGTTTCTAGATTAATGTGTTTCCACTTTTGAAGTGCTGCATACTGCATGAAGTCTCATATGTGAAGTGCCAAGCTGACCACACACTCTCGCAGAAGCACACGAAGCACAGCTCTAAACAAGAAATGTCAAATCGAAAACAAGAAGCAGTAAGTAACAGCAAACCAGTCCTGATCAGCACAAGTGCCCTGGACACTAAGGCAACCACAGTGACGTCATCGAATTGTACCATACAGCACGGCTGTACAGACCTTCTGCAAATAAACTATCACAGAAACAATTCAAAAAGTAATCTAATTAAAATGACAGTCTCCCATCCTATCTGTAAGTACCTGCAGCTGGGTAGTAAGAACGCTTTCAAAGCACACATAAAACACAAAAGAGTTCGGGTAAAACAGTTTATATTGACTTCCAAATTATATAACATGCTTTCGCAACACAACCACTTTAATTTTCATTCCTATCTGCACTGGACCACAGGGTACATATTGCACAATTACAAGAATAGAACAGATATTCATGACAATAAACAAGTCACACACAGAAAGGTTGACAAAAAATAGGGAAAAAAGCAAACATGTAAACCCAGGGTACAAGCACAAGATAGCTATCCAACTTGAAATATCGCACATTAAAATAATTGGGTGAAAAACAACGCAAGAAAAGTGTGAAAACAAAGAAATTATTGAATGGTGGTTATATACACACAGCAAATTTACGGAACTAAATAATTCACATCTAGTGAAAAGTTTGTGGAATAATAAAACAAAAGCACCTAGGAAACACAGAAGTGGTGTTGTTGAGTGGTGGTTGTGAGTGCCATACAAATTTAAGCTACTTTAAACAAACCAACATCTAGGGAAATGGTTATGATCTATAGAAAAGGTGTGTATAAAGAAATGACTGTACGGCGGTTACAAGAGCAGTAGAAATTTACGTGATGAAATGATTCACACTTAGCGAAATGGCAGGACAACAATAAAACAACAAAAAACTTTAGAAACAACTTATTCAATTCTAGTTAGGAAAACAACACGTCACACTATTTCAATATTTCACACAAAGTGATATGATTTGGGAACAAACGAAAAAACGGGGAACACGGAAGTGATTGAATATTAGTTACAAGAAGCCAGATTTACTTGACTACGTGATTCACACCAAATGATACGCTCAAAGAACAATCACACAAAATAAAAACGCACGGAAGCACGGAAATGATACAATAGTGGTTCAATGGTGCATGCCTCCATTATCAGTTATGGTAGGGAGTCTTGAACAGTTTGCGTTCTTCGTTGTGGTGCGCCAGAAACTGCCAAAATAGTTTCAGCAGACCGGATTGCTGGCAAAGTGAGTAAAAATTTCATGGTTCAAAGGCTGAAAGAAATTTAATACCGCTTCTAGCAATAAAAACTAAGACGCCGCAGGTTGTCGACAAAGCTGATATTTGCGCAGAATGGACTGAAAATAAAAATCTGGGCCGTATACATTGTCTGGTGAAAGAATTTGATGTCTGTAACAACACGAAGATATGTAGTTACACACAATGCAGGATGCCACTCGCAGGTGGAAAAAAGCGTGTTCCCTGTTTTCCAAACCAGGAGAAGTCCTGCGCCAAGTTGACCGTCAACAGTAGCTTGAGCAGGCGCATTGTGCAGACAGTTGCAGTAGCACCTCCCTTGCAAGCCAGTTCATCAATCTAGGCATGGGTACAGGAAAATCTGTGTTGTAATACAGATTTTTAAGACTCGTATAATACAGAATGGCCGCCTACCATTGTCCCTAAAAAAGAGAGTGCATGACAGCTGCATGCTACCGGTACTCGCCTACGGGGCAGAAACTAAAAGGGCCTAAACTAAAAGGGCCTAACTTAAATTAAGAATGACTTAGCAGGCAATAGAACGCTAGAGGATGGGTGTAACATTAAGGGACAGGAAGAGAGCGGAGTGGATGTACTTTAATGCCAGCATTGGCACTACTAAGGCAACCTTAACACTATGACAGCTAATGTGAGGTACCACTAAATATAAGAACTACATTTCGTGAATGGGGATTTTGAGGACATTTTAGCCCAGCTACAGGTCCCATCTGAACTTGCAAAATATTTTTCTGTGTCTATCCTAACCGCTTGGTGGATTGAAGTGACAATATATACACGGATGAAGCCATGTCCACAAAATGTGGCAAAAGGAAACATGAACAAAACCGGACAACGTCACTGCCATGGACGTATATTTCGTGCAGCAGAATGGCGAGGTGGGCTAGTTGGTATATAAGCATAACTAAACCTTCAAAATGCACATCACTGAAACACTCGTCATGTTGTCCTGTTCGCCTGTCCTGCTAGGCGTACATTTTTAGTTGAAATACGTTGTACAGCGGGAAGCATCAAAGTATTGCAAGAAATTTTTACAGCACAATCACATTCACACATAGTCTAAGTTGCACAAGACAGCAGCCTGCAACATCTGGCAAACGACAGGCCAGACACCAGAATCATACTGTGTCTTAAACCTGCGAAATCTCAAATGCTGTGTTACTCTGATCACCAAGGTGTGTTACACACTAAAATCATTAAGTTGAAAATTCCATAAGTGACAGAAATTTACAGCCATTTTTTAATATTTTTACTAGGTTCTGAAAGGTTAATTTACGTTTGCGATGCTGCAGTAAGAGTACGAAGCACAACCAGCGCTGCTCATACTACTGTACCAGTTACGACATGCGTGTAGTTCTGACGTTACAAATAGATTCGGGTTGCATACACGTTGTTCATTCCGACATTTTACGACCAAACTGAGCGTTCGAAAACATTGAACACTCAATGGAAATGCGAAAACAGCATCCAGATTGCATTTTAATCTAATGCTGTACTCTCGGAATTCCCTGGATTAATATTTTATTTTAATGCTACACGAAAAGCAATCATTCAATGTATTGTGCACGTTTTTTAACCGAAAACTATTATGACGAAAAAAACGGCATCTGCAGAAACGAAACAAAAACCAACATCACGCTAAAAGTACACGATGTGCGTGTAACGCATTCGCACACGCACTTATATTCGCACTCCCCGGCTTCCCTTATTTCATTTCATATCAAAACATTCGCCTAGCAAAACAGGACAGAACACAAACACTTCACCAAACACAGGGCTAGAAACTGCGCGAGAACTGATTCTGTTTACAAACGCAGCAGCCAGGTACAAAGGTCTACCGACAAATCTCCGCAACGCACAAAGCGAGTCCCTCAAATCGTTAGGGCTAACCGCTTACGCGTACCGAAGTTCGAGAGCAACTCTGCTACGTTAAATACATATGACAAGAAAACAAGGTTCACTAGTACTCGCTTACCTCCACTACTTGGCAGTATTTCTTCGTCCGGTAGATAAATCCATGGTAGTCAAGTCACCGAAATAACGAAAGTTGAAGCCGTGCACGCCCGTGCCGTCACCGGCCTGTAGCACGCGTGTCGATACGGAGTGCAGTTAATACACTGTCGGACGATCGGACTTTGCGCGCAGCGACTTCCTGTCTGTGTTCGTATGAGGGAAAAACTACAGGTTTTCCCGCTCAATTTAATCCAATCGCCATACAATTTAATCCAAACGCCAGCCAATTTAATCCAAGTGCTATCTAATTTAATACAAACGCCATCGAATTTAATCCAGGTGCCAGCGAATTTAATCCAAGTGCCAACCAATTTAATCCAAGTGCCAACCAATTTAATCCAGCTTTTGGAAGGTTGTTCAGGAGTGTTTTGTGCGTCATTAGGCGAGCTTTGCGGGCTTTGATGCGCGTGATGTGATGAAAACGTGGTGCTCCTTGATGTCTTACGTGCGAAATGTCATGTGCGCGTAGCTCAATGGACATTTACTAACAACCGCAGATCAGGAGAGCGGTCTCGTTTGATCCGTAGGTGGCGTGGGGTGATCGTCTGCGAGATCGTCATGAGTCGTCTGCTCGCGTATTGTTACCCCAGCATATTTGCCAGCGTATTTTCATGCGAGTAGACGACAATTCTGCCGCCAGCAGGCGTTATTTCTGACGATCTCGCAGACGATATTATAATTCAGAAATATTGCTTAACACTTCAGAAAATCATGAATGAGTTTTTACCAAAGAAATGTCTTAAGGCATTGTTACGTGAGGAGCAGACGATAACTCTGACGCGAGTTACGCTACGCTGGCAAGTCGGGTGGCGTAACAATACCGGAACACACGATACGTCTAAGAAACTCGCAGACGATCACCACACGGCACTGACGGATTAAAAATACCGCTGTCCTGGCCTGCGGGTGTTAAAAACTGTCCCGAGGAAGACCGAAGAAAGCGTCGGGTGAAGGCAAGAAAAAGTACAACTCCGTTCCAAATGTCGACAAAGCCCGGATAGTTGAGGTTTATGGGCATGGTGGCGACTTGAAGCTTCTAGCTGAGACGCTTGCCATAAACGTTAAAACGGCCATTGAGAACATCAGTCCCGTTTAATGTGCAACGTATGACAGACACAACGTTTCGTTAGTTCGCGCTGCCATTAACATGGAGAATATGTAACCACATTCAGTACGATGGCTACATATTTCACCTCGAGATATCGCGAGGTGTCGTAAGACTGTTCACTTTTTCCTTGTGTGCTGTAATGTGAAAGACCCACTAAATAAAGAATTTTACATGGTCAAGTCATATAGCCGTTATGACCACATGCAATTTTATAAGACGTGCGGATCGTGTGTCATGAAAACGAGTAAATCAAAGGGGCTTATTTCATATCCGTTTGGCCATAACCGGGTAACGGCAGAATCGAGGGGGGGGGGTAAAAGTGGTGAGATGTCTAAGTGATTATTTAACACTCTCAAGTCTGACTGCAACTACAGGTTTTCCGGCTCAGGTTAATCCTAATGTCCATAAAATATTTAATCCAAGCGCTAACCACTTTAATTCCTTCGCCATCAAAATTCACCCAGGTACCGCAAGAATGTTCAGGAGAGTTTTGGGCGAAATTGGGCACAGCTTTGCGGACTTTGTTGCGAGTGGTGTCGTGAAAACGTGGTGTTTCTTGATCCATTATGGGCAAAATGTCTTATGCGAACACCTCAATATACATTTACCAACACGCGCAGATCATTTCTGTGAGCTGATCGTCTGCAACAGTACCGTCGATAACACATGTCAGAAGTACTGTCTCATCTTCGTGTAACAATGCCCTCAGAATTTCCTTTGATAAAGACACATTACATAAATGCCCTTTGCATTTTGATTTTCAATAATTCAATGATTTTATGCAGTGTTAGGCAATATTTCCGAATTATAGTATCGTCTGCGAGATCGTCAGAAATATAGCCTGCTGGCGACGGAAGTGTCGTCTGCTCGTGTAAAAATACGCTGAAAAATCTGCTGAGGTAACAATACGCGAGCAGACGACACATCTGACGATCTCGCAGACGATCACCCCACGTCACCTACGGATCAAACGAGACCGCTCTCCTGATCTGCGGTTGTTAGTAAATGTCCATTGAGCTACGCGCACATGACATTTCGCACGTAAGACATCAAGGAGCACCACGTTTTCATCACATCACGCACATCAAAGCCCGCAAAGCTCGCCTAATGACGCACAAAACACCCCTGAACAACCTTCCAAAAGCTGGATTAAATTGGTTGGCACTTGGATTAAATTGGTTGGCACTTGGATTAAATTCGCTGGCACCTGGATTAAATTCGATGGCGTTTGGATTAAATTAGATGGCACTTGGATTAAATTGGCTGGCGCTTGGATTAAATTGTATGGCGATTGGATTAAATTGAGCGGGAAAACCTGTAGTTCCTGAAAGATACCCACCTTGAAAAAAACGCGTTGCGAAATATATGGCCAAGTTATTGGTAAATAAAGATATTAGTTGCCATTTATGTACAAGAAAAGCTTGGGCGTGAGTATTTTCAACGCCTGGTATTTTTTAAAGAAAATATAATTGTACCTACAATCTAGATTACGGCATTTAAGGCAATTTCAGGGTATGCGGTGGAAATGCAGCTGCCGTGTGGTTGTGGGCGCCGTAATTTTACGGTTTGTTCTGAGGCTGCAACCACTCGCAGAGTATTTTCTGCGCTTTCGCGCGTCGACATCGCCCCGCGTTGACGGCGTCGGCAAAATGCATGGCGCCGTGAGCTGACGCGGGAGGAGGAGGAGGGGAAGAAAACTTTGAACGAACAGGTAGATCCAGCTTAGAAGTGAGCGGGGTCCTCAGTCCAGCACTCCGTTGGTGCGGCCTGCCGTCTTCGCCCTTCCAGCGAGTTAAAACTGCTTACTTAGTTCAGAGCTGGCAAGTTCACTCTCCGACTGCTCCTATGTCGCTACGCCGATGTCTATGCGGCTCGCCAGATATCAGCGTCGACGCAGCGCGAGAAAGCATCCGAAAGCACGTGACATCGTCCGGATTCCATGTTCATCTCCTGGTTTGGGGTCATTACGTTCGCAGAAAACAATCATTTTTTTAACGTGCGGTAATTTGGTGCCTTCAGGCAAATTACAAGCTATTTCTGGTCGAAACTGCGCAATCCTCCGTGGCTAGCTTGGCTTTAATCGGGGAGATCGGGGGATTGAGACAGCTTTTTGCCAGTTAAATACGGGAGCTCTCGCTACATCGCTTGTAGTGTTAGCATGGAGGGCTTGTCTGCAAGATCGGTGCGTAACGAACAAGTTTATCAACGCCAGAAATCTAGCGGTGCATTCAATTTCATTCGCTGCTACCGTAGCCTGCATAGGGGGAACGACGAGGCGCGATAGCTTTTCTTGGCTTAAATAAGGGAGCTTTGGTTACATCACTTGCAGTATTAGCATAATTGACCTCGCCTCCAAGATCGGTGCGGAAGAAACAAGATAGCACTGCCGAAATTTGTCAAATACGACCAAAACGAATCACCCGACAATATTCGTTGGCAGCCTCTGTTAAGGTACCAAATTCTTGGGTACACGCATTGTTCCCTGGCGTGGTCGAGTGGATTGGAGCTTAGGTGCTTGTGTTGTTTTGAAAGTCTACGGTTCGAATCTTAGCGAAGTCTCACGGATTTTTTAGTTTTTTTTTTTTTGCAATGAGGGTGTCATCGACTTTTTTTTAAGGCAAAAAAAGGCAGAGTACCTTGCCGTTTAACCTACAAGTGACGTTTGACGGTAAGCTCAGTATCAAGGCAGCCCCGAAATCTGCTTTGCTCACACTTTGAACGCATGAAGCTGCAGTCGGTACGTAACATCAAGGTTAAATCAAGTAGCAAGTAAAGTTGTGCTAATTGAGTCTTCGTTCATCATCCTATCTTATTTTGTTCATATTTGACGGCAATGACCCCCGCCCCTCCTCCCCCCCCTCCACCCATCGAAAAAAAACCTTACAAGGCTCGTTGGCAACGTCGCTACTAAACGAATTCTGCACTAAGTCCCTGCCTCTCTCCGTGAGGTTCGGTATTGGGCAAATGTTTTGAAGGTCAAAGGTTAAAAGCAATAGTGGTGGATTACAATACTTGCACAAAACCCCTCGGTACAAAACCCTTACAAAACACATTCAAAACAACTCGGTAACTTCAGTACAGTACGGCTGCGGAAAGTTTGAAAATAAAGTGTAGCAGATGTAGCTAAAATAATTTAACTGCGATAGACATGTTCGAAGTAAAAAACGGACATACCAGAAACATCTGAACAACGTCAGCAAAATATGTCTAAATACCGTCCCCAAATGAAGCAGCAGCAACATCGAGAGTACGTCTTTAGCAAAGTTGAAAGAACGTCCGACATTAAGGTACCAGCAACGTTATGTCAACATCCAAAAATTTTCATTAAAATATTGCACGTTGTACGGATGTCTAATAGAGATACTGCTGGGACATAGACGTTCGGATCTTTTTGGGACGTCGCAGAGATGTTAGTGGTTTGCTGGGGCGTGTCGCTTCCTGTGAACAAGGAGCACAAGTTCTTAGGTGTTGTGTTTGATCACAAACTCACATTCATTCCCCACATCAAGGAACTTAAAAATAAATGTCTCAAAACAATGAATATACTTAAGGTTCTCTCCCACCAATCCTACGGTTCCGACAAAGAACTCCTGCTTCGCTTGTATACTGCATTGGTTGGGTCTCGTTTAGACTATGGCAGTGTGGTGTATGGGTCGGCGACTAAGACAACCTTGCGAATTCTGGACCCAGTGCTACACTTGGGGCTTCGTCTTGCTTCGGGTGCTTTTCGCACTAGCCCTGCCGAGAGTCTTTATGTCGAGTGTGATAAGTGGAGCCTTGAGAACCAACGAACGTACATGGACTTGCTTTATGCTTTTAAAATTTCGTCGCTGAATAATCATCCTTTTTATCCTGTCCTTAACGATACATCAACATCTTTGCTCTTTGTAAATCGCCCGTCCGTTACTCCGCCTTTTTCACTTCGAGCGAGAGAGCGAGCCTCGGATCTGAGTGCTTCGTTTTTAGACGTGTACAGGTCATCCTCTTTAAACGTTTTACCACCTTGGCAAGTTCGCCCTGTGTCCTGTGACCTTTCTTTTATAAAGCTTGACAAAAATCGGGTACCGCGTGCTGCAATACTGCAGCACTTTCTTTCTTTGCAGTTCAAATACCCACGTACTGAATTCTACAGTGACGCTTCTAAAACCTCCACTATGGTGTCGTGCGCTGCTCATGGTCCGAATTTCAATGCAGCCAGAACCATGAGCGTGCACACAACAATTTTTTCAGCAGAAGCGTACGGAATTTTACTGATTGTACGACATATCCTTGAAAATCAAATTCCCAATTCTATCATCTACACAGATTCTTTGAGTGTTGTTCCCGCATTGTCATCGCATACACCCCCCAAAAACCACATAGTTAAACTTGTATTCAACACTATCATGTTGGTGTATGCGGAGAAGCATCGGCTGCTCCTCTGCTGGGTCCCAGGACACGCTGGGATCGCTGGGAACGAGTTGGCAGACGAGAGGGCCGGTGCTGCTGCACTCAGGAACACTGTAGACATAACAAGCGTACCATATACAGACCTCAAGCCACACATAAGACAACATCTGCGCAGAACATGGCAAACACACTGGAACGAACAGACAGACAACAAACTACATGTAATAAAGCCACACTTGGGACGGTACACAGCTGACTCACACAACAGAAACACAGAAGTCGCTTTGGCTAGGCTACGGATGGGGCACATGCATGCAACTCACTCGTATCTGCTGACGGGATCTCCTAGACCCCAGTGCGGCAGGTGCGGAGAGGCCCTATCCGTAGTGCACATACTAATAACATGCAAGGCACTTCACACCACACGACGCAAACACTTTCCAGAAATCTACAGACAATAAATCCCACTCCACCCATCGAACTTCTTAGGCGATGAACCAATGTTTACTATCAAACGTGTTTTTAATTATCTATCAGAAGTTAAATTTCTGAATCTCATATCATATCATGCATAATCACAACCTGGCCCTCTACACCAGCCATCCTCATTGTCTTCATTTGTTTTTACTTCTGGTGCTATTCACTTCTAGTATTGACTTTAATATGTGGTAGCTAACCATTTTTTTTGGCGCTCTTTGCCCCAGTTGGCCTTGCGCCATTAAAATGCAACCATCATCATCATCACTTAGTCAACACTTCAAAATCCTCTCGGCAGTGACCACTACCCGGTTTTTCTGGACTCCACATAGGCAGTACCCATGCTACCAGTGCGCACCAAAAGGTGGAAGTTGGAGGAGGCCAACTGGTCTCTGTTCGAACAAGCATGTAAAATCGAATTGCACGAAATACAGGACTTGAGTGCAGATGAAACTTGCAGCCTAATAACTTCACGGCTCTTGGAAGCTGCAAAAGTGTCTATTCCCGAGTCCTCCGGGACACTCCCCAGGAGGTCAAAGCCGTGGTGGAACTCTGATTGCAGGGATGCCCGTAGGAAGCAAAACTGCGCATGGTCCCGTTTCAGACGCTACCCCACTGCCGAATGTCTAATAAACTTCAAACGACTCAGAGCAGAGGCGCGCAAGATAAGACGTCAGTCGAAAAAGGCTTCATGGCAGGACTTTGTAAGTTCCATAAGTAGTAACGTAAGCACAAAAACGGTCTGGGATAGGGTCAGGAAAGTGAATGGAACGTATAGTGCATTTACTATGCCACTTTTTGATGGTAGCAAAAGCCTTGCTGAGCAGGCAAACATTCTAGCTGAATATTTTGCCAAAGTGTCCAGTTCAGCCCAATACTCTGAATCATTCCTCAGGTATAAAGAACGGGCTGAAAAAAGTGCAATTAAGATAAACCTGAGTAATGAAGAAGCATATAACGCACCTTTCTCTATGGCTGAACTACTTCTGGCGATTGCTCAGGGAAGCAGTCGGGCTGCAGGACCAGACCGAATACATTATGAAATGTTAAGACATCTAACCCCAAGGACCTTAAAAGTCATACTGCATTTCTTTAATAAAATATGGTTTGAAGCCTACTTTCCAGTAGCGTGGCAGGAAACCATTATGCTCCCACTACTGAAGCCAGGTAAAGACCGTAGTGAACCAGCAAGCTACAGGCCAATTGCCTTGACAAGCTGCCTCGGGAAATGTTTTGAACGGATGATCAAGCTGGGCTGATCAGAACGGTTTTAAGCTAAACCCAGTTAAGAGCACTTGTGTTGTATTCTCCAAAAGGCGTGGGATCAGGCCAGATCCAGACATCAAACTGAATGGTGTCTCGATACCGGTCAAAAAAGAACACAAGTTCCTAGGTATAGTCCTTGATGAAAAACTTTCCTTTATCCCTCATATCAAACAACTAAAACAAAAATGTATTAAAACACTGAATATTCTAAAGGTCTTGTCGCATCACTCGTACGGTGCTGACAAACAACTTCTGCTGCGAGTGTTTACCAGCCTGGTAGGCTCGAGGTTAGACTATGGGAGTGTTTTGTATGGTTCAGGAAGGGAAACTGCTTTGAAAATGCTCGACCCAGTGCAGCACTTGGGCCTTCGACTTGCGTCTGGTGCTTTCCGGACTAGCCCCGTGCAAAGTCTGTACGTCGAGTGTGACAGATGGTGTCTGGGGTACCAGCGCGAGTATGTGGATTTGCTATATGCTTTTAAAGTTTCATCAATGTCTCACCATCCCATTAAGTCTATAATGAACGGTACATCTACATCCCAACTGTTTTTAAATCGTCCATCTATTTCTGCGCCTTTCTCGCTCAGGGTGAGGGAGAAAGCCTCTGAACTTTCTGTCTTGTTTTTAGACACTTTTACAACATCTCTCATTGATTCTATAGCCCCATGGCATCTTCGTCCTGTATTGTGTGATTTGTCGTTTACGCAATTTAAGAAAAACACGGTGCCCACAACTGCTGTTTTGCAGCATTTCATGTATCTTCAGGCGAAATATGGGGCAACAGAATTTTTTACTGATGCCTCAAAAACATCCATTTCGGTATCTTGTGCTGCACACGGACCCAATTTCAGTGCTTGTAAAACCATGCATGTGAATTCTAGCATTTTTACAGCGGAGGCATATGGTATACTCCTTGTTTTAAATCACATCAATGAACATCATATCGCAAAATCCATCAATTTCACGGATTCACTAAGCGTCGTGCGTACATTATCATCCCAAAGGTCTTCAAAAAATTACATTGTCAATCTGGTTTTTAAATCTTTGATGTCGGCGTATGCGTCAGGTCTGAATGTTACCATCTGCTGGGTTCCAGGCCACGCTGGCATCACGGGCAATGAGTTTGCTGATGAAATGGCCGCTGCTGCTGCACTGAGAAACACTCTAGACATAGCAACAGTACCGTACACTGACATGAAGCCAGCCATCAGACAACACCTACGTAAAACATGGCAAACACACTGGAGTGAACAGTCAGACAACAAGCTACACGTAATAAAGCCACACTTGGGACGATACACAACTGACTCACACAACAGACACACTGAAGTGACCCTAGCAAGGTTACGGATAGGCCACACACATGCAACACACTCGCACTTGCTCACTGGATCTCCAAGACCCATGTGCAGCAGGTGTGGAGAGGGCCTATCCATAATCCACGTACTCATCCAATGCAAGGCACTTGACACAACACGACGCAAACACTTCCCACAACTATACAGACAACACGTTCCGTTTCACCCATTGTACTTTCTAGGAGACGAGCCCATGTTTTCCACCAAGCTTGTTTTTAAGTTTCTTACCGATGTCAATTTTTTGCATCTCATCTCTTATCATGCATCATGACAACCTGGCCCTTTACACCAGTCATCTTCATTAGCTTGTTTTAGTTTGTGTATGTTTACTGAAACCCTCTCTACTTTTACTTTCACATCGCTGTCATGAAATCACTTTTGTTTGGCGCTCGTTGCCCTTAGCTGGCCTTGCGCCATTAAAATCCAGATATCATCATCAACGGATGATCAACAAGCGGCTCACTCACCTTCTTGAAGAAAATCACGTTATTGATGCCCTTCAGTTTGGTTTCCGTGCAAGGCACTCAACAACTGACCACCTTCTCCGTCTAGAAACGAAAATGAGGGAGTCCTTTGTTCAACGACAACACTGTGTCTCCGTATTTTTCGACTTGTCGAAGGCTTATGACACCACATGGAAACATGGTATAATGCTAGATCTGCAGGGTTATGGTGTAAAAGGCAGAATGCTTGGAATGCTGAAAAGTTACCTTTCCAATCGCTCCTTTCGAGTGAAATTTGGAACAGTATTATTGAATGTGTACACTCAAGAAAATGGCGTACCTCAGGGAGGTGTTCTTAGTGTTACCTTGTTCCTAATCAAGCTAAACTCAGTCGCACGTGTAATACCGAAATCGTTGATGTATTCGCTTTATGCGGACGATATTCAGATCAGCTTTTCCTCGTGCAACTTAGCATCCTGCGAAAGGCAACTGCAAATGGGCATCAACCGTCTAGTGCAGTGGGCCGAGGAAAATGGATACAACTTTTGTGCAGAAAAAACAGTCTGTGTGCCTTTCACTCTGTACTGAGGAATTGTGTTAGATCCTCAGCTGCACATAAAATCGGCCCAAATCCCTGTTCGAACTGAGCACAAATTTCTTGGCTTAATATTTGACCAAAAGTTAACATTTAAAAGCCATGTTAACTATCTAAAACACAAATGTCTGAAATCAATGAATGTTTTAAAACATTTATCCTACAGAACGTGGGGCTCAGATCGCACCTGCCTTTTGCGGCTGTACAACAGTCTAATCCGTTCCAAGTTGGATTATGGCTGCTTTATCTATGGATCTGGTCGCGAATCTGTACTCAAAGCGCTCGACACCGTTCACCACTGTGGCTTGAGAATAAGCAGCGGAGCCTTCCGGACATCTCCGGTGCAAAGCCTGTATGCAGAAACCAATCAATGGTCACTTAACAAACGGAGAGTACTCCTCGGAAACATGTACATAATGAGAATTCTTTCCTGCACAACTCACCCTTGTCGACAGCTGTTTCTGAAACCTCACTTTGAAACTCTCTTTATCAACAGGCCTCGGACTATTCCAACCATGTTTTTCAGGTACCGCATTCTTAATGAAGCCCTTGACTTTTATGTAGCTGATACCATGCTGGTCACCCACAGTACCGGTTATGCTCCATGGGAATACCGCAAGCCACAATGTGACTTTTCCCTGCTGAAGTACAATAAGCACAACACTCCCAAAGAACTACTACAGCAAGAGTTCTTAGATATCCAGTTCAGGTATGCTGGATGTGCCGCTTCACGGATGGTTCCAAAGGAGAAAGACGTGGGAGCAGCTGCTATTGGACCTTATAATGACGAATGCCAACGGCTCAGACCTGACGCTAGTATCTTCACTGCCGAACTGCATGCCATACAGCTCGTTTTAAACAAAGTATGCACTGAAAGGACACCACAGTCAATCATCTTCTCTGACTCTCTCAGCGCGCTAGCAGCCCTGTGTTCAGGAAACAAAACCAAAAATCCACTTGTCCAACAAGTACTTAACCAACTAATGGACTGTAGCAAAAATCACTTAGACGTGAGTTTCTGTTGGGTACCGAGTCATGTAGGAATTGACGGCAATGAAAAGGCAGATGCCCTCGCAGCCCAGACAAAAGAGCTGGAGGTGACAGAAACTCGTTAACCCACCAGGATTACAGACGGAGACTAAAATTATCAATAACGAAGAAGTGGCAGTCTGAATGGACAGAACTCAATGAAAACAAGCTCCACCTTGCGAAGCCGCACCTGAGAGAGTGGCAGAGCTGCAGACATAAAGAAAGATTTGTAGAGGTGGTGTTATGTCGCCTAAGAATTGGGCACACGCGCTTGACCCACAACTTCCTATCGCTGGGAGAAGACCCTCCAGAATGTGAGCAATGTGGGAAGCGCCTTACAGTAATACACATACTTATCGAGTGTCCTAGTTACGAAAACAAACGTCGGGAATTTTTTTCCCACTTTTATAGGGTGGCGCTGCAGTCGCCGGAGCGAGCGGACGTGTGTGGCATCGGCTCCGTAGATTATGACTAATTGTGCGGTGCTAATTAGCTTCTTCGATGGACCATTGCTACTAGTCGACGCAGCTTGACCGGAGGCATCGACCGATACTAGATTTGGTGAGGTGCATCGAATTTTTACCGATTTATTTGAGTGCAAAGTTTCCCAGCGTGGCCGGCCAGCTAAGCCTAACCGAGGCCCAGTTCGAATTCGGCCCCGGGCGTGCAAGGGAGTGTGGGCTGCAAGGGAGTGTGGGCCGGCCGCCGTTGCCGTGCGGGCTGCTCCGCTCGTTGCAGGTGCCGCCGACCCCGAGACACATGCATCCCGAGGTGGACCGAGAGCGTCGACTGGCGAGGGCGAAAGCTCTCACGGCCACGCACGCGTCGGACAACGGAGCCTTCTACGTCGACGTGGCGAGGTACTCGGACCGCCCGGGCACGTACGCGGCGGCCATGGTCGCAGCGACCTCCGGGGAGCTGTGCACGGCGTGCAGCGTGCGGGCGCGGAGCCCGGAGCATGCGGAGGAGCTGGCCATTGCGCTGGCGCTGACGAACCCGAGGTGTACGACGGTGATAAGCGACTCGCGGAGTGCGATCGTGAACTTTGCGACGGACAACGTGTCCCCGTGCGCGGCGAGGGTGTGCGGGGCCCTAGGACACAGAGCGGTGCCGGTGACGGTGAAATGGTTTCCGGCACACATGGGCCCGGTGAGCACGGGCGAGAACCGCAACGAGGCGGTGGACCGGGCGGCGCGCGCGCTCACCAGCCGCGGCGCGAGCCCGAGCCCCCGACCTGAGGAGGACGACGACGAAGTGGTGCCGATCGCCTCGTACAAGGACGTGTTGGACTGGTACCGGGAGGGCAGGCGGACGTACCCGCCGCCCCACCGTAAGCTCACGAGACAGGAGGCGGTGATGCTGCGGCAGCTACAGACGCGAGCGGTGTGGACACCGGTGGTGGCAAAACATGTGTGCCCAGAGGTGTACGCCAGTGACGTGTGTGCGGTGTGTGGCGAGGACCGAGCCACCATGGCGCACATGCTGTGGAAATGCAAAGTAAAGGACGGTGTCACAGACGCGTTGCCGCCGCGCCTAGCGAGTGCGGTGGCGAGTGTGGACTACGACGCCCAGCGCGAGGCCGTCCAGCAAGCGCTGGAGGCTCTCGAGCGCCAGCGGCCGACAGCACGTTCTCCTCGGAGGCTGGGTGCGAGTAGGTAGCGAGCGCCGGGTAGCCGTCCAGCGTGACGTTTAGGCCGCGTCTTTTTGCCGGACAATATAAAACATTGTTTCTCTCTCTCTCTCCCACTTTTATAAATTTCAAATTCCATTGCACCCTGCTTTACTGCTTGGCGATGAACCCCTGGTTCCCTTGGAAAAGGTTTTTAAATTTTTGAGTGCCATCAAGCTTTTAGACAAACTTTGATATTACCATGTTACATCATTTTTTCTTGAGCGGTTTTTAAATTTTTGAGTGCACTCAAGCTTTTACAGAAACTTTGATTTTACCACTTTACATGATTTTTACATGAGCCTTTTACCGTAGTGTGTTCAAAATATTTACCTTGCGTCTGGCGCATTATAGCCAAATTTGGCTGCTGCGCCAATAAAATCCAAATTCATTCATTCATTCATTCATACGAAAGTGAGGGGCATACTCAGTTCAAGTTCAGCTAAAGACACGAATACAATTTAACCACTGTCTCTTGTTTGTCACCATCTCTGTAATCTTCCCTCCTTTTTGTTTGTTAGCGTTGTAGTGTTGGGAATTTGTGTAAGCTGTTCCAGTCTGTAAAAAAATTTATAAACCAGAAAGTGGTAACTTCAACACAAGCCCAAGGGCTGTGACATTTTGCAGGTATTGTTTATGGTAGTGTCGTCTTTTTAATTGAATGTGAAATTCTGCTTGTTTCGGAAAATAACACTGGCACCTTTTTAAGCACAAGCTTTGGAGAGAGACACCTGAAGGCAGCGAGACAGCAGTACCTGGAGTCCAACATCGGCAAGATGCTTTTGCGGACTGCCCATTGCGGACGCGGCACCTGGCCAGCTCCCCTTGTCTAAGAATTCGTCATGTCCCTACTGTTGGGTGAGAGTGTCGTATTTTTGAAAATTCATGCAAACAATATTATGCAAGATGTATTGGACAGAATGAATATCACAGGCTAAAAAAATGAGGCGATGCAATGATTGGTTCAACGCAATGCAACGAGTACAACGATCGGTTCTTTTTTTCAACACTAGTTGTTCTCAAGACACTTGGGGGGGAGATGTGCTTTGTTTTACTTAAGAAGGTTGTAGTGATGTCGCTAGGAGTGGGGGAAATGAAAACAGGCCAGGTATCCCGCCTCAGGCAGCAAGTGATTTAAAAAAAAAGTAATACTCTATGGCCAACATGAGGCCATTTCCAAAAGAGCTCGTTCCTTTTCCCAAACCAGCCCCGTAAGGCTGAGCACCAGACCCAAACCTGACCAGACCCAGACCCAAAAAAGCAAAAACAACGCTCGTGTGAACGAGATTTCGGCACACGTTAAAGATCCCAAGGTGGTCAAAATTAATCCGTAGCCCGTACCCCCGCACGGGGCACCTTGAGTATTCATGGTGACGGTGAGCAGCGACACCGCGGACCCCGAGCTCCCAACATAAGCCGTGTCCAACCGTGGCGAGGTGTTTAAAGGTGAAGGGTAGAAGCCGTAAACGGTGGCCGTCGGAGCCTTGGTCAAGCTCCGGCCGATGGGCTCCCTGCCTGTCTACCAGGCAGGGAGCTCCGGGACCTCTTTGACTACCAGGGTGAGGTCAAAGGAGAAAGTACCCCCGTCTCCCTGCTTTCCAATGTATCACATGGCATTTTCCAAACCCCCCTCCAAACGTGATCGGCCCCCGAAAAGGGGCCGCACCGAAGCTACATTCCCACCCTTGTTAACACTTGCACACCAAAAGCCAGATAACTATCCGCGATTCTTGATTGTTGAATCTCTTAACAAGTCGAATCCTATCTCCTCCCAGTCAGTGTTCCTTATCACCAAATTCCTTGAAGGCATCCTGGGCAAGTCTTTCAAAGCCAAGAAACTGAGAACCGGCGAAGTCCTGGTCGAGGTGAACACTCACCAGCAAGCCAAAAGCCTCCTTACCCAGAATCGCATGGCAGATCTGGACATCAGAGTCACACCCCACCGTAGCCTCAATAGCTCTCAGGGTGTGATCTCTGAGCCAGATCTGATAAATGAGACAGAAGCCGATCTGCTCGAAGGTCTGAAATGCGAGGGCGTGATGGCAGTGAGGCGCATCACCATGCGGCGAGATGATAAGCAAATCATGACAAAGCATATAATCTTAACATTTGACCGTTCCTCACTCCCCGAATCCATCAAAGCAGGTTTCATTCATTGTTCTGTCCGGCCGTACATCCCGAACCCGCGGCGCTGTTTCAAGTGCCAACGGTTCGGGCATGGCACCACCTCCTGTCGTGGAAAAACAACGTGTGCGAAATGTTCATCGCAAGATCATGAGACAGATAACTGCCAGGCTGAACAATTAATGTGCAGCAACTGTCATGGACCTCATGCTGCGTACTCCCGCACGTGTGAAATGTTCCAGAGAGAAAAAAAGATAATCAACATCAAGGTAACGGAAAACATCACTTTCCCAGAGGCGCGGAAGAGGTTCGCCTCTTTCCCTCTGGGGAGGTACGCCGACGCAGCTCGCCGGGGGGCGGAGCGGCGTCTGGTTTCTGCGGGGACCCAGTACCGCTTGTCGGACTTGGTCCCGCCCCCGCACCCCGCTGGGTTGCCTCACGCAGCCCAACCCGGCACCACGCCGCTTGCTGAGGCAGCAGCGGTTGTGGTGCAAACCACTTCTGTCGGGACCGGTGCCGCTCCCGCCTCTGTCTCCCCGTCCTCCAGTTCATTGGAGGGTACCGAGGTGATGGACACCACGGGCCCCGCACCGGCTCCCACCGTCACCGCACCGCCCATGCCACCTCTGGTGCCCCGGACGCCCTCGGCGGTGGCGGCTCAAACGAAGGGCTCCCGAGGGGGGGCCAAGTCCGGGGGGCCCGGTCCGTCGGGCACCCCTCGGACATCCGACGACCAGATGGATGTCGGGCCGTTCCTGCCTGCAACGCAGCGCAAGGAGCGGCCTCCGACGCCCAAGCCAGCAGCAGAAAGGCCCAAAAAGCCAAATCCTAGAGTAACAGCCCCAAAAGACACATGAACACACATACACACAGACTTCAGTAGCTTCTAAATCTCCATAATGGGAAGAGAAAATATTACTCAATGGAACTGTAGAGGCCTCATTAAAAATCTTGATGATGTCCATGACATATTGCATTCAAACCAGCCAAGTGTGATGTGTCTTCAGGAGACGCATTTGAATCCCAATCACACAAATTTCTTAAATAGGTACACGGTATTCAGAAAGGATAGGGTTGGCTGCACACACTCTTCGGGCGGTGTAGCCATAATAGCCCGAAAATCCCTAGCATGCCATCCTATCACTCTCAACACCGTCCTTGAAGCTGTAGCAATACGCACAATAATTTTTAATAGGTTGGTAACGGTATGCTCAATTTACATTCGTCCTGATTATGCACTTTCCAGCTCTGACTTCGAGGCGCTGGTCGACCAGCTGCCCGAACGGTACATCCTAACTGGCGACCTTAATGCACACAACTCTCGTTGGGGCTCCTCCAGAACGGATGCCCGAGGTCGCCTGATAGAGAAATTTCTTACATCTTCAGGAGCATGCCTTTTCAACAAAAAGCAGCCTACATACCATAACTTAGGACATAATACATACTCACATCTCGACTTGGCTATTGCTTCTGCAATTCTCTTTCCATGTCTTGAGTGGGGCGTGGGCACTGACCCATATGGTAGTGACCATTTCCCCACTTCCCTAGCATATATAGGTAAATGCCCATGCAGTCCATCTTCCCATAAAAGGTTTAATGAATCAAAAGCCAACTGGAGCACATTCACACAAACATCTCAACTACACCACACATCCATAAAACACCTACACGTGGAGGAAGCCGCCCAACTCGTCACAGCGCACATCCTCGACGCCGCCGAAAAGTCCATTCCCCACTCCTCTGGTGCCCCGCGCAACCAGAGGAGGCCGTGGTGGAATGAGGACTGCAGGCGGGCGCGAGAGGCCCAGAACAAGGCGTGGGGTGTCCTTCGCCGGTACCCCACATCAGATAATCTCATTTCGTTTAAACGGGCCAAGGCTTTTGGGAAGCGAGTGCGCCGTGAGGCGAAAAGGGAGAGTTGGCGCACCTTCCTCACTTCCATCAACTCGTACACTGACACGCGAAAAGTATGGACACGAATACGAAAACTAAAAGGACAACAGACACACAGCCTGCCCCTGTGGACACAGGGGCACACTGGAAGACCAGGCTAACACACTCGCACAACACTTCCAACATGTGTCCAGTTCAGCACACTACACCAACACTTTCATAAAACACAAAACATCCTGTGAGAAGAAGTCCTTGAGAGACAGTAATAAGTCGACCTCATCTTATAACACCCCCTTCTCACTGCATGAGCTGAAGATCGCACTTAGTACTTGTAAACCTTCAGCTCCAGGCGCAGACAACATTACATACACTATGATTCAACACTTGCACACAGACACACTTGAAACCCTCCTTCACCTCTATAACAAAATATTTCTTTCGGGGCACCTCCCAGGGTCATGGAGGGAGGCCATCGTAGTGGCCTTTCTGAAAGAAGGGAAGGACCCTTCCTCTCCCACAAGTTATCGTCCCATCGCCCTCACAAGCTGCCTGTGTAAGCTGTTCGAGAAGATGATCAATAGGAGACTCATGTACTTCTTAGAGTACAACGGTCTTCTCGACAGCTGCCAGGCTGGCTTCAGGGCTGGGAGATCCACCAATGATCAACTGGTTGCATTGGAAACATATCTAAAAGATGCATTCATTCATAAGCAGTATTGTATAACAGTCTTCTTCGATATGGAGAAGGCCTATGACACGGCCTGGCGGTACGGCATCTTGTGTGACCTCAAGTCGTTTGGTGTTTCTGGCAACATGCTGAACACGCTCAGTAGCTACATGTCGGAAAGGACCTTTCGAGTGAGGGTTGGCAGTGCCCTTTCGAATGTATACGTGCAGGAAAATGGGGTCCCTCAAGGCGGTGTCTTGAGCTGCACACTGTTTATTGTTAAAATGAACTCACTTCGAAAGGCATTGCCACCAACCATTTCCTGTTCTATATATGTAGATGACGTTCAAATATCTTTTAAGTCCTGTAACTTCTCAGTTTGTGAACGCCAAGTCCAGCTTGGGGTGAACCAACTTGCTGGCTGGGCAGACACAAACGGTTTTAAACTGAACCCTGGAAAGAGTACTTGTCTTGTGTTCTCCCGCAAGCGCGGGATTAAGGCAGAACCGGAGATCACCCTTCATCGCGCTTCTATCCCTGTAAAAAAGGAGCAGAAGTTTTTAGGTGTCATATTTGATGAAAAACTCACGTTTATACCACACAAACAACTTAAACATAAATGCCTGAAAACACTAAACATTCTCAAAGTCCTCTCCCACCAGTCGTATGGTGCAGACAAAGAACTCCTTCTTCGCGTCTTTACCGCCTTAGTCGGGTCTCGGCTAGACTACGGTAGTGTTGTGTATGGGTCGGCATCAAAAACAGCACTAAAAATGCTCGACCCAGTTCTCCATTTGGGCCTGCGCCTTGCGTGTGGTGCGTTTCGCACTAGCCCGGCCCAGAGTCTGTACGCTGAAAGTAACAAGTGGTGCCTGGAACATCAACGAATGTACATAGATTTATTATATGCTTTTAAGGTCTCATCATTCAATAACCATCCTTTTAAACCTGTCCTCAACGATACATCAGCAACCCAGCTATTCTCAAATCGTCCATCTGTTTCTTTGCCCTACTCTCTGAGGGTGAGAGAGGAAGCTTCAGGTATTTCCGTTGGGTTTTTAGATGTCTGTACATCATCATCATTTTCTGACGTTATACCACCATGGCAACTGCAGCCTGTTTGTTGCGATGTTTCTTTCATGAAAATAGATAAAAACAGGGTTCCGAGAGCTGCGATTGTGCAGCATTTCTTGTCGCTTCAGGATAAATATAAATGTGCCGAATTCTATAGCGATGCCTCGAAAACTTCAACAACAGTGTCGTGTGCCGCTCATGGTCCCAACTTTATTGCTTGCAGAACCATGAGTGTACACACCACTATCTTCTCTGCAGAAGCATATGGCATCTTACTCATCGTTCAGCACATTCTTAAAAAACAAATTCGTAAGTCCGTCATCTTCACAGACTCTTTGAGCGTTGTGCGTACATTGTCTTCACACAGACCCAGGAAAAACCACATTGTCAATCTTGTCTTTAATTTCATAATGTCAATATATGCAAATAATTTTCAACTGATCCTGTGCTGGGTTCCAGGCCATGCTGGAATCGCGGGGAATGAGACCGCAGATGAAATGGCCGCCACTGCTGCACTTGCAAACACAATGGACATAACAACAATACCCTACACTGACCTCAAGCCACACATCCGACAACACCTTCGCAAAACATGGCAAGCCGACTGGAATACACAGACAGACAACAAGTTACACATAATAAAGCCACACTTAGGACAATACACTAGTGACTCACACAACAGATTCATCGAAGTTGCCCTAGCTAGATTACGGATAGGCCACACACACGCGACACACTCCCATCTGTTCACTGGATCTCCAAGACCCCTGTGTAGCAGGTGTGGGGAGGGCCTATCCGTACTTCACATCCTCATTACATGCAAAGCACTCCAGACAACAAGACGCAAGCACTTCCCTCAACTCTACAGACAACACAATCCACTACACCCAGCACTCTTTCTAGCGGATGATCCCGTGATTCCTGTGCAGCGCACTTTTAAGTTTCGCAGTGACAACAAGTTTTTACATCTCATTTCCTATCACGCGTAGTTTTTTAAAGCTTTATTTCATACCACGCACCATCACAACCTGGCCCTTTACACCAGCCATCCTCGCTGTCTTTTATTGATTTTACTTTTGTTCTTGCTTACTGATTTCAGTGTCTACGTTTTCACCTCTCATATTTAACCACCGTTTTGGCGCTCTTTGCCCCAGTTGGCCTTGCGCCATTAACATCCAACCATCATCATCATCACCGTAGCCCGTACGGCATGCCTCATAACCTCCGTTGTGTCAGCGCGTTAAACCCTACAAACAAGTGCAAATTTGTATTCCTATTCTGCCTTACGGCGTGGTGTTCAGGCTGGCTGTATTGAGTAAATGAGTCTTGCGTCGTGCAAAATATAAAAGCATTCTTAGAATCGTGTCTTAATTTCATTCCAGTTCCTTCACTATTGGTGTCTGGAAGTTCCTCGCCAAAGTACATACAACCCATATCTGGTTCACTGTAGGACCAAGAGAGAGGGGAATAACCTTGTCAAAAATAAGGAATGTCTTGATGCGCTGAATTCTCCTCTCTACATGAATACGCAAGGATGCAATGTCTGCCGTCATACACCTCTGCTTCAGTAAACTCCTCCTTGTTGAGAAATGGTGGGAGGTTCAGCCCAATGCCTTTCTTCTCCAGAAGATCCTTGATCTTGAAGCCCTTGGCCGCCATCACTGTATCCCCATCCGTAAACTCTCGTTCTAGGAAGCCACTTTTTTGACAAGCTGTCTGTCCGATGTAGACCCCATGTATAGGTCATATACGAAGCTAACCAGCCCGTTTGGTGAAATTGCTATTAGTCTTTTGAATGTGTTTGTCAACGTATAGTTCGAATATGTTCCAGGCTGGAGAACTAAAGAGCTTGGCACTTCACACCTAACTTCTGTCGCATCAATAATAAGTGTACTTGAGTGTTTCTCCTTGAAGGCTTCAGGCATTGTTGAGTTTACAACATCTCGTGGTGGCCACCAAGGCTTCTCCATCAGCCTAATGTAGAGCAGGTTAATCCAGGTTGAGAAAATTCTATACGTGGTGCTCATAGAGATGTCAAAAATATACGCCAGGTGCATGGGAAAAAAGCCAGTTCGCAGTTTGACAAGTGTCAAAAAGAACTGATTTTCGATCGAAAACTTGCGTCGGCGGCCTCTTTCCATATTGGGATGGTCCAAGGAGATCCTATCATTTTCTGCACCTACTTGTTTCAGCAGTTCCTTGAAATGGCCATAGCTGCACTGTCTAGTGTAAAACTGCATGTCCTTATCGTCGTCTACAAAAAGCTCTACACAAAACTTCCTTATCAGCTCCCTGGTTGAAACAGCATGTGCATATATGAGCTCTTCTGCAGATGTGTTCTGCAGACTGGTAGAATAATATTGTTACAAAAGAGTTCACCGATGCTGATTCGAACGAGAACTTCAGGATGAGTCATGGTTCATTCAACGAACTAGTCGCACTGATGGCGCCATTTATGTCGCCCAAATAGTATTGTGTGTGACAACGAATTACATTAGAAAAAAGAGGGGCAATAGCTTTTTACAAAATGACGAGCTGTTGTGAATACCGAGTCGTTGCGAATCAGTTCCGTGTTCATAAAAGCAGTGTAAGAAAATGTTATGCGGTACACTTGTGGAGCTTTATCTCAACAAATTCATGTCTGCCTTCCATACAAGAAATGAGATGCCACCTGCGGTGCAACCCCCCGCCCCAACGAAGACTGACGTGTGGCGAATGCCCAACAATCATCCCCTTGGCTGCCAATGTGCAGAGGCCGACCACATCTACCGTCGTTGCCCCTACAAGAAGTTCGGTTTGCGAGGGTTCTCCCTCCATGCACCATGCCCCCAACCCGGGTAGCGCGCCCATCTGAGATCAAAGAATACCTGTCCAACACCAGCCGTGGACCAGCCTGTTTCAACCATTTGCCGTCACCCCACCAATATGAGTCGCCGAATCACTAGCAATTTTAAGTTTCCACGTGGAAGGTCCCCCAGCCCACGTGGGGGAAACTAAAAAGCAGCAACTTCTGGAGGTTAAGTTGCACAACGGCAGAAAAATGAAAACCCTCCAAGGACGCAACGACTCGCCGAAGACCATGATTCACGACTTGGCTTCAGGCCGACGACCCGATATAACCCGGACGTGACTCCCAAACACGACGACGACACGGTGCGATGCGTACACGACATGGCCAAGCCTGCCGTTGAGAAAACGACGATGACGACGCATAGTGCCAAACTGTCCAGACACACAAGCCGAGATATGACGCCACGACGCACCCGGAACTCGAGAAAGGCGGTGTTCAACGTCCAGTTGTCCATCGACGGCTTTGTAGTGTCCCTCATAGACACGGGAGCTGACTACTCAGTCATGAGCGGATCATTCGCGTCTAAGCTGAAGAAATTTACGACCAGATGGGACGGTCCACACATACGCACAGCAGGAGGCCATCTTGTAACGCCCAGTGGAACGTGCACATCACGGCTCACCGTAAACGGCTTTTGTACCCTGCGGCGTTCGTCATTTTACCGAACTGCTCCTGTGACGTAATTCTTGGAATGGATGTTTTGATGGACAAGTGTCCAATAATCGATCTGCAGACCAAGTCAATAACTCTTCCCCTGATCACTTCATGACGCTGGAACTGAACCCTGAAAATCGTGCTGCTGTAAGGATTGCCGATGATCATGTCACCCTGCCACCTTGTGCAAGCTTGATGATCACGGTCTACTGTGAAAATGCTGCTCCTGACGTCGACGCTATCTTAGAGAGTGATCAAGGGTTGGCTCTTTACCGCGGTGTCTCTGTCGCAAGAAGCATTGCGCGCTTCAGGGAACACCAATCCCACGTTTCGTAACTAATTTCACCGAGGAGTACCAGCATTTAAACACGGGCGCGGCAATTGCGTTCCTCGAAAAAACGCAAGAAACAACTGACGTGATCGCGGTCGCGTACTTTCAACGCACACCTGAAGACACCCTCAAGCTTCCGTATACCTTCGACGTGAATGCGGCACTACCGCAAGAACAACGGAACCAATTATTGTCTTTGCTGCATCGCTACAGCGAGTGGTTTTTGTCGAACTCAAAACTACCACCTCAAGCGAAGCACTAAATAATAACTGAAGATGGAGCCCGACCTACCCGACAGTCACCGTACCATGTCTCTTCACATGAGCGGGACGCCATCCGGACTCAAGTCGACGTTATTATACAGCCATCGAAAAGCCCCTAGGCTGCGCCACTAGTACTGGTGAAGAAAAAAGACGGCACATTAAGGTTTTGTGTTGACTACCGGCGACTGAACAAAATCACCAAAAAAGACGTGTACCCACTGCCACGAATCGACGATTCCCTCGACCACCTCTGCCATGCGAAGTACTTCTCATCGATGGATCTGAAGACCGGCTACTTGTAAATTGAAGACCGCATTTATAACCCCGCACGGCCTATACGAGTTCAAGGTGATGCCATTTGGGCTGTGTACGGCGCCAGCAACGTTTCAAAGAGTCATGGACACTGTGCTAGCTGGCCTTAAGTGGCACACCTGCCTCGTATACCTCGACGACGTAGTGCTATTCACCCGGACTTTCGACGAACACCTTGCAAGGTTGCAGTCTGTACTCGAGGCCATCCGTACGTCGGGGTTAATGCTGAAGCCTGACAAGTGCCGCTTTGTGTACGAGGAACTCAAGTTTTTGGGCCATTTCGTCAACGCCACGGGAGTCCTGCCTGACCCGGCGAAAACTTCAGCCATAGCGAACTTCCCAAGGCCGAAAGATAAGGGCGTGCGCAGATTTCTCGGACTGTGCGCATACTACCAGCGCTTCGCCACTCACACGCTTGACGAAAGATAGCACGCCTTTCAACTGGGAAAGTGCCAAGAGTAAGCGTTCTGCGAACTGCAACAACGCCTGCAGAGCCCGCCCGTGCTCGCTCATTTCAACTAAAACGCCGAAACGGAAATTCACACGGATGCCAGTGATATAGGCTTGGGTGCTGTCCTCATCCAAAAGCGAAGCGGGTGCGAAAAAGTAATCGCCTATGCCAGCCGTGGTCTGTCAGAGGAAGAAAAAAACTACTCAGCCTCTAAGAAAGAATGCCTCGAAATTATATGGGCCATTTCGAATTTCCGCCCGTACGTGTATGGAAGGCCCTTTAAGGTTGTGACAGATCACCATGCGCTGTGTTGGCTCGCCAATTTGAAGGACCCCTCCTGCCTTCTTGGTAGGTGGAGCTTGCGCCTGCAAGAATTCGACGTTACAGTAGTCTATACATCCGGTAGGAAACACTCTGACGCCGACTGTCTGTCCCGCGACCCCGTCGACCCGCCACCATAAGACTCTGGTGAACACAACGCGTTCTTCGGTATCGTGACGGAGAGCGACCTAGCGGGCCAGCAGCGTGCCGACCCCGAGTTACGCGTGATAATCCACTACCTCGAGGGATGCAACGTCGCCGTCCTCGTGAAGAAAAATTTCAGCCCCGGAACGAAAACGAATTACCTTCTTGTCATCCCCGCGGACCTTCGTGACGACATTTTGGAAGCGTGCCACGACGACCCGTCTTCCGGACATCTCGGCACAGCCAGCACTATTGGAAAAATTAAGGCGAGGTACTACTGGCCCCACCTTACCTCTGTCGCAACCCACTACGTCCGGAGCTGCCGTGACTGCCAGCGAAGAAAGACGCCACCGACGAGACCCGCCGGACTTCTGCAGCCGATCGCCGTCCCATCAAGGCCTTTCCAACAGATTGGAATGGACCTTCTGGGCCTGTTCCCTACGTCACGATCCGAAAACAAGTGGATTGTCGTAGCAACAGACTACATGACGCGCTACGCGGAGACCGCCGCTCTTCCGAGGGGGACTGCACAAGAAGTCGCCAAGTTTTTCATTGGACAACTTGTGCTGCTTCAGGGAGCTCCTGAAGTCCTCATCACGGAGTGTGGAATGGCCTTTACTGCGGAGCTCATGCAAGCAATCTTACGCTACAGCAACACGGATCACCGAAGAACGACGGCGTACCACCCCCAAACGAACCAGACTAACGGAACGTTTGAACAAGTCGATTGCGGATATGCTGTCCATGTACTTCGACGTTGAACATAAGACCTGGGAAGAAGTGCTCCCGTATGTCACGTTTGCGTACAACACGGCTATCCAAGAAACCACGCAGATGACACCGTTGGAGCTCGTCTACGGAAGACGGCCGACTACGAAGCTCGACGCCGTGCTTCCGCACGTAGAAAACGACGACCTCAACGCCGATGTCCGAGGATATCTTCAACGTGCGGAGGAGGCCCGCCAGCTGGCTCGTGTTCGTACAACGGACCAGCAGCTGGTGGATGCAGGGTGGTACAACCTCCGATGCCGAGACACCGAGTACCACCCTGGGGATCGTGTGTGGGTTTGGACTCCCATCCGTCGACGCGGACTAAGTGAGAAGCTTCTGCGACGGTATTTCGGACACTACCAGATTCTACGACGTGTTGGCCAATAAACCTACGAAGTGATCCCCAGTGGTGATTCCGGCACATCACGACGACGCACGCCACCCGAAGTCGTCCACGTGGTTCGCCTCAAACCATACTTCGCAAGATGACGAACTTTTTTGTTGTTGTTTTATTGTTGCTGTTTGTTCGAATTTTCGTTTAATTTTAGCATCGGGTCGATGCACACTTCGAGGGGGGTATTGCCGCGAACCATATACGGGTTTGCTTATTTATTGTTTGCTTTTAATGCCCGGCCGCGCCCGGATCTGTTATACGTGTCCCATGCGAAGCGCGTGTTCCATTCTTTATTTTTATGCCGCACGGGCTATCTCATTCAGATAAGCAGAGTGTTTCGCCCTAACGCCGCTGGCCCAGAATAATCTTCTGTGATCTACAATGTTCTGGATGTGAATCGACGGTTCCAGAAACTCTCGCGCCGAAAGATAAAAGCCTGCACAGCAGACGCCGCGGCATTCGAATCTGCGACGCTGGCCGACGTACGTACATCACTTAGTTGACCGCTGCTTCGCCGCCTCTGTATTCTTTTGAGTTAGGGGAGCACAAGTTCGCTCCAATAAACTTGTTTCTTTTCCAAACAACTGCGTCGTCCTTGGCTTCGTGACAATATGACTCATGCAGTATCTGGGTGGGAAGTTAGTATCAAATCGAGAAAATTAGCGGTGTCGTTCGCGATCCGAGTTGGTTCGGTTAAAAGCTGTGTAAGCGAGCAGAGGCTAACAAATTCCGCGCTCTGGGATGAAAATTGCATAAAGGATGGTCCAGTGGGGAGCCACTTTATATTTGAAAAATAAAGTCGCCCATTAGAAAAATTGTAGCCGTAGAGTCCCGCGTGACAACGAAGTTTAGCACGTCGTGAAGCTCGTCAACAAAATTGGGTGGGTTGTTAGGGGGGCGATAACACACCCCGACAACAATTTCTTGGGGCCCAAGTTCTATGTATGCCCATACAGTTTCTAGTTGATTGCGTTAGGTTAATCGGATAAGATATGATGGATTTGTTTATGGCTAGAAGATCACCACCGCCTTGTCGCAAAGTATGATCGCAGCGGTAAGTGTAAACCGAAATGGATTGTTATATAGTTCAGCATCATGCACGTTTGAGTTGTTATTGCAATAATATCAGCACTACACGTGTCAACCGCAGAGTTAAATGAATCTCGTTTATTAAGACTACGTGTAACATTTGCAAGTAGTACAGTCACGGGTGTTAATGCACCACTTCCCCTCGCGTTTGCCTATGTGGTGGGAGATGTCAAGCTTTGTACCGCGCTTGCCGTTTCGTGAGGTATGTTTGATGAACGTGCTTCAGGGACTGTGGGCGCAGCTTCTGTTATGATTTCATTTTGCGAATTGTACAAGTACCATTTTTTACCAACGAACAGCCTGTCATGTCGCAAATAAAACTCAGGAGAATTTGGCAAGTTCTTTGCGAAATCCAGAAGCTTCTGCCTTTCTTCGCGAGTAGAAGGTGAGTAGTCTTCTGATATTCCAATGTCGCTTTCGTTTAATTTTGAACGCAGAGCTAACATCTGGTTTTTTATTTTAAACGACAGGAACCTAATTATGACGGGGTGGCATTTTGAAGGAGAAAAAGAGCCAATACGGTGCGCACGCTCTATTTAATTCGGGGACAGGTCACTGCCCAGCACTGCTGCCAACACAGAAACAGCCTTTTTTTCGGTCTCATCATATGTTTCTCGCTCATCTAGAATGCCATACAGGAGAACGTTGTTTCATCTAGACCTGTCTTCAAGGTCTTGTAGTCGAGGAATTAGGACATCGTTCTGGGTTGTCAAGCGCTGGGCAGTGTCCATTACAATTTCAAGTTCTGGTTATATTGCACCAAGGTCGTTATCTGCAGTTTCAAGAGATTCAAGTCGGGCAAATATATCTACAAGCTTAGTTTCCATAGCAATCTGGCTTGATTTTATTGCTTTAATATCAGTGCTAAGCTCCGGAGTGCGCGCGTAAATGGCTTGTAATAGTTCGGGCACCATGCCAGAATTGTCGGTTCCGTTTGCGTATTATGAGAGCGAAGCGTCGGGCCCAGATTTGATTCAATATCCCCAGATCAAGTAGCAAAAAAAACGTCATAGCACTCGCAAGTAATCATGAAAAGCACGTTGGGGCATGGGAGCAAAAGTAAGAATCGATTTTCGATTTTTAAGAAAAGGGAGGATTGTCTACACAGCTGAGGAGCTTAGAAAAGATGCGTATAAGCCATACTGCCACGAAGGCAGCTCCTATGCCCACTGAAGATTCCATCGAACAGCCGGGGCTTTATATGCGTCGGTTGAGAAGATGTCGCTGCTGCCATCTTGATAAGCAGATCTGTGTAGTTGCAGATAGCCGGTACGGGAAGTATTCCGCGTGTTGGGTCATTGGCTTCAGGCAGCCCGAAGCCACGTCGGCCACAGGAAGCCGGGTGCAAGTAGGGGGGTGGAGTGGCCAGCAGATAAGTCGTTGCCAGGATCATCAGGGCCTGAGGAGCGTAGAAAAGATGCGTATAAGCCATACTGCCACGAAGGCAGCTCCCATGCACTCATGGATTGAATATTTCACTTTTCGGGTGAAGTGTTCTCAATAATTGTAGTTATTTCAGAATAATGCAGCCATCACCTGCGCAGCGTTGAAAAAACATGTCCGTGGCGCCCTCTACCAAGCAGAGTTAGAGTTAGGGTAAAGTGAAATTTACCGTCGCACGGAATATTTAGGCAAGAAATGAGTAAAATATGCTGCAGTCATTTAGCAGTAGCCTACACTACCTTGCCTAGCACAATTTTAGAGGCCTAAAACTGCACTGCGGGCTCAAAAACTTCGACGTATTTGAGGAGGGCTTTCTGAAAGCAGATTGAAACGGGAAGGGCGTTTTGGGAACGTGTTGAAACAGGAAGTGGTGTAATTGAAAGGCTGTTTTGGGAACGGGCGCACACGGGACGGGCCGAACAGGAAGTGCGTTTCGTGAATGAGTTCATGCTGGACGGGGTAAAACGGGAATGGGTTGTTTCAGGCTACAGCCATGTGGAACACCGCTCAGCTTGTGGAACGCAGCCTCCGCATTCCACAAGCTCAGCTCGTCGCAACGCAAGCGTGTGGCGCGAACGCCACAGAGCACGACCAATGTGTTCTCTCGATTGCCTAAGCAACCCGAACGCAGGACGCAACTCAGCAAGCACACCCACAAGATTTCGGCCGACCGTCAAATCATGCTCATTTCGCTGTAGCGTACTGTGACTTCACCAAACTATTCTATGACAACCCGTTTGCTGTCATTCGCAGTGTTTGCAAGCGTCTGGGGTACCAATTTGTTTTTTGCAATGCTCGGGGGTCTCCAATGTTTATGCGTCAAATGGTGCCATACTGACAAAATATAAATACGATGTGCTAGTTCATATCGATGCCCAACGAAAATTCAAATGCTCCTGTGAATGCACATTTCACTTTCGTGTTTTACCGGTTTCTATAAAAAGGATCAACATTTACTTTACTCAGGCGCCGACGCCATCAGTCACTAATAGAGAGCTTGACAAAAAAATTGTGAAGCTTGCATTAAGTAGCGCAAGGCTTCAACCACAACGAAGCTGGATGATTTCTTTCTATTTAAGCACTGAAAAACACATCAACACTAATTGTATTAGGTTCAAAATTGTTAATTTACAAGCTGCGTCATCGCTGTTCACGGTGGTAGCAGTAGTCATTGTCATATCCATCTGTGTCGTTGTGATCCTCGTGCATGTCCAGCGGGCCCAGGTCGTTTTGCCCGCAGGGGGCAACTGACATTGCGAACTGGGCGTCTCTAGCATGAGCTGTCTTGTGCTTCGTTGGAGGCGTGGAAGCCACTCATTGCCTTCTTGGTATGTTTTGCGAGCGTCCCGCGGAAGCCTTGGTGACGCCGGGTGCTCCTCGTAAAGGGTGTGGTCACGTGCGCGGTTTCATTTTCGAATTTCCCATGGTTCGTATTAGCCCCACCCAAGGGAGCTGCGAGCATGTTGCATATCGCGTTTGAACCTCGCGCGCAAACGTCCCGTGGTGTTGGATTAGCGGAGAATAGAACAGCGTCTGAGGAAAGTGTCAGGGGAGGGCATTCCGTGGTGGCGATACTTGAAACATGTGTTAGGGAAAGGCAGTGAGAGAGGCGACACCGTAGCCGCACGTGTCGTACTCCACTTCACCCTTCGCTAGACGCTCCTCTGTTTTTTTTGTAGCAGCTGCGTTTGCTCACTCGATAATGCAAACATAAACAGTCGCAGCTCCCGCGATGCCCAAGTAAAGGCTTTAAAAGGGCTGCCGCCTGGAACGACCGAAACTCTCCGTCACCGTTTTCACTCAAATTAACTTCACCAAGTAGCTGCGAATCCCTCTGGGTGGAAGAGAAACTTCCGCAGTAGAAACGCCAGGTTGAGCCCATATTTCTTTTTCAGTTTGGAAGGCCTTCCAACTGACATTTTCGCCGGTGTCTTTCACGCTTAGGTGTTCGCAATCACCGGTTGCTGGTTTATGCGTGGACGGTTTGCGTTTGTTAAGAAAGGTGCGCGCACACAGCTAGGCTTCATGACACTATCGATTAAATGCCGGTTGTGCTGGAGGGAGATTCAGATGTCGAAATTACAAGGTTTATGTGCTTAAACCGCTGTCCTCTTTAATCGAGTGGTTCGGATGTGGGTTGATGTGTTACTCAGACTTCTGACTAAAACCCTAGGATGCCTACGAAGGAAAGGGAAGCGGGCAGTCACATGTTGGTACATGAGAATGGAGCTCAAGTGCTTCCAGGTTTTAAATTGTTTTGCCACACGTGCATGCTTTTCGTTTGGAGGAAGAGCAAGAACTGAAGCGTTGTCCCGAACACACTCTTGAATGGAGGAAAAAACAACAAAAAGGTGCTGCGGCCACCGTTTCCGGCTTGAGTTCAGCTCGTCGAGAAGCAGCGAATCCCTCCTAGACTCGTTACTCTAATGTATTGCTTTTGACAGAATGAGCATTCTAGCATATACACAATGTTAGAAGAATTGCACGTGAAGCTTGAATTAATTTTGTGAACGAATTGGCTGGCAGTGCTATGGACAAAATCTGTCTGCCGATGTTTGCAGGTCTCGCATATAGGACGGAGGCAAAGGCTGACGACTGGTTCCTGGGAAGCGCCAATTTTGGCTTGCCTAAAATGTCTTTTAGGTTCCTATTTCTTCAGTGGGTAACTATTGGGGCTTCTGGGAACGTTTTTTTAATTCAGTGATTACTGGGTAGAATGGGGTAGCATTTCCGCAGGATGTTGTTTGTGTTAGGGAGCGCGTTTAAGAATTTGGTTATTAGGAATGGTGGTCGGGCGCTTTCATTTCGACGTTGTTGCTTGAGCACTTCTTTCATTCCTAGCTTGAATGCTCTTTCTTAAGCCATATCCAGCGAGCTCAACAGGTGATTCCTGCTTGCCAGGGTGGACTTTTGTTGATTAGGGTGTTTTATATATTCTGTGTTTTCACTGCATACATTTCTTAGCCTGGTAGCCTGTCCCACAAAGATACTTTGTTTGCAGCGTCGTGGGTTATGACTAGTGTAGTGTAGGTACTGTTGCCTGTCCGTTGGTTTCCTTTGAAGCGTGGTTTTCAGTTTACCATTGTCAAGAACAACAGTGGTGTCTAGGAAGTTCACTTGTTGATCCGAGTACTGGCATAAAATTTAGTGGTCGGATGCTAAGAATTAAGATGCGAAATGAAACTTTCTGGGGCTACGCGGCCGTGCTCCCAAATTATGAAGATATTCGTGTATCGAAGGTAAATCTTCGGTTTGAGGGGGAAAGACCCTAAGAGGGAAGCTCCAAGTGGTCCCTTAAAAATGTTGGCGTAGGTGGGTGTGAAAGGAGTGCCCATGCTGGTTCCAAAAACTTCCAAGTAGTAGGATGAGTCGAAATCGAAATTGTTGAGAGTTGGAACGAATTTTAATAAAGTATTGTAGACTTCCAACGCATGTTGGTGCTGGTTTTCTGCTAAGGAGTGTGATGTAGCTTCGACTCCTACGGTAATGGGAATGTTCGTATAGAGCAAAGAGACGTCGAACGTGACCAGAAGGGCGTCATAGGGTATTTGTCCACCATCTTTTATTGCTTTTATAATGCGAAGGAAGGGTGGGGTGTCCTAAACAAATGAAGGAAGAGAAGCCCAAATGTCTTCCAAATGGTCCCCGCACGGGGCACCTTGAGCAATCTTGGTGACGGTACTGGCGATACCGCGGACCCCGAGCCCCCAAACATACGCTGGATCCAACCGTGGCAATGTGTTTATAGGTGAAGCGTTAGAAACCACGAACGGTGGCCGTCGGAGCCCAGGTCAAGCTCCGGCGGATGGGCCTTGAAAGCCTTGAACGCATACAAGGCCTTGAAAGCCTTGTAGGCAAATCGTACAAGGCTAAAAAGCTCACAACCGGAGAAGTCCTAATAGAAGTCCAAAACAAACAACAATCCTGTAACCTCTTGAAGCAAACGCGCATGGTCGATGTTGATATCAAGATCACGCCCCATCGCAGTCTGAATAGCTGCCAGGGCGTCATCTCTGATAGAGATCTAATAAATGAGACTGAAGCAGATCTGCTTGACGGCCTTCGCGATCAGGGCGTGACAGCAGTGCGGCGAATCACGATACGCCGAAACGATCAAATAATACCTACCAAACACATCATCTTGACGTGTGACCGCTCAACACTTCCTGAGTCGGTCAATCCAGGCTTCATGAGATGTCCGGTCCGACCCTACGTGCCAAACCCACGCCGCTGCTTCAAGTGACAACGGTTTGGGCACGGCACAACCTCTTGCCGTGGTAAACCGACGTGCGCAAAATGTGCAGCACACGATCACCTAACCGACAATTGCGAATCCGAGAGCTTCACCTGTGCGAACTGCCAGGGACCGCACGCTGCCTATTCCAGGAGCTGCGAAAAATTCAAACAAGAAAAACAGATCATCGCCTTGAAAGTAAACGAGAACATCACCTTCCCAGAGGCGCGAAAGAGGTTCGCCTCTTTCCCCCTGGGCAGGTACGCCGACGCGGCTCGCCGGGGGGCGGAGCGGCGTCTGGTTTCGGCGGAGACCCAGTACCGAGAGTCGGACGTGGTCCCGCCTCCGCCCCCCCTGGGTTGCCTCTTGCAGCCCAACCCGCCTCCGCACCGCTCGCTGAGCCAGCAGCGGCTGTGGGGACATCCACGTCCGGTGGGGATGCTGCTGCACCCACCGTTTCCCCCTCTCCACCGGCCCGAAGCACACGCTAGGGCCCGGACGAGATGGAGACGGAGGCAGTCGCAGCGACCCCCTCCGCCGCCTCACTGCCTGTGCCATCTGTGGTGCTCCCCACGCCTTCGGCACTGGCAGCGCAGGCAAAGAACACCCGAAAGGGTACCATGTCAAGGGGGCCCAGTCCGCTGGGCACCCCCTTGCCTTCAGATGACGACATGGACGTCGAGCCCTTCCGGCTTTCATCGCAGCGGAAGGAACGGGCTGCGACGTCCAGGTCAGTAGAGAAGGTCAGAAAACCCCTTCCAAGAGTGCAAGCCCCGAAAGACCCTACATAAATAGTCACACTCCAGTAGCTCTGAACACATAATAATGGAAGACAAAATATTGTTCAATGGAACTGCAGAGGCCTTCTGAATAATCCTGACGACGTTTATGAGATTCTGCACGCCAATCAGCCAAGTATAATGTGTGTCCAGGAAACACATCTGAATTCCAAACACACAAATTTCTTGAATACTTACATGGTATACAGGAAAGACAGGGATGGCTGCACACACTCTTCTGGCGGTGTTGCCATAATCGCCCGCAAATCCTTAGCATGCCACCCTGTCACCTTGAACACCGTCCTTGAGGCTGTAGCAATACGCTTAATAATATTTAATAGGTTGATAACGGTATGCTCCATATACATTCCTCCTGATGTTTCACTTTTAAGCTCTGACTTCGAGGCACTGGTTGACCAGCTGCCCGAACCATACATCCTGACAGGCGACCTTAATGCTCACAACGCTCTTTGGGGCTCTTCTCGCACGGATGCCCGAGGTCGCCTTATAGAAAAATTTCTTACATCTTCAGGAGCATGCCTTTTCAATAATATAGGACACAACACATACTCATGTCTTGACTTGGCGATTGGCTCCGCAGTTCTTTTTCCATGTCTTGAGTGGGGTGTGGGCACTGACCCATATGGCAGTGACCACTTCCCCACCTCACTTACATATATAGGTAAAGGCCCAAGCAGTTCATCTTCCCATAATAGGTTCAATGAAGCACGAGCTAACTGGAAAACATTTACAGAGACATCCAAACTGCACCACACATCCATAAGACACCTACACGTTGAAGAAGCTACCCAACTCCTCACGGCGCACATCCTCGACGCCGCCGAAAAGTCCATTCCCCACGCCTCTGGTGCCCCGCGCAACCAGCGGAGGCCGTGGTGGAATGAGGACTGTAGGCGGGCGCGAGAGGCCCAGAACAAGGCGTGGGGTGTCCTTTGTCGGTACCCCACGTCGGGTAACCTCATTTTGTTCAAACGGGCCAAGGCGTTAGGAAAACGTGTGCGCCGTGAGGGAAAACGAGAGAGTTGGCACACCTTCTTGACATCCATTAATTCATACACAGACACACACAAAGTCTGGACACGTATACGCAAGCTCAAAGGACAACAGACACACAGCCTGCCCCTGGTTAGCACAACAGGGGACACACTGGAAGACCAGGCTAACACACTTGCACAACACTTCGAACACGTGTCTAGTTCAGCACACTACACAAACACTTTCATGGAACACAAAACATCTGCAGAAAAAAAGCCCTTACACGACAAAGAAAAATCAAAAACTTGTTACAACTCTGAATTCACTCTCTATGAGTTGAGGGCTGTCCTGAGCACGTGCAAACCTTCAGCTTCAGGCGCAGATAAGATTACATACACCATGATACAGCACCTACACCCAGACACTCTTGAAACACTCTTACACCTATACAATAAAATATGGCTTTCGGGGCACATCCCACGCTCTTGGAGGGAGGCCATAGTAGTGGCTGTCCTAAAGGAAGGGAAGGTCCCTTCCTCTCCTGCCAGTTATCGCCCCATTGCCCTGACAAGCTGCCTGTGTAAGCTCTTCGAGAAGATGATAAACAGGAGACTTGTGTACTTCTTAGAGTACAATGGTCTTCTCGAGAGCTGTCAGGCGGGCTTCAGGGCGGGGCGATCTACCAACGATCAACTCGTTGCGTTAGAGTCTTATATCAAAGATGCTTTCCTCCACAAGCAGTACTGTATGACAGTCTTCTTTGATCTTGAAAAGGCGTACGATACTGCTTGGCGGTACGGCATCCACAGTGATTTGAAGTCCTTTGGTATGTCGGGTAACATGTGGAACACGCTTGCCAGTTACCTCTCTGAAAGAACGTTTCGCGTGCGAGTTGGAACTGCACTCTCTAGAGTTCATGTGCAGGAAAACGGTGTTCCGCAAGGTGGAGTTTTGAGTTGCACTTTGTTTATTGTAAAAATGAACTCTCTTCGGAAGGCTCTGCCACCAACCATTTCCTGCTCAATCTATGTAGACGACGTGCAATTATCCTTTAAGTCTTGTAACCTGTCTGTCTGCGAGCGCCAAGTCCAGCTTGGTGTTAACAAGCTAGCTGGCTGGGCAGATAGCAACGGTTTTAAATTTAATCCGGGAAAGTGCACTTGTGTTTTGTTTTCCAAGAGGCGTGGTATCCGGCCGGATCCTGACATTCAACTGAATGGTGTCTTGATTCCTGTCAAAAAGGAACACAAGTTTTTAGGCATAACCTTTGACGAAAAGCTTACATTCATTTCACACGTAAAACAGCTAAAACATAAATGCCTAAAAACAATGAATATCCTTAAGGTTCTGTCGCACATCTCTTTTGGTGCTGACAAACAACTTCTTCTACGTGTTTTTACCAGCTTGATAGGTTCACGATTGGACTATGGTAGTGTTGTTTATGGGTCAGCAAGTAAAACATCCCTGAAAATGCTGGACCCTGTGCTTCATCTGGGGCTGCGGTTGTCATGTGGCGCCTTCCGGACTAGTCCAGTTGAAAGCCTGTATGTCGAGTGCAACAAATGGAACCTACAACGTCAGCGAGCATACACAGACCTCCTTTATGCTTTTAAAATTTCATCCATGCCTCACCATCCTTTTAAATCAGTTTTTTATGATAGATCCATGAGTGAACTCCTTTTAAATCGACCATCGTTGTCTGCGCCCTTCTCTTACAGAGTTAGAGAGGAAGCGTCAGAGCTTTCTGTCTCCTTTTTAGACACCATACAAAGTTCACAAACAGATTTTATAGCACCATGGCATCTCCGCCCTGTATCATGCGACACATCTTTCGCACAGGTAGATAAAAACCGAGCTCCCACATGTGCAGTTCTGCAGCACTTCTTGTATCTGCAGCAGAAGTACCAATGTTCTGAATTTTATACGGACGCCTCTAAAACTTCCACCTCGGTGTCCTGCGCGGCGCATGGGCCCGGCCTTAGTGTCACGAGAACTCTTAACAGTAATACAAGTATCTTTACGGCAGAGGCGTATGGTGTACTTCTCGTTGTTAGTCATATCCTTCAAAGCCACATCCCACAATCCATTATATATACAGATTCTCTCAGTGTTGTGCGGGCGTTGTCGTCAGCAAAGTATTCAAAAAATCACGTTATAAATTTAATAGTCAGGGGTATTATGTCTGTGTATGTCCACAAATTTGAACTAGTCTTTTGCTGGGTCCCTGGCCACTGTGGTATAGCCGGGAACGAAGCAGCGGACCGAATGGCTGCTGCTGCTACACTCTTGAATACAGTAGACATAACCACATTACCCTACACCGACGTGAAACCACACATCAGACAACAACTTCGCAAAACATGGCAAACACACTGGAGTGAACAGACAGACAACAAGTTACATGTAATAAAACCTCACTTGGGACCGTACACCTCCGACACACGGAACAGATACATAGAAGTCGCCTTGGCTAGATTACGGATAGGGCACACGCACGCAACGCACTCGCACCTGCTCACTGGATCTCCAAGACCTCTGTGCAGCAGGTGCGAAGAGGCCCTATCCGTGATCCACATCCTCATACAATGTAAGGCACTCGACATTACACGACGAAAACACTTCCCACAACTACACGCACGACATATTCCACCACACCCGTCATACTTCTTAGGAGACGAAGCCCTGTTTTCAATCAAACGCGTTTTCGAGTTTCTCACCGACGTAAAATTTTTACACCTCATTTCTTATCATGCATGTTGACAACCTGGCCCTTTACACCAGTCATCTTCATTACGTTGTGTTTTACTTTGTTTATTTTTACTAAAATGTTCTTTTACTTCCATGTCACTTTCATGTAATCACTTTTGTTTGGCGCTCTTTGCCCTTAGTCGGCCTTGCGCCATTAAACTCTAAACATCATCATCATCATCTTCCAAATGGTGATTCAGTAACACAGAACATGCTTCCGTTGGGGTGTTAGAAAATTTAGGTCTGCCCGGAATGTCAGCTTAGAACAATGCTTGTTTGGGGACTTTATATTTAGAACAATGCTTGTTTGGGGACTTTATGAGAAGGGGGAGGAGGTAGAAACGGCCTGCTTGCTTGTTCGGCGGTCTCATGAAGTTTAGTTTGGTTGTGGGAATTAATTCTCTGGTCAGCAAATGTGTGAGAGTGCGAAGGATCGTTTACTGTATTCCCCCGCACGGGGCACCTTGAGTATTCATGGTGACGGTGTTGGCGACACCGCGGACCCCGAGCCCCCAACATAAACTGTAACCTACCGTGGTGATGTGTTTAAAGGTGAAGGGTAGAAGCCTCAAACGGTGGCCGTCGGAGCCCAGGTCAAGCTCCGGCGGATGGGCTCCCTGTCTGTCTACCAGGCAGGGAGCTCCGGGACCTCTCAGGCTATCAGGGTAAGGTTTGAGAAGAAAGTACCCCCGTCCCCTGCTTTTATTACATGCCATATGGTAAATCGTAAAACCCCCCCCAAACATGATCGGACCTTGAAAAGGGTCCGCACCGAAGAATCTTTTCCACTTCTTCCTGCCACCAACTCACCGAAACCTGACAACTACCCACGTTTTTTGATAGTTGAATCGGTTGACAAATCCAAGCCTCTTTCCTCACAATCTGTATTCCTTGTATCCAAGTTTCTTGAATCTATCCTAGGCAACACATACAATGCTAAAAAACTAAGAACTGGTGAGGTCCTAGTTGAGGTTAACTCACAGAAGCAAGCCACAACTCTCATGAGCCAAACCCGCATGGCAGACCTGGATATCAGAGTCACACCCCACCGCAGCCTCAACAGCTCCCAGGGTGTGATATCTGAGCCAGACCTCCTAACCGAGACAGAGATCGATCTGCTTGAAGGCCTGAAAGATCAAGGCATGACAGCAATAAGGCGCATCGTCATTAGGAGAGATAACAAAGAAATAGCCACCAAACATCTGATTCTGACTTTCGACCGCTGCACACTGCCCGAGCATATCAACGCAGGTTTCATCTGTTGTTCTGTCCGGCCATACATCCCGAACCCGCGGCGCTGTTTCAAGTGCCAGAGGTTCGGGCATGGTACCAACTCCTGTTGTGGCAGAACAACATGTGCCAAATGTGGCCAGCATGATCATCTATCTGACAACTGCACTGCAACCAACCTTACCTGCCCGAATTGCCAGGGTCCACATGCAGCATAATCTCGCGCCTGTGAAAAGTTTCAACTAGAGAAAAAAATCATTAACATAAAGGTAACAGAAAACATCACCTTCCCCGAGGCGCGAAAGAGGTTCGCCTCTTTTCCCCTGGGGAGGTACGCCGACGCAGCTCGCCGGGGGGCGGAGCGGCGTCTGGTTTCGGCGGGGACCCAGTACCGCGAGTCAGACTTGGTCCCGCCCCCGCCCCCCCCAGGGTTGCCTCTGGCAGCCCAACCCGCCTCCGCACCGCTCGCTGAGCCAGCAGCGGCTGTGGTGGCATCCACGTCCGGTGGGGATGCTGCTGCACCCACCGTTTCCCCCTCTCCACCGGCCCGAAGCACACGCGAGGGCCCGGACGAGATGGAGACGGAGGCAGTCGCAGTGACCCCCTCCCGCGCCTCACTGCCTGTGCCACCTGTGGTGCTCCCCACGCCTTCGGCACTGGCAGCGCAGACAAGGAACACCCGAAAGGCTACCACGTCAAGGGGGCCCAGTCCGCTGGGCACCCCCTTGCCTTCAGATGACGACATGGACGTCGAGCCCTTCCGGCTTTCATCGCAGCGGAAGGAACGGGCTGCGACGTCCTGGTCAGTAGAGAAGGCCAGAAAACGCTTCCCAAGAGTGCAAGCCCCGAAAGACCCTACATAAATAGTCACACTCCAGTAGCTCTGAACACATAATAATGGGAAGAGAAAATATTGTTCAATGGAACTGCAGATGCCTTCTGAATAATCTTGACGACGTGTGTGAGATTCTGCATGCCAATCAGCCAAGCATAATGTGTGTCCAGGAAACACATCTGAATTCCAAACACACAAATTTCTTGAATAGTTACCTGGTATACAGGAAAAACAGGGATGGCTGCACACACTCTTCTAGCGGTGTTGCCATAATCGCCCGCAAATCCTTAGCATGCCACCCTGTCACCTTGAACACCGTCCTTGAGGCTGTAGCCGTTCGCTCAATAATATTTAATAGGTTGATAACGGTATGCTCCATATACATTCCTCCTGATGTTTCACTTTTAAGCTCTGACTTCGAGGCGCTGGTTGACCAGCTGCCCGAACCATACATCCTGACAGGCGACCTTAATGCTCACAACTCTCTTTGGGGCTCTTCCAGAACGGATGCCCGAGGTCGCCTGATAGAAAAATTCCTTACATCTTCTGGAGCATGCCTTTTCAACAATAAACAGCCTACATACCATAACATAGGTCACAAAACATACTCATGTCTTGACTTGGCTATTGGCTCCGCAGTTCTCTTTCCTCTTGTCGAGTGGGGAGTGGGAACTGACCCATATGGCAGTGACCACTTCCCCACCTCACTCACATACATAGGTAAAGGCCCAAGCAGTCCATCTTCCCATAATAGGTTCAATGAAGCACGAGCTAACTGGAATACATTTACACAGACATCCCAACTACAGCACACATCCATAGGACACCTACACATTGAAGAAGCTTACCCAACTCCTCACGGCGCACATCCTCGACGCCGCCGAAAAGTCCATTCCCCACGCCTCTGGAGCCCCGCGCAACCAGCGGAGGCCGTGGTGGAATGAGGACTGTAGGCGGGCGCGAGAGGCCCAGAACAAGGCGTGGGGTATCCTTCGTCGGTACCCCACGTCGGGTAACCTCATTTTGTTCAAACGGGCCAAGGCGTTCGGAAAACGTGTGCGCCGTGAGGCAAAACGAGAGAGTTGGCGCACCTTCCTTACATCCATTAACTCATACACAGATGCACACAAGGTATGGACAAGAATACGCAAACTTAAAGGACAACATACACATAGCCTGCCCCTGGTCAGTACAACAGGGGACACACTCGAAGACCAGGCTAACACTCTTGCACAACACTTTCAACACGTTTCCAGCTCTGCACACTACACAAACACTTTCCTGAAACATAAAAATACTTGTGAAAAGAAGTCCCTACATGACAATAACAGGTCAAAATCTGGTTACAATTCTGAATTTACACTCTATGAGTTGAGGGCTGCACTGAGCACGTGTAAACCTTCAGCTCCCGGCGCAGATAAGATTACATACACCATGATACAACACCTACACCCGGACACTCTTGAAACACTCCTACACCTATACAACAACATATGGCTTTCGGGGCACATCCCAAAATCATGGAGGGAGGCTATTGTAGTGGCGTTCCTGAAGGAGGGTAAGGACCCTTCTTCTCCCGCCAGTTATCGACCCATCGCCCTCGCAAGGTGCCTGGGCAAGCTTCTCGAGAAGATGATCAACAGGAGACTTGTGTACTTCTTAGAGTTCAATGGTCTTCTCGGGAGTTGCCAGGCCGGCTTCAGGGTGGGGCGATCCACAAACGACCAACTCGTCGCCCTTGAGTCGTATATCAAGGATGCGTTTGTCCATAAACAGTTTTGTGCTACGGTGTTTTTTGATCTTGAGAAAGCCTACGATACCGCTTGGCGATACGGGATACTTTGTGACCTAAAAGCCTTCGGTGTCTCGGGAAATATGTTTAATACACTTCGTAGCTACCTGGCGGAGCGAACCTTTCGTGTGAGAGTTGGCACTGCCCTTTCAAATGTTTTCCCGCAGGAAAACGGCGTGCCTCAAGGCGGCGTTTTGAGCTGCACATTGTTCATTGTCAAGATGAACTCACTTCGAAAGGCGTTGCCACGAACCATTTCCTGTACAATATATGTAGATGATGTGCAAATATATTTTAAATCATGGAATATGTCAATCTGCGAACGCCAAGTCCAGCTTGGTGTCAACAAACTAGCAGGCTGGGCTGATCAGAACGGTTTTAAGCTGAACCCAGTCAAGAGCACCTGTGTTGTGTTTTCCAAAAGGCGTGGGATCAGGCCAGATCCAGACATCAAACTGAATGGTGTCTCGATTCCAGTAAAAAAAGAACACAAGTTCCTTGGTATAATTCTTGATGAAAAACTTTCCTTTATCCCTCATATGAAACAACTAAAACAAAAATGTCTTAAAACAATGAATATCCCGAAGGTTCTCTCCCACCATTCATATGGTTCTGACAAAGAACTCCTACTACGGCTCTATACTGCTTTGGTTGGGTCTCGTTTGGACTATGGCAGTGTGGTATATGGGTCGGCGAGTAAAACAGCATTGCGAATGCTTGACCCAGTACTACACTTGGGGCTACGGCTTGCGTCGGGTGCTTTTCGCACTAGCCCTGTCGCGAGTCTATATGTTGAATGTAATAAGTGGAGCCTTGAGAACCAGTGAACGTACATGGACTTACTTTATGCTTTTAAAATTTCATCTCAGAATAACCACCCTTTTTATCCTGTCCTTAACGATACATCCACATCTGTGCTGTTGGTAAATCGCCCGTCCGTTACTCCGCCTTTTTCACTTCGAGCGAGAGAGCGAGCCTCGGATCTGAGTGCTTCGTTTTTAGACGTGTACAGGTCATCCTCTTTAAACATTTTACCGCCTTGGCAAGTTCGCCCTGTGTCCTGTGACCTTTCTTTTATAAAGCTTGACAAAAATCGGGTACCGCAAGCTGCAATACTTCAGCACTTTCTTTCTTTGCAGTTCAAATACCCACGTGCTGAATTCTACAGTGACGCTTCTGAAACCTCCACTATGGTGTCGTGCGCTGCTCATGGTCCAAATTTCAATGCAACCAGAACCATGAGCGTGCACACAACAATTTTTTCAGCAGAAGCGTACGGAATTTTACTGATTGTACGACATATCCTTGAAAATCAAATTCCCAATTCTATCATCTACACAGATTCTTTGAGTGTCGTTCGCGCATTATCATCGCATAAACCCCCCAAAACCACATAATTAATCTTGTATTCAACACTATCATGTCGGTGTATGCGGAGAAGCATGGGCTGCTCCTCTGCTGGGTCCCAGGACACGCTGGGATCGCTGGGAACGAGTTGGCGGACGAGAGGGCCGGTGCTGCTGCACTCAGGAACACTGTCGACATAACAAGCGTACCATATACAGACCTCAAGCCTCACATAAAACAACACCTGCGCAGAACATGGCAAACACACTGGGACGAAGAGACAGACAACAAACTACACGTAATAAAGCCACACTTGGGGCGGTACACAACTGACTCACACAACAGACACACAGAAGTCGCCTTGGCAAGGCTGCGGATAGGTCACACCCATGCGACGCACTCGCATCTGCTGACGGGATCTCCTAGACCCCAGTGCGGCAGGTGCGGAGAGGCCCTATCCGTAGTGCACATACTAATAACATGCAAGGCACTTCACACAACACGACACAAACACTTCAGAGAACTCTACAGACAACATATTCCCCTACATCCATCTCAGTTTCTGGGTGACGATGCCATGTTTTCCGTTAAACGTGTGTGTGAGTACTTGTCAGATGTGAATTTTTTAAACCTCATTTCCTATCACGCATAATCAAATCTGGCCCTATACACCAGCCATCACCATTGCCGTTAATTGATTTTATTGTTGTTTTGGCTTTAGTAGCCACTATTTTATTTTAGATACTTTTGTGTGGCGCTCTTTGCCCCAGCTGGCCTTCCGCCAAAAAACTCTAACCATCATCATCATCATCATCATCGTTTACTGTATTCGTTGCTGGGGTCAAGGTCTAAACCCTGCTACTGGCCATGGTTGTTAAGCTGCCTAAACGCCTCATCTTTATATTTTTCCATTGTTAAGATGACAACGCTACTGCCTTTGTCTGCAGGTTTAATGATTATGTCCGTTCTGGCTCCTAGGTTATTTAAAGTGAATTCTTCTAAGTGATTCAAGTTTTTGCGTTTATTTGATTTTTTGTAACCAGTATATACAGAAGAAGTAAGGAAGGCTTTGAAAGATTATGAGAAAGCATTTGACTCGGTCGAAACATCAGCAGTCATTCAGGCATTACGGAACCAGTGTGTAGATGAGCAGTATGTAAGAATACTAGAGCAGATACACAATGGGTCCACAGCTATCTTCATCCTTCATAAGGAGAGCAGTAAAATACCTAAAAGGAAGGGCGTCAGACAAAGAGACACAATCTCCCCAATGTTATTCAAAGCATGTTTACAAGAAGTATTCAGAACATTGGATTGGGAACAGGTGGGAGTAAGGGTTAATAGAGAATACCTGAGTAAGCTCAGATTTGCTGATGACGTTGCCTTCTAAGTAACTCGGGGGAAGAATTGCAAAGAATGCTTACCACACTGGACAAACAGAGTAGAACCGTGGGCCTGAAAATATTATGTAGAAAAAAAAGTAATCATTAATAACCTCGGAACAGCACAGCGTTTTGAGATAGGTGGCGAGGTCGTGGAAGTAGTAAGCGAATATATCTACTTAAGCCAACTTGTGACCCCGGATCCCGACCATGAGGCAGCGATAATTTGAAGGATAAGAATGGTGTGGAGTGCATTCAGCAGGCATTCTCAGATAATGAATGACAGCCTAACATTGTCGCTGAAGAAGAAAGTGTATGACAGCTGCATCTTACTGGTACTCACCTACGGGGGCAGAAACTTGGAGGCTCACTAAGAGGGTTCAACGTAAATGGAGGGCGACTCATCGCGCAATGGAACCGATGATAGGTGTAACATTAAGGGACAAGAAGAGAGCGGAGTGGTTCAGGGAACAAACACGTGTTAAGGACATATTAGAAATTAAGAAGAAATGGACGTGGGCAGGGCATGTAATGCGAAGATAAGATAACCGTTGGTCATTGAGGGTGACAGAGTGGATCCCTAGAGACCCCGCACGGGGCACCTTGAGTATTCATGGTGACGGTGTTGGCGACACCGCGGACCCTGAGCCCCCAACATAAACTGTAAGCTATCGTGGTGATGTGTTTAAAGGTGAAGGGTAGAAGCCTCAAACGGTGGCTGTCGGAGCCCCGGTCAAGCTCCGGCGGATGGGCTCCCTGTCTGTTTACCAGGCAGGGAGCTCCGCGACCTCTCAGGCTATCAGGGTAAGGTTTGAGAAGAAAGTACCCCCGTCCCCTGCTTTTTTTCTATGCTGTATGGAAAATTCAAAACCCCCCTCCAAACGTGATCGGTCCCTGAAAAGGGGCCGCACCGAAGTATCTTTCCCTCCACTTCCAAGCATGAGCTTCCCAAAGCCAAACAAATACTCTCGTTTCCTTGTTAAATCTCTTGACACAGCCCGCCCTCTTGCTTCACAATCAGTATTTTTGATTACAAAATACCTTGATGGAATAATTGGGAAAACCTACAATGCCAAAAAACAACGCACAGGTGAAGTCCTTGTTGAAGTAAAAAACCAGCAGCAGGCAACCACACTTCTTGGTCAGACGAAAATGGTCGATCTGGACAGCAGGGTCACACCCCACCGCAGCCTGAATAGCTCGCAGGGTGTGATCTCTGAGGCAGATCTTTTTAACGAGACAGATTCTTGAAGGTTTAAAGGATCAGGGTGTCACAGCCGTGCGCCGCATCACGATGCGTAGAGATAATAAGATAATCCCCACGAAACATATTAGCCTGACCTTCAACTGCTCCTCACTTCCTGACCATACCAACGCAGGGTTCATCCGATGTTCCATTCGTTCTTACATTCCAAACCGGCGCCGCTGCTTTAAGTGCCAGCGGTTCAGGCACGGAACCAACTCCTGCCGTGGTCGTTTGACCTGCGCAAAGTGCGCTCAGCATGATCATCCTTCTGATAATTGTCCATCGTCAACCCTCACCTGCGCCAACTGCCAGGGACCCCATGCCGCCTACTCTCGAACGTGCGAGAAGTTTAAGCAGGAGAAGGCGATCATTAATGTGAAGGTAACTGAGAACATCACCTTCCCAGAGGCGCGAAAGAGGTTCGCCTCTTTCCCCCTGGGGAGGTACGCCGACGCTGCTCGCAGGGGGGCGGAGCGGCGTCTGGTGTCCACAGGGACGCAGTTGAGCGAGTTTGACCTGGTCCCTCCCGCGCCCCCCCCTGGGGTGCCTCAGGCAGCCCAATCCGTCGCCACGCCGCTTGCTGAGGCAGCAGCGGTTGTGGTGACAACCTCTTCTGTAGGGACCGGTGCCGCTCCCGCCTCTGCCTTCCCGTCCTCCAGTGCGTTGGAGGGTGCCGACCGGATGGACACCGGGGGCCCAGCATCGGCTCCCACCGCCACTGCACCTCCCGTGCCACCTTTGGTGTCCCGAACGCCCTCGGTGGTGGCGGCTCAAACGAAGGGCTCCCGAAAGGGGGCCAAGTCAGAGGGGCCTGGTCCGCCGGGCACCCTTCTGGCATCCGACGAGGAGATGGATGTCGCGCCGTTCCTGCCTGCAACGCAGCGCAAGGAGCGGCCTCCGATGTCCAAGCCGACAGAAAGGCCTAGAAATCCTAGAATAACAGCCCCGAAAGACGACACATGAACAAACACACACACACTCCAGTTATTCTTCAATTTAGATAATGGGAACGGAAAACATCATCCAATGGAACTGCAGAGGCCTCTTTATAAATCTTGACGATGTGTATGAGATTCTGCATGCCAGTCAGCCAAGTATCATGTGTCTCCAGGAAACCCACCTCAATTCTAAACAAACAAATTTTCTAAATAGTTACATGGTATTCAGAAAGGACAGGGTTGGCTGCACACACTCTTCAGGAGGTGTGGCAATTGTCGCCCGGAAATCCTTAGCCTGCCACCCTGTCACCTTGAATACCGTCCTCGAGGCTGTAGCAATCCGTAGGATAATGTTTAATAGGTTGATAACGGTATGCTCCATTTACATTCCTCCTGATCATGCACTTTCGAGCTCTGACTTCGAGGCGCTAGTCAACCAGCTGCCCGAACCATACATCCTAACAGGCGACCTTAATACGCACAACTCTCTTTGGGGCTCCTCTAGAATGGATGCCCGAGGTCGCCTCATAGAGAAATTCCTCACATCTTCAGGAGCATGCCTTTTCAACAAAAAACAGCCTACATACCATAACTTAGGACACAATACATACTCGCATCTTGACTTGGCTATTGGTTCTGCAATTCTCTTTCCATGTCTTGAGTGGGGCGTGGGCACGGACCCATATGGTAGTGACCACTTCCCCACTTCCCTAACGTACATAGGAGATGCAGTCCATGCAGTCCATCTTCCCATAACAGGTTTATTGAATCAAAAGCAAACTGGAGTACATTCACAGAAACATCTAAACTACACCACACAACCATAAAACACCTACACGTGGACGAAGCAGCTCAACTCGTCACGGCACACATACTCGACGCCACCGAAAAGTCTATGCCCCAGCCCTCCAGTGCGTCCTGCAACCCAAGGAGGCCCTGGTGGAACGAGGACTGTAGGCGGGCGCGAGAGGCCCAGAACAAGGCGTGGGGTGTCCTTCGCCGGTACCCCACGCCAGATAATCTCATTTCCTTTAAACGGGCAAAGGCTCTTGGGAAGCGTGTGCGTCGTGAGGCGAAAAGGGAGAGTTGGCGTGCCTTCCTGACTTCCATCAACTCATACACCGACACTCACAAAGTCTGGACATGAATACGCAAGCTAAAAGGACAACAGACACACAGCCTGCCCCTGGTTAGCACAACAGGGGACACACTCGAAGACCAGGCCAACACGCTTGCACAACACTTCGAACACGTGTCCAGCTCAGCACATTACACCAACACTTTCATTAAACACAAAACATCTGTTGAAAAAAAGTCCCTGCGTGATAACAACAAGTCGCACACTTCTTACAATTCTCCTTTTTCAATTCATGAGCTGAAGGTTGCTCTGAGCACATGTAAGCCTTCAGCTCCAGGTGCAGACAAAATCACATACACCATGATACAACACCTACACCCAGACACTCTTGAAACACCCCTACATCTATACAACAACATATGGCTTTCGGGGCAAATTCCTCGCTCTTGGAGGGAGGCCATAGATGTGGCTTTTCTGAAGGAAGGGAAGGACCCTTCCTCTACCGCCAGTTATCGTCCCATTGCCCTGACAAGCTGCCTGTGTAAGCTCTTTGAGAAGATGATAAACACGAGACTCGTGTACTTCTTAGAGTACAATGGTCTTCTCGAGAGTTGCCAGGCAGGCTTCAGGGCGGGGCGATCTACCAACGATCAACTCGTTGCAATAGAGGCGTATATAAAAGATCCTTTCCTCCATAAGCAGTACTGTATGACAGTATTCTTTGATCTTGAAAAGGCGTACGACACTGCTTGGCGGTACGGCATCCTCAGCGATTTGAAGTCCTTTGCATGTCGGGTAACATGATGAACAGGCTTGCCAGTTACCTGTCTGAAAGAACATTTCGCGTGCGAGTTGGAACTGCACTGTCTAGAGTTCATGTGCAGGAAAACGGTGTGCCGGAAGGTGAAGTTTTGAGTTGCACTTTGTTTATTGTAAAAATGAACTCTCTTGGGAAGGTGCTGCCACCAACCATTTCCTGCTCAATCTATAGACGACGTTCATGTCTCCTTTAAATCCTGTAACTTGTCTGTCCGTGAGCGCCAGGTCGAGCTTGGTGTTAACAAGCTAGCTGGTTGGGCAGATAGCAACGGTTTTAAATTTAATCCAGGGAAGTGCACTTGTGTCTTGTTTTCCAAGAGGCGTGGCATCCGACAACACCTGCGCAGAACATGGCAAACACACTGGGATGAACAGACAGACAACAAACTACATGTAATAAAGCCACACTTGGGACCATACACCACCGACACACGCAATAGATACACTGAAGTCGCCTTGGCCAGATTACGGATAGGGCACACTCATGCAACGCACTCGCACCTTCTCACTGCATCTCCAAGACCTCTGTGCAGCAGGTGCGGAGAGGCCCTATCCGTAGTGCACATACTAGTCACATGCAAGGCACTTCAAGCAACACCACACAAACACTTCAGAGAACTCTACAGACAACATATTCCCCTACATCCATCGTGTTTTCTAGGTGACGATGCCATTGTTTCCGTGAAACGTGTGTTTGAGTATTTGTCAGATGTCAAGTTTTTAAACCTCATTTCCTATCACGCACAATGAAATCTGGCCCTATACACCAGCCATCACCATTATCTTTAACTTAGTTTACTATGTTCGGTTGACACACTTTTTTTTACTACCTTTATGTGGTAACCAATTCTCTTCATTAAATAAACTTTTCTCTGGCGCTCTTTGCCCTTAGTCGGCATTGCGCCATAAAAAACCCAACCATCATCATCATCATCATGGATCCCTAGAGAAGGCGAGCGTTGCAGGGAGCGGCAGAAAGTTACATGGGCAGATGAGATCGAGTAGTTTGCGGGGATAATTTGGTCGCAGTTAGCACAGGACCTGGGTAATAGACCCTATGCAAAATGCGCCCCGCCATCTCACGTCGACTCCGGTAACTAGGTGCGCCATTTTGGTACGGTCGTTTGAAACCGAAACCAATTAGCAAAACTTAGAAGGCGGGCATTGACCGCTCTTGGTGATGGACTACAATGCCGGAGCATTGCTTCGTGCCGCAGAGCACGCAATGCGGAAATACCGGTTCAAATGGAGAAAAGGTACGTGAAGTTCCACGCTTTTGAACGAACTTTGTGACGCGAACTGTGCCGGCGCGAGAACCTTTGTGACACGCTGGGCATGGTGCGCTTGGAGCGAATATTTGTCGTTGGTTCGCTAAGCGCGGGGTTCCGTAGTCGCTGTCCGTATGAAAAATACAGCTGTGTTGGAGTTCTGTTGTCCAGCCTTTGTATTCTAAATGAAGCCTGAGCGTGCGCCGCCTATTCACGCGACTGGCAGCGGCGCTCGACCGGGAAAACAGTACCACACGTTGCCAAAATTAGGCTGTTTTTTTACTCGTCCCTGTGGCTCTGCGCCCGCTTCATTTCATTGTTAAATGGTACCGCTTAGCCCCTACACGAGCTTTTATCTTACCTAGGGCTGTAAACAAACTTTTCTTGTAGCACTACGCCGTCACGGCGCGGTTGAAAATTTCCCTGTGGCGGGCGCGCACGGTGTGTTGTTGGTTTCTTTACGTTGCATTTAGCCGCGTGTCGTTGCAGAAGTGGCGAACACTGTTTTATGATGATCTAACGGTGGAAAATTCGAGCTTTTGCACTTGGTTCCCGATTTGCCGGGCTGAAAGGTTTGTTGTTACGTCAAGTTAACGTGGTGCCCATTGTCATTCCAGCAACGATGTATTTACTGTCGAATATTTTGCGACTAAAATACACACTCACTCCTCTAGTTTGTCACATGCTGCATGCATGCCTCCGACGTAATGATAGTGGCCATTGATGTAGGTAGCTGAGACAATTTTAAAGTTTTATTCAAAAAGAAAAAAGAAAACGGCCACAGTTGCATCAGGCCACCGCGCATCACCTTGAGTGCTTTTGCGTTTTTGTGGATATAACTGTGGATATGAATGGAACAAAAAGAAGCATTCGCGCACCCCTGCATATCGCGGTCTAGTAAACACGACGTTGCCCAGCCTCAGCGTGCTTGTGAGATGACCACGGCGAAATGTGGCATGAATGCTTGCTGGTAGCTCATAGGTGACCCTTCAGGTGCCATGCCAGTCCTTGTTTCTGTCACATAGGGGGGGGGGGGGAGGGGGGGGAAGGAGGAGCGCGAGGCCAGCACAACTGGGGCAAAAAACTCATTCCCAAGGCTACCAAGTTTTCTCCCAAGCGCCTGCACGGCACTTTGTTGCTGCTCGCATTGCTCCTGTACTCGACGTGCATCGAACAGACGCATTGGCAAGGGAAGGGAGGGGCCATTTTATCGCGGGCATCTCCAGTCAATGTTTTGGACACTCGCTGGCTTGATGCCCTGCTGTCTCGGACGTCCCCACTGCTGTGGCAGCTCAGTGCACGCAAGCTCCGGTGGCGCCTCTTAAAACCTTCGGCTTGCAAGAGGGCGAGTAGGTGCACAGCAGCCAGGGTGTGACTCTATGCTCCACTGCAACCCGCCGGGCACTCGCACGATGCCTCCCCAATCGCCCCACTGTCCGTCTCAAAGGTGAGGCACGCAACATAGGGCCGGCCACTTTTCATATGGGAGCGAAAGCAGCTGCTGAGCACATGGATGAGGCCCAACCTGCAAGGACAGAGAGAGTATCAGTAAATAACACTCAGGGAAGAACAGGACTAGTCCGCTACAGTTTATGGTAAAGGGACAGAGCAGAAAGAAGTGGCCGCAAGGAACAGACTCAAAATGACCAGATTTTGTGTCTTCCTTAATTAACACTGTTGCAAGGGCGATAATCTTCACCTCAAACAGCAATGCTTGCAAAATTGTTTGTCAAGTTCGAGCGTGCAAGTACTTTGTTAATGCATTTTTCAAGAGAAGGAAGTTTAACATTTAAAAACCTCAGCGCGGGTAATGATACCAGTACCCGCATAATCGTGTTCGTCATAACTTAATCAAGCAATAATATGATTATATGGAACTCACTTCCAGTATCTTTCGAGATAAACAGGGAAACATTCGGGCTATACCGATGACCCATCGACCCCGCACGGGGCACCTTGAGCAATCTTGGTGACGGTACTGGCGATACCGCGGACCCCGAGCCCCCAAACATACGCTGGATCCAACCGTGGCAATGTGTTTATAGGTGAAGGGTTAGAAACCACGAACGGTGGCCGTCGGAGCCCAGGTCAAGCTCCGGCGGATGGGCTCCCTGTCTGTTCACCAGGCAGGGAGCTCCGGGACCTCTTTGGCTACCAGGGTAAGGTCAAAGGAGAAAGTACCCCCGTCTCCCTGCTTTTATACTATGCTTTATGGTATTGTCTAAAACCCCCCCCCCCCCCCCCAACCGTGATCGGCCCCCTAAAAGGGGCCGCACCGAAGTATCGTTTCCCCCATTGCCATCTTTGACATTTCCTGAACCAGATAATTTTTCTCGATTTCTTGTGATGGAATCGCTCAATCCAACCCACCCTCTTGCATCTCAGTCAGTCTTCTTGATCGCCAAGTATCTTGAAGCCATAATAGGAAAATCGTATAAGTGCAAAAAACAAAGGTCTGGTGAACTCCTAATCGAAATAAATGACAAGCAGCAGTCTGCAAAGCTTCTAGCTCAGACTAGACTGGCTGATCTCGACATCAGGGTCACACCCCATCGGAGCCTCAACAGCTCGCAGGGTGCGATATCAGAGACAGATCTCTTGAATGAAACGGATGCGGATCTCCTTGCCGGCTTGAAGGATCAGGGCGTCACTGCTGTGAGACGCATCACTATCCGCAGAGACGACAAGGAGATTCCCACCAAACACATTATCTTGACTTTCGACCGCGCAGTACTCCCACAACACATAAATGCAGGTTTTATCCGTTGCTCCATCCGTCCGTACATCCCGAACCCGCGGCGCTGTTTTAAGTGCCAGCGGTTCGGGCATGGTACGAACTCTTGCCGTGGCCGAACGACGTGTGCAAAATGCGCGGCGCACGATCATCCGAGCGAGAACTGCGCATCCGAAACCCTCACTTGTGTAAACTGCGGGGGGCCGCATGCAGCATACTCCCGCAAGTGCGAAAAATTCCAACTAGAAAAAAAGATAATAAACATTAAGGTCACTGAGAACATCACCTTTCCAGAGGCGAGAAAGAGGTTCGCCTCTTTCCCTCTGGGGAGGTACGCCGACGCAGCTCGCCGGGGGGCGGAGCGGCGTTTGGTTTCCACAGGGACCCAGTTCAGCGAGTCTGACCTGGTCCCTCCCCCGCCCCCCCCCCCCCTGGGTTGCCTCGGGCAGCCCAACCTGCCACCACGCCGCCTGCTGAGGCAGCAGCGGTTGTGGTGGCCACGTCTTCCGTCGGGACCGGTGCCGCTCCCGCCTCTGTCTCCCCATCCTCCAGTGCGTTGGAGGGTACCGAGGTGATGGACACCACGGGCCCCGCACCGGCTCCCACCGCCACCGCACCGCCCGTGCCACTTTCGGCGTTCCCGACGCCCGCAGCGGTGGCGGCTCAAGCGAAGAGCTCCCGAAGGGGGGCCAAGTCCGGGGGGCCCGGTCCGTCGGGCACCCATCGGACATCTGACGACGAGATGGACGTCGGGCCGTTCCTGCCTGCAACGCAGCGCAAGGAGCGGCCACCGACTTCCAAGCCTACAGAAAGGCCCAAAAAGCCCAATCCAAGAGTAACAGCCCCGAAAGACGACACATGAACACACACGAACAAACATTCAAGTCATTCTTAAATTTAAATAATGGGAACAGAAAATATCATCCACTGGAACTGCAGAGGCCTCCTTAAAAATCTTGACGATGTGTATGAGATTCTGCATGCCAGTCAGCCAAGTATTATGTGTCTCCAGGAAACCCACCTCAACTCTAAACAAACAAATTTCTTAAATAGGTACATGGTATTCAGAAAGGACAGGGTTGGCTGCACCCACTCTTCAGGAGGTGTGGCCATTATCGCCCGGAAATCATTAGCATGCCACCCTGTCACTTTAAACACTGTCCTCGAGGCTGTAGCGATCCGTACCATAATATTTAATAGGTTGATAACGGTATGCTCTATTTACATCTCTCCTGATTTTGCACTTCTGAGCTCTGATTTCGAGGCACTGGTTGACCAGCTGCCCGAACCATACATACTAACAGGCGACCTTAATGCGCACAACTCTCTTTGGGGCTCCACCAGAATGGATGCCCGAGGTCGCCTGATAGAGAAGTTCCTTACATCCTCCGGAGCATGCCTTTTCAACAAAAAACAGCCTACATACCATAACTTAGGACACAATACATACTCGCATCTTGACTTGGCTATTGGTTCCGCAGTTCTCTTTCCATGTCTTGATTGGGGTGTGGGCACAGACCCATATGGTAGTGACCATTTCCCCACTTCATTAACGTATATAGGTATAGGCCCGAGCAGTCCATCTTCCCATAAAAGGTTTAATGAATCACAAGCAAACTGGAGCACATTCACACAAACATCTCAACTACACCACACATCCATAAAACACCTACACGTGGAGGAAGCCGCCCAACTCGTCACGGCGCACATCCTCGACGCTGCCGAAAAGTCCATTCCCCAGGCCTCCAGTGGGTCCCGCTGCCCAAGGAGGCCCTGGTGGAACGAGGACTGCAGGAGGGCGCGAGAGGCCCAGAACAACGCGTGGGGTGTCCTTCGCCGCTACCCCACGTCAGACAACCTCATTTCTTTTAAACGGGCAAAAGCTTTTGGGAAGCGAGTGCGTCGTGAGGCGAAAAGGGAGAGTTGGCGCACCTTCCTCACTTCCATCAATTCATACACTGATACACACAAAGTCTGGACACGAATACGAAAACTAAAAGGACAACAGACACACAGCCTGCCCCTGGTTAGTACAACAGGGGACACACTGGAAGACCAGGCTAACACACTTGCACAACACTTCGAACACGTGTCCAGTTCAGCACACTACACAAACACTTTCATGAAACACAAAACATCTGTAGAAAAGAAGTCCCTGCGTGATAACAACAAGTCGCACACTTCTTACAATTCTTGTTTTTCAATTCATGAACTGAAGGTTGCTCTGAGCACATGTAAGACGTCAGCTCCAGGTGCAGACAAAATCACATACACCATGATACAACACCTACACCCAGACACTCTTGAAACACTCTTACACCTATACAATAAAATATGGCTTTCGGGGCACATTCCTCGCTCTTGGAGGGAGGCCATAGTAGTGGCTGTCCTAAAGGAAGGGAAGGACCCTTCCTCTCCTGCCAGTTATCGCCCCATTGCCCTGACAAGCTGCCTGTGTAAGCTCTTCGAGAAGATGATAAACAGGAGACTTGTGTACTTCTTAGAGTACAATGGTCTTCTCGAGAGTTGCCAGGCAGGCTTCAGGGCGGGGCGATCTACCAACGATCAACTCGTTGCATTAGAGGCGTATATAAAAGATGCTTTCCTCCATAAGCAGTACTGTATGACAGTATTCTTTGATCTAGAAAAGGCGTATGATACTGCTTGGAGGTATGGTATCCTCATCGACCTAAAGTCCTTTGGCATAACGGGTAACATGATGAACACGCTTTCTAGTTACATGTCCGAAAGGACGTTTCGTGTGCGACTTGGAACTGCACTTTCTAGGGTTCATGTGGAGGAAAACGGCGTGCCGCAAGGTGGAGTTTTAGGTTGCACCCTTTTTATTGTAAAAATGAATTCCCTCAGGTAGGCGTTGCCACCGTCGATTTCCTGCTCCGTTTATGTAGACGACGTACAATTATACTTTAAGTCTTGTAACCTGTCTGTCTGCGAGCGCCAAGTCCAGCTTGGTGTTAACAAGCTAGCTGGTTGGGCAGACAGCAACGGTTTTAAATTTAATCCAGGGAAGTGCACTTGTGTCTTGTTTTCCAAGAGGCGTGGCATCCGGCCGGATCCAGACATTCATCTCAATGGTGTCTCGATTCCTGTCAAGAAAGAACACAAGTTTTTAGGTATAATCTTTGACGAAAAGCTCACGTTTATCCCACATATAAAACAACTAAAACATAAATGCTTAAAAACAATGAATATCCTGAAGGTTCTGTCACACATTTCTTTTGGTGCTGACAAACAACTTCTTTTACGTGTTTTTACCAGCTTGATAGGCTCACGACTGGACTATGGTAGCGTTGTCTATGGGTCAGCCACTAAAACATCCCTCAGAATGCTGGACCCTGTGCTTCATCTAGGGCTCCGCTTGTCGTGTGGTGCCTTTCGGACTAGTCCAGTGGAAAGTCTGTATGTAGAGTGCAAAAAATGGAGCCTAGAACGTCAGCGAGCCTACACAGACCTGCTTTATGCTTTTAAAATCTCATCAATGCCTCACCATCCTTTTACGTCAGTTTTTTATGATACATCAATATCTCAACTTCTTACTAATCGCCCATCAGTCTCTGCTCCCTTCGCTTTCAGAGTAAGAGAAGAAGCGTCACAACTTTTTGTCATGTTCTCAAACACCATCAAAACCTCCGCTACTGAACTTCTAGTACCGTGGCAGCTTCGCCCAATATCATGTGATGTATCTTTTACAAGTGTCGAGAAAAACAGAGTGCCTAGAAGCGCTATCGTGCAACATTTCTTGTCCCTGCAGCACAAATACTAGTGTGCTGAATTTTACACAGATGCTTCTAAAACTGCCACAACTGTCTCCTGTGCTGCGCATGGTGGTGGTACCTTTAATGTCTGTAGAACTATGAATAGAAATACAAGTATCTTTACGGCAGAGGCCTATGGCATACTTCTTGTAGTTAAACATATTGTTCTAAGTCGAATTCCGAAATCTAATTTATACTGATTCTTTAAGTGTTGTGCGTACATTATCCTCACAGAAGTCTAAAAACCATGTGGTCAATACTCTCATTAGTACTCTTATGTCTGTGCATGCGTTAAACCTTGAGGTGACTGTGTGCTGGGTGCCAGGGCACTCTGGAATTCCCGGTAATGAGACCGCAGACCGAATGGCGGCCGCTGCTGCCCTTACAACTACCGTTGACATAACAACAGTACCCTACACCGACCTCAAATCACACATCAGACAACACCTTCGCACAACATGGCAAGCACACTGGAATCAACAGACTGACAACAAACTACACATTATAAAGCCACTCTTGGGAGCATACACCACTGATACTCACAACAGACACAACGAAGTTACCCTGGCTCGATTACGGATAGGCCACACACATGCAACACATTCCCACCTGCTCACGGGATCTCCAAGACCCCTGTGTAGCAGGTGCGGGGAGGGCCTATCCGTAGTCCACATACTAATAACATGCAAGGCACTTCACACAACACGACACAAACACTTCAGAGAACTCTACAGACAACATATCCCACTACACCCATCGCTGTTTCTAGGTGACGATGCCAGTGTTTCTATGAAACGTGTGTTTGATTATTTGTCAGATATTAAGTTTTTAAACCTTATCTCATATCACGCCTAATCATATCTGGCCCTATACACCAGCCATCACCATTGCTGTTAATTGATTTTATTGTTATTTGGCTTTAGTAGCCACTATTTTATTTTAGATACTTTTGTTTGGCGCTCTTTGCCCCAGCTGGCCTTGCGCCATTAAAATGCAACCATCATCATCATCATCCGATGACCCATCGAATTAAAAAAAATCTTCTAGTTCAGTGAGTTCGAGCTAACGAGGTTTTACTGTATTATCTATTCGTGCACACCAAAAACATGCGCTTTAGAAACAAACACAACAACCCCACCGCCAAAAAAGAAGAAGAAAGACACACACACAAGCAGATTTTTGCGCAGAACATGCGCAATAAATAATGAACACACACACAAAAAAAAAATCAAGGCGTATGTGCGCTTTTGTAGTTGACTTCGCCGCAAAGCACGATTGCTTTGCGGCAAACGCGCGGGCGGACGACCGTCACGGAAAACGGCCGCAACCTTTCCGTAAACATCTTCGCCAAAAATCATCCCGTAAATTCCATGTACAGCATTTGAAAATACCTAATCCACCCACTAGCGGTACGGTCTGGCGATTGTCGCTCTCCTCTCAGGGTTACTGCAACAGGGTCGCCGCTACGCATTTGCGTGGTAAACAACGATGAACAAAGTGCTCTACAAATGCTCATACCGGTTAACTCGCGTCAAGTAAAAACAAAGAAGGATTTACTTACTGCGAGTCGCACGTGTTTGTCCGCACCGATAAAGGCGAGCAATGCGCCTCGGTGGCTAGGCGGCATGCCCTGCTCCGCTGCCGCTCGGATGGGTCTTTGGCGCGGCACCCCGAGTGGTATGAGTCTTCAGACACAGTCGGCAGCGCAGGCAAGTCCTTCGTCCACAATCCGCGGTCGAGAGCCGGAAAACACCGTCCAGTTCGAGCCATACCGCGTTACCGTCACCTACTCTTCCACAGTAAACAATACGAGACATCCCGATCGGCGCCCGTACCAATATGGCCGACGGTCTCGTTTACATCAGTGTTGCTAGATCACCAAGCAATTTCGCATAGGGTCTATTGGAGAATAATGGGAGAGACCTTTGCCCTGCAGTGGGCGTAGATAGGCTGGTGATGATGATTTCTTCATTGTCACTAATATTTGTTTTGATAAGGATTTTTTATACAAATCGAATCCGGGAGATTACTCTACATCTGGCGTCCAAGTGCTTGGTGCACGGAGAGCGTGGTCATTGGTGTCACTATTGTCTTGCTCATCGGAACAGAATTCCTTCAGTCTCATTCTGCGGGAAAATTCGGTGAAATACTTGATCATCTCGTATTCATTCACGTGGTTGTTAGTAGGACAGAAAGTAAGCCCTCAGTCTAGGATAATTTTTTCGGTTGTCGATATTGTTTCCGAAATATCTATAACGTTGCTGTTACACGTGACGGGGAAGGTGGATACAACATTCTGTTTGTGAACAGGTGTTATGTTGCTGCTACTCGTACTGTGGGAACTAGATTCTACGTTTTGATTATTAGCGGGAAAGAAAAATTCTACCGTAGCGGATTCTGATGTGTCTGTGGGGAACGTCAGATGATTTATTGCCACGTCTTAAGGCTTAGCGAGAACAGGAGGTTCAATGGTGCAAGTGTGTCAGGCAAAAGCAGCTGGTCAAGTTCAAATTTAACTCTGTTTCTTGCACAGCTGGGCATCTCTATTCGTAATACCCTGCCTGCCCATCCCCAAAGCTGTTATTTGAATAAAATTTTAGTCTTCTTTCTCCTGTCTTGCCACTAGCCGATTTTGATAGACCACGAGCACTGGTCTCCCTCGACCTTCGGCATTTTCTCTTACTACCTGCTTTACGCACACGAGCAAAAAGGAAAAAGTAAAAAAGAAATAAAACAGAAAAAAAGTCCTTGAATCTGCCGCAAAGCTTCCTTTGGATTGTACCTCGCATACACCTTCTATTCGTCTACGAACAGAAGCCTCACCACACAGAGTTCCTATATGAACTGCTGTTGATTACGAGTTTTCTCTCTTATACGCAGTTCAGTAACCTTGCAATTGCACCCCCAAAACGCCCCTTTTGGCACCAAACTTCCCGGCTTGGCACCAAACCACCTCGTAGTCTTCCCTCTCTCTTGCGGATACTTTCGCTATACCCACACCTACATTTCTTTCTCACTATTTCGCTCCTTTCAACCCACTGTTGAGCCACTCTGCTCTTTTCCTTCCAACCCCCCTCTTAACAACCTATCCCTCTTTCTCTCCAACTCAACCTCTAGCTATAAAACACTGTGCCAGATATCAGCCCTCACCCCATGAAAAAGACAAGTCCCCTTGGGAAAACATTGGCAGAGGTCTGAGGCCGCTACCTTCTCTAAAATATTATTTCTAACTGGTGACCATCTTCAAGCCATCTTGTTTCCTCGATTTCATCTACGAAGATGACGGGACAAGGTAAGCAACTTCTCCTCTATCTGGCATACGTAGCTCTAATTGGAGACAGCCACATCAAGTACATTCAAAATCACTTTCCGTCAGGACAACATGCACCATACAGTAGATTCCAAAACGGCGCCACAACACAAGACATTAATAAGCTCATAGATAAGTTCACGCAACATCACGCACTTCATACTTCACTTCATAACTAACGACCACACTGTGACAAACAACTTAGTGTTTTAAATGAGCAGATTGAAATCATTCCACTCACTGAGGAAGAGGAAATTGATCTTAATGCCTTCAGAACTCGTAAGAAACACGAGCTGTGCGAGAAACAGAGAGTTAAATTTGAACGTGTCCAGCTCTTTTTGCCTCACACACATTGCAACATTGAGCTTTCTGTTCTCCCTAAGCCTTAAGGCGTGGCACTAAATCATCTGTCGTCCCCCGCAGACACATCAGAATCTGCTACGGTGGAATTTTCCCCTCCCGGTAATAATCAAAATGTAGAATATAGCACTCAAAGTACGAGCAACAGCTACATGACACCTGTTCCCATACAGAATGTTGTGTCCACCTCCCCGGTCACATCTAACAGCAACATAATAGATATTTCAGAAACATTATCGACAACCGAAGAAATCATTCTAGAACGATGCCTAACTTTCTGCCCTACCGACAACCACATGAATGAATACAAGTTACACAAGGAGCTCACCTAATTTTCACGCAGAATGACAATGAAGGAATTATATTCCGATAAAAAAGACAATAGTGATACCAATGACCACGCACTTCATGCACCAAGCACTTGGACGCCACATGCCAAGGAATCTCCAGAATTCGATGTGTATAGAAAATTAGTATCAAAAGAAATATTAATGAAAACAAAGAGGTCAAATAAACGCAAAAACTTGATCCCCTCAGAAAAGGTCACCCTAGTTAACCTAGCAGCCAGAACTGATATAATCATAAGACCTGCAGACAGAGGGGGTAGCTTTGTCATCTTACCAATGGAAAAATATAAAGATGAGGCCTATAGGTAGCTTAACAACCATTACCAGTAGCAGGGTTTAGAACTTGACCCCAGCAACAAATACAGTCAAACGATACTTCGCACTCTCACAAATCTCCTGGCCAGAGAATTAATCCCCACAACAGAACTAAACTTCATGAGACCGACGAACAAGCAAGCAGGACGTTTCTACCTCATCCACCAAATCCATAAAAACTCCACAGAAGCATTGTTCTCAGCTGAAATTCTGGGCAGACCTATAGTTTCTAACAACACCCCTACAGAAGCATTGTCTGTGTTTCTGAATCACCGTTTGTCAGACATTACGATTTCTCTTCCTTCATTTGTTCAGGACACCCCACACTTACTCCGCATAATAAAAGCAATAAACGATGGTGGGCAAATACCCAATGACGCCCTTCTGGTCACGATCGACGTCTCCACCCTCAGTACGAACTTTCCCATTACCGAAGGAAAGAAGCTACATCAAAGACCTTAGCAGAAAACCAGGACGACCATGCGCTGGAAGTCTACATTATTAACTAAAATTAGTTTTAAATTTCAACTATTTCAAGTTGGACTCATCTTACTACTTGCAAGTTTTGGGAACCAGCATGGGCAGTAATTTCGCACCCAACTTTACCAACATTTTTTGGGGAAAACTTGAAATTTCCCTCTTAGAGTATTTCCCCCTCAACCCGAAGGTTTACCTTCGATACATAGATAGCATCTTTATAATTTGGGAGCACGGCCGCGCAGCCCTATAAAGTTTATTTCGCACCCGCCGCGGTGGCTCAGTGGCTAAGGCGTTGGGCTGCTGAGCACGAGGTCGCGGGTTCGATTCCCGGCCGCGGCGGCCGCTTTTCTGATGGAGGCGAAAAGCAAAAACGCCCGTGTGTACGAGATTTCGGCGCACGTTAAAGATCCCCAGGTGGTCAAAATTAATCCGGAGCCCTCCACTACGGCGCGCCTCATCGCCTGCGTTGCGTCGGCGCGTTAAACCCTGCAATCAATCAATCAATCAGTTTATTTCGCATCCTAATGCTTCGCATCCGACCATTAAGTTATCATGCCCGTACTCGGATCAACAAGTGAACTTCCTAGACACCACTGTTGTTCTTGAGAATAGTAAACTGAAAGCCATGCTTTATAGAAAACCAACGGACAGGCAACAGTATCTAGACTACACTAGTCCACTCCCACGACACCACAAACAAGGTACCTCTGTAGGAAAGGCTACCAAACTAAGAAGAGAATGCAGTGATAAAACAGAGTATATAAAACACCCTAATGAACTAAAGTCCACCCTGGCAAGCAGGATTCACCCGGTCAGCTCCCTGGATATTGCTTACGAAAGAGCATCCAAGCTATAAAGGGAAGAAGTGTTCAAGCAACAACGTCGAAATGAAGGAGCCCGACCGCCAGCCTCAATACCCAAATTATCAAACGCCCTCCCTAACATAAACAACATCCGGCTGGAATACTACCCCGTTCTAGCCAGTAATGACCGACCTAAAATGGCGTTCCCCGAAGAAATAAGTACCGAAAAGACATTTCAGTGCATCCCAAATTGGCGGTTCCCACGAATCAGTCATCAGCCCTTGCCTCCGTCCCTTATGCAGGACCTGCCAACACCTGCAGAGGGATTGCATTGTCAATAGCACTGCCAGCCAATACGTTCACAAGAATAATTTAGACTTCACGTAAAATCCTAACATTGTGTATATGCTAGAATGCTCATTCTGTCAAAAGCAGTACATTGGATTGGAGAAATGAGTCAACCTATGAACTTAAGCCTAATTGGACATTGGGCCGACACTCATACCAGAGCTTCCATAGCAGTTCCACGATACTTCAACCAGACGAAATACGTTGTCGATGATGTGAAGCTCTATATTCTGCAGAAAAATTTAGGCCTCCAAGGGACCAGAAATGCAGAGAATCGTACTTAATCCATAAATTCAATTACGTGGAGCCGGCTGGAATAAATGTTTCGAAAGGCAGCTTAGAAACCTTACGATATCTGAATCGAACAGAAACATTTTGCTCCTACAAAAAGTGGGCATCTCCATTCGCAACAACCGTACCTGCCCATTCCCAAAGCTTTTACTTGAATGAAATTTCTGTCCTGTTTTTCTGTTGTCTAGCTCCTAGCCGATTTCGACATACCACGCGCACACGCCTCCCTCCACGTTCAGCGTTTCGTCTTACTACCTCCTTTACAGACACACGCAAAAAGAAGAAAGGAGAAAAGAAAGAAAACAGAAAAGAAGTCCTTGAATCTACCGCAAAGCTCACCGTAGATTGTACATGTGAATACCACTTCTTATCTTCTACGAACACTGGCCTCCCCACCAGGAATTTTTAGGAGTATCCGGGCTCTTGTTGTTTACGAGTTTTGCCTCTTACACGCTGTTGAGTAACCTCGCAATTGCACACCCAAGACCCCCCCTTTAACCCCAAACTTCCTGGAAGCCTACTCTTTAAGGTGCCCCTGCACCACTGCAGCCCAGCTTAAACTATTCCTCCCTGTTTCCCTCGACCATCTCGTAGTCTTCCCTCTGTCTGTCTTTCCGGGTCCAGTCGCACTAACCACACCTCTGTTTCTCTCTCACTGTTTCGCTCATTTCAACTAACCGTGGATCCACTCTGCTGTCGTCCTTCCAGCCCTACTCTTAACAACATCCCCTTTTCCCCCTTTTTTTCTCCAACAGAATCTCTAGCTATAAAACAGTGGGCCGGAGATAAACCCTGACGCCTTGAAAAAGACTGAGGCCGCTGCCTTCTCCAAAGTATTATTCCTATCTTGTGACTATATTTATATATATATATATATATATATATATATATATATATATATATATATATATATATATATATATATATATATATATATAAATATATATATATATATATATAGTCGTGAAGTGGAGTCCTTAGTTGCTGCAGGAATACGCACAAAGTAGAAGTACGCTCTTCGGAGACTTTATTTCCAACGTTTCGACCTGAGACAGGTCTTCCTCAGGAATGAAGGTAAAATCGTACGGACTCAGAGTTGGGGCGGCGCCCCGAAACACAAGCCACATGGGAAACAAACACACAAACGACCACACACAGCATACAGAGCTTATTCTGCCAAAGGCAGGCGAAAAAGAGCCTTCAAAAAAAAAAAAAGGCGAAAGGAAGAGGGAGGAACAAGGTGGCAAGGAGGAGGCAAGAAAGAGGCAAGGAGGAACACACTGCATGAACGCGGGTTGTGGGGATAACAGAAAATGCGACGAGTTCACGGGTGGCGAAAGGCCCAAAAACATCCGGTGTCTCCGGGAGGGAAAAACTACAAAGCACACGCCGCCACGAGCAGTGAGTTTACATGCGCGTCACCGGTAACAAGGATTAACTACTGACCGTCTTCAGCGGCATGGTCAAGAATGCAAGCGGGGCCAATTACTGCATCTGAAGCGCAGGCAGCCTCCACGACTTTGGGGGGTCCCACAAAAGCCAATGGGGGAGCCCATTTGAGGCGTCCCCTTCTCCGCCTAAGCCTCCATTTGTACACGGCGTCGCGTCGTGTCGCGCCAGGTCAATGTACGGCCTGTTAACTGTTAGTACTCGGCTGTCGCCGGCACGCGTGGAGCCCTGGGCCCAATTCACGAAAATATGTCGGAGCGCGGCAATTAAAAAAAAAAAAAATGAAAACAAGAAGAGAGAGGCGACCGTCGGTATGTGCCGTGCCTCTGAGGCAACAAAAAAAAAAAAAAAAAAAAAGAGGGAAACGATGAAAAAGAGAAACAAAGCAAAACATGAGTGGAAAGACAGGAAGGACGCGTGCACTCCGTGAACACCAGCATTGGGGATCACAATGTGATTACAAAACACCCGAGGCATAAGCCACAACAGGCACCAAAATAAAATACTTCTTACACGCTCGGTTGGAACTAAAAGCTTCAACATTCCGTTTCACATTTCTCAAGGATAAAATGGGTATGACATATGGTGACATAAACAGGCAATGGGTACCATCTGGTTATTAATGAGGCATGTTATGCTTGCTGAGCGTTGAGACAAGGAAATGAGAGAAAAAAATATAAAAATAAAAATAGCGGGGACGGGAAGGGAAGTGTTGGTAGGGGGTCGGGAGCGGACGAGATAATTGTAGTGACTGCGGAACATAATGGTAGGTTGTTGGTGTTACAATGTACAACCTCACACCTGGAGCAACAGGCTGCCCGTAAACATCAGACCGTGCAATGCCTTGCGCGGGAAGGGCCGATAGCAAAAGGACAACAAAACTACAAGGTCTCGTATGTCCCGGGGTCACTATGCTTCAATGGTCATGCAGCGTACGAATTACAGTCATAGTCCCAGGACTCTCATTAAGACCCCCCTTCAGGGTATTAAATTTGTAGATTAAGTAAGACTCACATTGTTCTCGCTCCCTACAGCTAGAAAAACTGCTCTGTAGAAGCGTGACTTTAATGTCATCGAAAGAGTGATTTTGCATCGCTAGGTGTCTGGACAAGGGAAGGTTTGGGAGTGCCTTGGTGTGATAGCGGTGATTGTTAAACCGCATTCGAAAAGGTCCATCCGTCTGTCCTATGTACTGCATATTACATCCGCCACACTCCAATAGGTAAACCAAATTTGACGAGTCACAATCGAATGACCCACGTATAGAATATCGGAAGTCCGAATGTGTGCTAATTGCCACCCTCGCGGTCTGCACGTGTTTACACACCAAACATCTGTTTTTGCCACATGGTCGGCAGCCTAATTGCTGGGCGTCCCTGTCTTTGGCGTGGACAAGATAGTCCCCTATGCTTTTTGCGCGCCTGTATATTACACGCGGAGGATCGCTGAAAATTTGGGAAAGTCGTTCGCTCTGCTGAAGAATGTTGAAATGCTTTTTTAAAATTTTATTCACGTTCGGTGGGCTACTAGTAAAAGTTAAGACCAAATTAGCGCGGGAATTATTCTCATCATTCACGTGCGACCCCTGTAGCAGTGTGTTACGATTTAAACTTGCCGCCCTAGAAATGGCATCGTCAACAAGGGCCGGAGGGTAACGCTGTTTGACGAGGACGCCCCGCATTCGGCTGGCGTTCGAACGAAAGTCTTCATCCCTGGAGCAAATTCTTCTAAATCTATGTGCCTGGGAATAAGGGATAGCCGTTCTGCAATGGCGTGGGTGGCAGCTGTTGAAGTGCAGGTACTGTTGGCGGTCTGTAGGTTTCCTGTACACACTCGTCTCCAGTGACCCCGCCCGCACATGAACCTGAACGTCCAAGAAACTAATTTCGGTGCGAGAGTACTCGTATGTGAATGAGATATTAGGATGAACTGTGTTGAATTCTTCTATAAAGGCAATAAGTCGTTGCTCAGTGTCTGTCCAGATCATGAAAATGTCGTCAAGGAATCGCTTGTACAGTGCAGGTGAACTGTCTGAAGTAGAGAGGAATTTGGTTTCAATATTGTGCATGAATATGGTGGCATAATTAGGGGCCATTTTTGTTCCCATCGCAGTACCACTTGTTTGGAGAAAGTATTTGTTTTCAAATTCAAAACTGTTGAGTTCCAATACGAGACGCGTTAATACCTCAACAACCCTCGGGCTGGGAGAGTCTTCTTCGCGGTGTTCGTTGTACGACTGAATGAGGGCACTGATGCCATCGCTGTGCGGAATGTTGGTATAAAGGGAGGTCACATCCAATGTTACGAGAAATGCACCGTCCGGCAGAACCATTCCCTCGATTTCTTGGAGAAAATGGTTAGTGTCCCGTAAGTATGATGGAAATTGAGGGGGTATATCGCGAATGAGGTAATCTATATAACCTGAAATTGGCTCTGTGATGGTGCCTATTCCCGATATAATTGGGCGGCCGGGATTTCCAATTTTGTGTAATTTTGGAAGCATGTAAAAGCGGCCAACCACTGGGTGGGCCGATGTTAGTGCCCTGGCAAGTTTTCTATCAATTTCTCGGGCCCCCACAAGTTGCTCCAGCACGTTATTTACAATTTTTTGGTGTTCTTTAGTAGGGTCTGATAGAAGGGGCTTATAGAATTTCCGGTCGCCTAATTGCCGATCCCCTTCTTTGACGTAATCATTCCGGTCGAGAATAACAATCCCCCCTCCCTTGTCAGCTGGTTTGATTACAATGTCCTGTCGGTTACTCAATGCATTGAGAGCGTCCTGTTCGTTTTTTGTGATGTTGTGATCACGGGTTCGGCGTGATTGGTATGCTTGGAAAACGTCTCTCTGGACGGCACGAATATACAAGTCGAGATTTTCCTCCCTTTGTGCACTGGGGGTCCAGTGGTGCTTGGCGACGAAAGAAGGTTTGGCGTTCTCCCCATCACTTCTATCGAAGAAGTACTCTCGTAAACGCAGAGTACGGGCAAAATTATCTAAATCTTTCAGGAGTGTTAATTCTGAGTACTTCCCGTTGCTCGGGCAAAATGTGAGACCCCGGGACAGAACAGATATCTCAGTGGCGCTTAATTTAATCTTCGATAAATTAACGATTTGCCCGCCCCCGTCGCCGCATTCAACCCCCAGCGGCGGTTCCCCCGGCATGCTGTCAACACCCTCCTCGCGGTCAACCGCATCCACAAGAGGCAGACACGGTTGTTGTCTGACGCCCCTCGCATACGACCCGCCATGCCCCGGGACGTTATCCCTTTCGAGTTTTTTTAACTTTGTCCTTGAAACCTCGAGGGTTTTTTTGGCCTCAAATAAATTCAGCTCCTCGAGTTCCGGTGCTGAAAGTAAGGCACTTTCCCGGACTCGACGTTCCTCTCCCAGAAGTGACGTTAACATTACTTCAGAGTGCTCTATTGTGACCTGGAGTAATTCTAGAGAAGCAGTATTTAGTATTCGATTCCATTTTTCTACATTCTCATTAGATAGGTTCTTCATTGAAGGAGGCAGTGAAATACGGAGCCCTTTGGGTACAATACCTTCTAGCTTATATGTTTGAAGGGTACGAACATGAAAGTCATGGCGTACGCGCTTGTCTACAATTTTCCTGACTTTTAAGAATTCTTTCGATTTTAAGGTTACGGCACCTGAGGAAGAGGAAGTCGGCTTGGGCTCGGGGCCAACACGTCAATCACTCTGCACTCGGCGGGCCGATCCAGGGCATTTCCTAAGGTTGTACCTTGGAGCTGGAGTTTTGACAGCGTCCTCACTGTCCCCCGTGGAAAGTGTGTGCAGCGCTGCGCGATCTTGCGGTGCTATCCCTGACAGGGGTTGCTGCGGTGTTGTCTGGGGGGTGCTCGTTGTGGGTAACTTGGGAGACGTGCGTCCATTTCCCCGTCGGAGCTCTGCGGTGGGGCCAGGGCTGGAACACCTTCGTCGTCGGAGGCGTAGGAAGGGTGACTCGGGTCCTGGTGTCGGGTCCACTTGATGGGCTTCAGGCCTGGCACTCTGCTTACGTGGTCGGCGTGGGGGAAGTACCTCCGGTTGTGGAGCTGGAGTCTCAGGAATGGCAGTTGCACCTCCGGCGGGTGTTGCGTCAAGGGAGTTGTGAGGGTGAGGACCGGTAGCTGGATTCGGGGAAGTCACATGGGTCAGTGGGGGCCAGTCCAAGTCCAAATGCCGACTTGGTTCAGTTTGCAGTGTGGCCTGTGCGGACGTAGGCTCCTGTTGCGTTTCACGAGCTGGTGATGGTGACGCATAATCCTGCCAGTCTGCAAACCTAGGCCGTCGGAGTTCTAGGAGGAAGGTGTACAAGTTCCACGCCATAATCGACACACCACCAAAGCTTGGGTGTAGACCGTCGGCTGCCAGAACCATTTTTGGGGGGAAGTGATGCAGGCAGTGGTGCAAGAAAAAGACTTTCTCACGGTTTTCGCACAACTCGACCAAGAGGCAGTTGAAGGCGTCGGCTTCTCTGTTGAATCTAGCTGCAGCGCTCCAATCATGGGGGTTCCGTCGACGGTTTGGCGACCGTGGGAGCACCAGAGTTACAAATGTTCTCTGGATATCAGGTCTTTCCTTTGCAATGTGGTCGAGAAGATTCGAATATCTCTCCTTTGCGACTTCGCCGTTTGTGTTGGCTACGTCGTTTGTCCCAACGTGTAGGATGAGTTCTGTCACACCTCGTGGCACGAAGTCCAACAAGTTCACAACGTCGCGGATGCCGGCTCCCGGTAGCGTGATAAACGCCGGTGAGTGAGGACTAGATGGGTCGAAATTCTTGTGTAAATATTTGGTTTGCGAATCCCCAACGATGGCGCACGTGGGGGCATGGGAAGGGAATTTCCAGATGAGTCTCGAAGAGGCGCACGCAGCAGACATTGTAGAAAAAGTCGTGAAGTGGAGTCCTTAGTTGCTGCAGGAATACGCACAAAGTAGAAGTACGCTCTTCGGAGACTTTATTTCCAACGTTTCGACCTGAGACAGGTCTTCCTCAGGAATGAAGGTAAAATCGTACGGACTCAGAGTTGGGGCGGCGCCCCGAAACACAAGCCACATGGGAAACAAACACACAAACGACCACACACAGCATACAGAGCTTATTCTGCCAAAGGCAGGCGAAAAAGAGCCTTCAAAAAAAAAAAAAAAAGGCGAAAGGAAGAGGGAGGAACAAGGTGGCAAGGAGGAGGCAAGAAAGAGGCAAGGAGGAACACACTGCATGAACGCGGGTTGTGGGGATAACAGAAAATGCGACGAGTTCACGGGTGGCGAAAGGCCCAAAAACATCCGGTGTCTCCGGGAGGGAAAAACTACAAAGCACACGCCGCCACGAGCAGTGAGTTTACATGCGCGTCACCGGTAACAAGGATTAACTACTGACCGTCTTCAGCGGCATGGTCAAGAATGCAAGCGGGGCCAATTACTGCATCTGAAGCGCAGGCAGCCTCCACGACTTTGGGGGGTCCCACAAAAGCCAATGGGGGAGCCCATTTGAGGCGTCCCCTTCTCCGCCTAAGCCTCCATTTGTACACGGCGTCGCGTCGTGTCGCGCCAGGTCAATGTACGGCCTGTTAACTGTTAGTACTCGGCTGTCGCCGGCACGCGTGGAGCCCTGGGCCCAATTCACGAAAATATGTCGGAGCGCGGCAATTAAAAAAAAAAAAAATGAAAACAAGAAGAGAGAGGCGACCGTCGGTATGTGCCGTGCCTCTGAGGCAACAAAAAAAAAAAAAAAAAAAGAGGGAAACAATGAAAAAGAGAAACAAAGCAAAACATGAGTGGAAAGACAGGAAGGACGCGTGCACTCCGTGAACACCAGCATTGGGGATCACAATGTGATTACAAAACACCCGAGGCATAAGCCACAACAGGCACCAAAATAAAATACTTCTTACACGCTCGGTTGGAACTAAAAGCTTCAACATTCCGTTTCACATTTCTCAAGGATAAAATGGGTATGACATATGGTGACATAAACAGGCAATGGGTACCATCTGGTTATTAATGAGGCATGTTATGCTTGCTGAGCGTTGAGACAAGGAAATGAGAGAAAAAAATATAAAAATAAAAATAGCGGGGACGGGAAGGGAAGTGTTGGTAGGGGGTCGGGAGCGGACGAGATAATTGTAGTGACTGCGGAACATAATGGTAGGTTGTTGGTGTTACAATGTACAACCTCACACCTGGAGCAACAGGCTGCCCGTAAACATCAGACCGTGCAATGCCTTGCGCGGGAAGGGCCGATAGCAAAAGGACAACAAAACTACAAGGTCTCGTATGTCCCGGGGTCACTATGCTTCAATGGTCATGCAGCGTACGAATTACAGTCATAGTCCCAGGACTCTCATTAAGACCCCCCTTCAGGGTATTAAATTTGTAGATTAAGTAAGACTCACATTGTTCTCGCTCCCTACAGCTAGAAAAACTGCTCTGTAGAAGCGTGACTTTAATGTCATCGAAAGAGTGATTTTGCATCGCTAGGTGTCTGGACAAGGGAAGGTTTGGGAGTGCCTTGGTGTGATAGCGGTGATTGTTAAACCGCATTCGAAAAGGTCCATCCGTCTGTCCTATGTACTGCATATTACATCCGCCACACTCCAATAGGTAAACCAAATTTGACGAGTCACAATCGAATGACCCACGTATAGAATATCGGAAGTCCGAATGTGTGCTAATTGCCACCCTCGCGGTCTGCACGTGTTTACACACCAAACATCTGTTTTTGCCACATGGTCGGCAGCCTAATTGCTGGGCGTCCCTGTCTTTGGCGTGGACAAGATAGTCCCCTATGCTTTTTGCGCGCCTGTATATTACACGCGGAGGATCGCTGAAAATTTGGGAAAGTCGTTCGCTCTGCTGAAGAATGTTGAAATGCTTTTTTAAAATTTTATTCACGTTCGGTGGGCTACTAGTAAAAGTTAAGACCAAATTAGCGCGGGAATTATTCTCATCATTCACGTGCGACCCCTGTAGCAGTGTGTTACGATTTAAACTTGCCGCCCTAGAAATGGCATCGTCAACAAGGGCCGGAGGGTAACGCTGTTTGACGAGGACGCCCCGCATTCGGCTGGCGTTCGAACGAAAGTCTTCATCCCTGGAGCAAATTCTTCTAAATCTATGTGCCTGGGAATAAGGGATAGCCGTTCTGCAATGGCGTGGGTGGCAGCTGTGGCAGGCCTGAAGCCCATCAAGTGGACCCGACACCAGGACCCGAGTCACCCTTCCTACGCCTCCGACGACGAAGGTGTTCCAGCCCTGGCCCCACCGCAGAGCTCCGACGGGGAAATGGACGCACGTCTCCCAAGTTACCCACAACGAGCACCCCCCAGACAACACCGCAGCAACCCCTGTCAGGGATAGCACCGCAAGATCGCGCAGCGCTGCACACACTTTCCACGGGGGACAGTGAGGACGCTGTCAAAACTCCAGCTCCAAGGTACAACCTTAGGAAATGCCCTGGATCGGCCCGCCGAGTGCAGAGTGATTGACGTGTTGGCCCCGAGCCCAAGCCGACTTCCTCTTCCTCAGGTGCCGTAACCTTAAAATCGAAAGAATTCTTAAAAGTCAGGAAAATTGTAGACAAGCGCGTACGCCATGACTTTCATGTTCGTACCCTTCAAACATATAAGCTAGAAGGTATTGTACCCAAAGGGCTCCGTATTTCACTGCCTCCTTCAATGAAGAACCTATCTAATGAGAATGTAGAAAAATGGAATCGAATACTAAATACTGCTTCTCTAGAATTACTCCAGGTCACAATAGAGCACTCTGAAGTAATGTTAACGTCACTTCTGGGAGAGGAACGTCGAGTCCGGGAAAGTGCCTTACTTTCAGCACCGGAACTCGAGGAGCTGAATTTATTTGAGGCCAAAAAAACCCTCGAGGTTTCAAGGACAAAGTTAAAAAAACTCGAAAGGGATAACGTCCCGGGGCATGGCGGGTCGTATGCGAGGGGCGTCAGACAACAACCGTGTCTGCCTCTTGTGGATGCGGTTGACCGCGAGGAGGGTGTTGACAGCATGCCGGGGGAACCGCCGCTGGGGGTTGAATGCGGCGACGGGGGCGGGCAAATCGTTAATTTATCGAAGATTAAATTAAGCGCCACTGAGATATCTGTTCTGTCCCGGGGTCTCACATTTTGCCCGAGCAACGGGAAGTACTCAGAATTAACACTCCTGAAAGATTTAGATAATTTTGCCCGTACTCTGCGTTTACGAGAGTACTTCTTCGATAGAAGTGATGGGGAGAACGCCAAACCTTCTTTCGTCGCCAAGCACCACTGGACCCCCAGTGCACAAAGGGAGGAAAATCTCGACTTGTATATTCGTGCCGTCCAGAGAGACGTTTTCCAAGCATACCAATCACGCCGAACCCGTGATCACAACATCACAAAAAACGAACAGGACGCTCTCAATGCATTGAGTAACCGACAGGACATTGTAATCAAACCAGCTGACAAGGGAGGGGGGATTGTTATTCTCGACCGGAATGATTACGTCAAAGAAGGGGATCGGCAATTAGGCGACCGGAAATTCTATAAGCCCCTTCTATCAGACCCTACTAAAGAACACCAAAAAATTGTAAATAACGTGCTGGAGCAACTTGTGGGGGCCCGAGAAATTGATAGAAAACTTGCCAGGGCACTAACATCGGCCCACCCAGTGGTTGGCCGCTTTTACATGCTTCCAAAATTACACAAAATTGGAAATCCCGGCCGCCCAATTATATCGGGAATAGGCACCATCACAGAGCCAATTTCAGGTTATATAGATTACCTCATTCGCGATATACCCCCTCAATTTCCATCATACTTACGGGACACTAACCATTTTCTCCAAGAAATCGAGGGAATGGTTCTGCCGGACGGTGCATTTCTCGTAACATTGGATGTGACCTCCCTTTATACCAACATTCCGCACAGCGATGGCATCAGTGCCCTCATTCAGTCGTACAACGAACACCGCGAAGAAGACTCTCCCAGCCCGAGGGTTGTTGAGGTATTAACGCGTCTCGTATTGGAACTCAACAGTTTTGAATTTGAAAACAAATACTTTCTCCAAACAAGTGGTACTGCGATGGGAACAAAAATGGCCCCTAATTATGCCACCATATTCATGCACAATATTGAAACCAAATTCCTCTCTACTTCAGACAGTTCACCTGCACTGTACAAGCGATTCCTTGACGACATTTTCATGATCTGGACAGACACTGAGCAACGACTTATTGCCTTTATAGAAGAATTCAACACAGTTCATCCTAATATCTCATTCACATACGAGTACTCTCGCACCGAAATTAGTTTCTTGGACGTTCAGGTTCATGTGCGGGCGGGGTCACTGGAGACGAGTGTGTACAGGAAACCTACAGACCGCCAACAGTACCTGCACTTCAACAGCTGCCACCCACGCCATTGCAGAACGGCTATCCCTTATTCCCAGGCACATAGATTTAGAAGAATTTGCTCCAGGGATGAAGACTTTCGTTCGAACGCCAGCCGAATGCGGGGCGTCCTCGTCAAACAGCGTTACCCTCCGGCCCTTGTTGACGATGCCATTTCTAGGGCGGCAAGTTTAAATCGTAACACACTGCTACAGGGGTCGCACGTGAATGATGAGAATAATTCCCGCGCTAATTTGGTCTTAACTTTTACTAGTAGCCCACCGAACGTGAATAAAATTTTAAAAAAGCATTTCAACATTCTTCAGCAGAGCGAACGACTTTCCCAAATTTTCAGCGATCCTCCGCGTGTAATATACAGGCGCGCAAAAAGCATAGGGGACTATCTTGTCCACGCCAAAGACAGGGACGCCCAGCAATTAGGCTGCCGACCATGTGGCAAAAACAGATGTTTGGTGTGTAAACACGTGCAGACCGCGAGGGTGGCAATTAGCACACATTCGGACTTCCGATATTCTATACGTGGGTCATTCGATTGTGACTCGTCAAATTTGGTTTACCTATTGGAGTGTGGCGGATGTAATATGCAGTACATAGGACAGACGGATGGACCTTTTCGAATGCGGTTTAACAATCACCGCTATCACACCAAGGCACTCCCAAACCTTCCCTTGTCCAGACACCTAGCGATGCAAAATCACTCTTTCGATGACATTAAAGTCACGCTTCTACAGAGCAGTTTTTCTAGCTGTAGGGAGCGAGAACAATGTGAGTCTTACTTAATCTACAAATTTAATACCCTGAAGGGGGGTCTTAATGAGAGTCCTGGGACTATGACTGTAATTCGTACGCTGCATGACCATTGAAGCATAGTGACCCCGGGACATACGAGACCTTGTAGTTTTGTTGTCCTTTTGCTATCGGCCCTTCCCGCGCAAGGCATTGCACGGTCTGATGTTTACGGGCAGCCTGTTGCTCCAGGTGTGAGGTTGTACATTGTAACACCAACAACCTACCATTATGTTCCGCAGTCACTACAATTATCTCGTCCGCTCCCGACCCCCTACCAACACTTCCCTTCCCGTCCCCGCTATTTTTATTTTTATATTTTTTTCTCTCATTTCCTTGTCTCAACGCTCAGCAAGCATAACATGCCTCATTAATAACCAGATGGTACCCATTGCCTGTTTATGTCACCATATGTCATACCCATTTTATCCTTGAGAAATGTGAAACGGAATGTTGAAGCTTTTAGTTCCAACCGAGCGTGTAAGAAGTATTTTATTTTGGTGCCTGTTGTGGCTTATGCCTCGGGTGTTTTGTAATCACATTGTGATCCCCAATGCTGGTGTTCACGGAGTGACGTGTGTTTGAGTATTTGTCAGAAGTCAAGTTTTTAAACCTCATTTCCTATCATGCATAATGAAATCTGGCCCTATACACCAGCCATGCCCATTGCCGTTTTCTGATTTTACTTTTGTTTTTGCTGACTTTACATAGTGGTTAAGGTCTCACCCTCATATGACTATTGTTTTGGCGCTCTTTGCCCTAGTTGGCCTTGCGCCATAAACATCCAACCATCATCATCATCATGTTCACGGAGTGCACGCGTCCTTCCTGTCTTTCCACTCATGTTTTGCTTTGTTTCTCTTTTTCATTGTTTCCCTCTTTTTTTTTTTTTTTTTTTTTTTGTTGCCTCAGAGGCACGGCACATACCGACGGTCGCCTCTCTCTTCTTGTTTTCATTTTTTTTTTAATTGCCGCGCTCCGACATATTTTCGTGAATTGGGCCCAGGGCTCCACGCGTGCCGGCGACAGCCGAGTACTAACAGTTAACAGGCCGTACATTGACCTGGCGCGACACGACGCGACGCCGTGTACAAATGGAGGCTTAGGCGGAGAAGGGGACGCCTCAAATGGGCTCCCCCATTGGCTTTTGTGGGACCCCCCAAAGTCGTGGAGGCTGCCTGCGCTTCAGATGCAGTAATTGGCCCCGCTTGCATTCTTGACCATGCCGCTGAAGACGGTCAGTAGTTAATCCTTGTTACCGGTGACGCGCATGTAAACTCACTGCTCGTGGCGGCGTGTGCTTTGTAGTTTTTCCCTCCCGGAGACACCGGATGTTTTTGGGCCTTTCGCCACCCGTGAACTCGTCGCATTTTCTGTTATCCCCACAACCCGCGTTCATGCAGTGTGTTCCTCCTTGCCTCTTTCTTGCCTCCTCCTTGCCACCTTGTTCCTCCCTCTTCCTTTCGCCTTTTTTTTTTTTTTTTTTTTTGAAGGCTCTTTTTCGCCTGCCTTTGGCAGAATAAGCTCTGTATGCTGTGTGTGGTCGTTTGTGTGTTTGTTTCCCATGTGGCTTGTGTTTCGGGGCGCCGCCCCAACTCTGAGTCCGTACGATTTTACCTTCATTCCTGAGGAAGACCTGTCTCAGGTCGAAACGTTGGAAATAAAGTCTCCGAAGAGCGTACTTCTACTTTGTGTATATATATATATATATATATATATATATATACACACATATAATCCAGGGAACTCGGGGGCTTTGAAGATGGCCACCAGATATATATGCTGGCACGGTTTATATAGGTGTAGGTTCCCAGGTGAGACGAGAGAAGGAAAGAAGGAAGTGGAATTTAGAAAGCGGATTGGTTTGGGAGTATGGCGGGGTGATATTTCAGGAGAAAGAAGGTTTTATAGTTTGAGCCGCGAAGTAGGCAAGAGGGAGGTCAGCCGGGGTTGATATTCCAAGAAATTCTTGGAGAGAAAGGATGAGAGGGTGTTTTTGACCGGCCGCGCGGCATACAAAAAGGTTCTCCGAACCGCCGGAAGCAGAACAGGCGGAGAGAGGGATCCTCACAAGAAACTATCTGCAAGCCTCAGGTCAACAGAAAAGATAGAGAAGGGGGGAATAACTAGGTTCAGGAAAAACAAAAACAGGGAGGAAAACCGCAAACTCATGCACACAAAAGAAAAAAGCAATAACCCCACAACTGAACTGGCACGTGTCGCCAACAGCAACATTCCTGGAACAGGCCTGTACTGAAACTCAAAAACGAAAAGATAAAGTTAGAGCGACGTACGGGGCACAAGACAAAGCGGAGCAGAAAAATAGAAAAAAGTGGAATTGCATACAAAAAGTTGGAGGGATGCAGGCACGCACTAAACTGGAAGCTAAGGAATGAAAACAAAAGGAATTAGGTGACCAAGTAAGAAGCAGAGGAAGGGGTCATCGTCTTTGAATAAGGTATATGCAAGACAATGCCTAATGCTGTATTGCCTGTGAATATCGCAAGTATTCCGAGTTGCCCCTAGACGCATAATTCCAGCAGGTTCCACGGAGTTGAATTTGTGAATAAAGTAGGATTCTCGGTATTTCCTGTCCCTAGGAGACATAAAGTTTGACTGAAGTATATACAGCTTAGGGTCATCAAAATTGTGGCCTGGTTGGTTGAAATGCTGCGCTACAGCTATAGAGGATTTGCAAACACTATCTGCACGGTGACCGTTAAGAGGTAGGCTCATAGGTTGACTCGTTTCGCCTATATACTGTTTGTTGCGCATTATGCATTCCAACACATACACAATGTTGGATGAAGTGCACGTAAAACTCGAATTATTCTTGTGGGCATAATTAGTGGCTGTGCTTTTTACAATGCAGTCTGTCTACAGGTGCCTGCAAGTCTTGCATCTGGGACGAGAGCACCTGGCTATGACTGGTTTCTTTGAAGGCCCTGTTTTAGCACGGAATAAAATATCTTTTACATTCCGGTTTCTCCGGTAGGTAACCCTTGGTGCTTCCGGGAACGTCTTTTTAAGTCGGCCGTTACTGGCTTAATTGGGGTAGAAGGATGACAAGTTGGGCGTGTCGGTTCATAGTGACCATATCGAACATGCAGCGCAAAAAAGGACGGGGCAAAAGAAGGATCATGACGACATAGCGCTGAACACACAACAAAATTTTATTAGAAAAAACACACATAGGAATACTCAATTCTGAAAATCCACGTGGCTTTCTATCATGTCACCCGCGATTGCAGCAAAAGTACAGCGTTGGGAAACTACACCTTCTAAATACCACACAATACGCACTGCACCAGACAGTAAAAAACACTTCACTCCATCACCTTGGCAAACGCGATAACATCACTGACAAAATGCACGTGCATGTGCACCGCGACCGTTCAAGAACACACATTCAGTCTCGTCTAAGGATATTGACGGAATGCTGACGCACTTTTCTCCATTCTTTTTAATGTGGTACGCTTCTATAATTTCCCGTACACGTTGTTCCTTATGTTTAGCAATTACGACAGTGTCTTGAAAAACAGGGATACACCCACACATGGCACAATTCTGAGCAGCATGAGAATGCTTGTCGCCTTGCAACGTGCGCTTGTGATCCAAGAGTATCAGGTTAAGGCAGCGCCCCGTCTGCCCGATATACGCTTTCTGGTAGCAGGAATACACTTTCTGGTCCTTTTTTTTTACTTTCTGCTGCTTTTTTGCGCTGCATGTTGAATATGGTTAAAATGGGGTAGTATTTCCGCAGTATATTGTTTATGTTTGAGAGGGCGTTTGAAAATTTAGTTATTAGGGCAGGCGTCCTGGCGCTGTCGTTTTGTCGCTGTTTGTTGAGCACATCATACTTTTTGAAATTAGACGCACGTTGGTACGCCTGATCAAGCGAGCTTTTGGGGTTGTTCCTGTTCATAAGGGTTGACTTGAGTTCGTCTCGATGCTTTACGTAGTCCCTGTCATCACTGCATAATCCTCTAAGCCTGGTGGCTTCTCCTACAAAGATCCCTTGCTTGCAGTGTCTCGGGTGATGACTTTAATAATCTAGGTACTGCTGCCTGTGTGTTGGTTTTCTAAAAAACGTGGTTTTAAGTTTACCGTTGTCTAGAATGACGGTAGTATCCAGGAAGTTCACTTCTTTTTCACAATACTGGCAGGAGAATTTAATGGTCGGATGCGAAGAATTGAGATGAGATATAAACTTTTCTAGAGTCGCGCAACCACGTTCCCAAATCATGAAGATGTCTATGTAGTAGAGGTAAACCTGAGGTTTATGCGGAAAACAGCTTAATAGGGTGGCTTCTTGTTGCCCCATGAAAATATTGGCATAGGTCGGCGCCAACGGAGTACCCATGCTGCTTTCAAAAACTTGCAAAAAGTAAGGCGAGTCAAATTCAAAACAATTGAGCATTAAAAATAGTTTAACAAAGTTTTGTACACTTTTGGCGCATGTTGGTGCGGGTTCGGTGATTAAGCTTTTCAAATAGCTTTGATTCCTTCGACGAAAGAGATGTTTGTATACAATGCGGCAACGTCAAGAGTAACAAGGAGGGTTCCAATGGGTAGACGCCCACCCTTATTTATCTCTTCTATTATGCGAAAGAAGTGGGGGCTATCCACAACGAAGGAAGGAAGAAGAGTAGAAATGTCGGATAAGTAATGATTCAGAAAAAGAGATAATTCTTCGGTAGGGGTATTGTTTTTCGACACTATGGGCCTGCAAGAAATGTCGGCAGTGAATAATAATTCTACGGGGACTTTGTGGACATTTGCGAGGAGGTAGAAACGTCCTGCATGCGTAGTATTCGGTTTCATGAAGTTTAGGTCCGTGGTCGTTATTATTTCTCTAGATCGCAGATCTGTGAGGCTCTGAAGGATTTTTAGTCTGTACTCCTGGCTCGGATCGTCATCTAAGGGCTTGTAGTGGCAAGGGCTATTGAGCTGCCCATAAGCTTCATCTTTGTAATTTCCTATAGGTAACACAAATACGCTACCAGCTTTGTCGGCTGGCTTTATGACTATGTCGGTTCTGGCTGATAGGTTATTCAGGGTAACTTGTTCCGACGGGGTTAGGTTCTTGGGCGTGTTTGATCGCTTAGTTGTTGTCAAAATTTCTCTTGATACTGATTTTAAGTACAGATCTAATTCTGGAGATTGATCCATATCTGTAGTGCAAGTGCTAGGAGGGGCGAGGGTGCTTTCGTTAATGTCAGGTTGGTTCTGCTTTTCCGAAAAAACTCACTTAGTCTCATTCTCCGAGAAAATTCCGTGAGATCTTTATGTAACTCGTATTCATTTACGCGGTTATTTGTGGGACGGATAGTTAGACCTCGTTCTAGGATACCTTTTTCGTCGGCTGTTAGTGTTTTGGAAATGTCAAAAACGTTGCTGCGGCAGGTACCGAGGGAGCTCTTTTTTTCTGTAGGATTGTTGGTAAAGGGAGAAGGTTCCACTAAACCAATCTCTGTATCGAGGGGGAACGTTACATGACCTAATACTCTATAGTCCGGGTTCTTGAGAAGCTGATTTTCTACAGTGGAAGCTGTATTTCGCGAGGGATCTGGTCACGTTGAAACTTAACCGCTTGCGTATTGCTAAGATCATATTTCTTGCGAGTTATGAAAATATCGAGATCTAGTTTCTCCTGCTCAGTTAGCAGAAGAGCTTCAATCTTGTCGTTGAAGAGACTGAGTTGGCTAGTGCAGTGGTCTCTAAAATTTATAGAAGAGAAAGCGAAGCATTATTTAGAATACCTTACCACCTGGCAGCTATTTCAGGAGGGAGTACACCAAAGGAACAACTAACTTTTAGGCGGGGAATTTGGGGATCTTTTTGCTTTGGAGATACGAGGAGTACGTTTGCATATCATCTGAATTCTTCACATCCGACTATTAAATTCTTCTGCCCGTATTCTGAAAAAGAAGCAAACTTCCTGGATACTGCAGTCATTTTAGACAACGTACACTTAAAGCCACGCTTTTTAGAAAACCAACAGACAGGCTGCAGTACCTAGGTTATAAAAGCCATCACCCGAGACACTGCAAGGAAGGGATCTTTGTAGGGCAAGTCGCCAGGACTAGAAGAGCATGCAGTGATGACAGGGACTACGTAAAGCATCTAGACGAACTCAAGTCCACTCTTGTAATCATAACCATAAGGCAGCTGTTGTACGCTTACAGGCCTAGGCCTTCAATTTAATTGAGTGGGATATGCTTCCGTAATACCCTGGGATATCAGACAACTTTATCTCCCAACGAACACATATTGCTCATCTACCTGTCCAAAAAGAGGGTGCTGTTGCTCAATCCCACGTTAAGAACACTGAATGTTGGTGATCCGCGGCGCCAGCTTTCTTCTCTGCGCAACAACTCAAGTATTGCGCACGCCTCTCTTCCTTTGTGTTAATATTTATTGTGTGCATCTTTCTCTCCTACGCAGTCGATGCTTATGGCTGCAGTAGTTATGGCACTGCCCCTACCACCGGAGACAACACAAGAGGTTTCGAAGTCTCTGCAGCCAGTTGCGCTTTTGTATCCTCGAGCACTGCAATGCCTTATCCTATGAGCCCTCTTCACAAACTCACCGTAAAGCAAATCAACATACTGCTACCACAACGGCTGAGAGCCGGTTTCCACGTGTATTTTGAGGTATCGTACCTATGTTTTATAAAACTGTGATTTTATTGTTTCATAAAAAAAAAATTTGTTCAATTAAGGATAAAAAACCAGGCGATAGATGCTAATCGTTTCTTTAGAATGGCGGCTCCTAAAATACGTAAAATGATAACATAACTACAATGATATTGCTATATTATAAACAATGGGGATATAAGAGATGAGCGCGCTCTAAAAACACCATACAAAACTTTAGAAGAAACAGCATATTTTCATTAAGGATACAAAAAAAACAGAGCTTCTGAGGGTACAATTGTTGTGATGTGACCGATGTGCATGGAGGGAAGCGATTTTTGAAACTAATTGCATGACTTAAAATCTTGCGCAAAAAATTGGAAGCGGAACCTGTTTTGGGACTTTTGTTGCTCAGCATGTAACAATTGTATTTTTTCCAGTATTAAAAGCCACATTATTAGAGAATTTAGGTATCCTTAGTGATTTCAAGGCGAAATCACTATCACGCATATCACGCATCCTATCACGCATCCTATCCTATCACGCATAATCAAATCTGGCCCTATACACCAGCCATCACCATTATATTTATTGATCTTACTATGTCCGGTTTACACGTTTTATACCTACCTTTTGTGGTAGTCATTTCTTTTCATTAAATAACTTCTCTGGCGCTCTTTGCCCTTGTCGGCCTTGCGCCATTAAACACCAACTATCATCATCAATTCTGCTTCGCTCACGCGATGCCCTCACGTTCACCTGCCCTGCGGCATGCTCCAGATAAATCTCGTTCCATCTGGCACAATACCGGGTTAGCGCTGCAGTTACCGCCCTTGGCTGCTGCTTTAGCTACCTCAGTTGGTGTTCAATTCAAACACATTATTTACTAACTTTTGTCCAGCGGACATAATTTGGTTCAATTCATACAGTCGCAGGCAACTACGGTCACTCATCGAGCATGATGAGACGTCGAAGGTTTTCGCCTCGAGAAGTCTGTCGACTTTTTATAGATCTGTGCAGAATCGTCTTCTTTTTTTGCCAACAGAACAAGAGGGAAAATTCTAGCTTTTACACCCACTAAAATGTCATGAAAAATTGCATCTCTATGGTAGAGCTTCTTCTGGCGGTGCCACGAGCAGTCTTCTTAAGCGTTGTCCCCCGCCGTTTTGCAGAAAAACTGCCTCGTTTGGCATAACGTCGCTCAAATGCAAGCTAACCTAAAATATAATTGCTGACAAAAAATGGGTGAAAATACCGCAAATAACCCAAACCAAACAAGCTATAATGGATCTCAAAATATAAAAATTGTGCGAAGAGCAGAAACTGATCACCCGGCTTTGGAAGCAGGGATCTGATGCGCAACCACTACACAACAAAGGTTTTTCGTTCCTATTACCTGCATAGACAAAAACGTGGTGCAAACGAAGTTTTAGACTGGTTCCTAATGTCATGAAACCTTACTTTACTGGTTCAGGCAAGCATTTAGGATTTGTAGAGCCTCCTTGTGATTAATTAGGATGTTATTTATTGCATGTCCGTTACACTTTTGTTCAAGTTACACTTTTCGCAGCTGATAAATATTTTTTGCGAAATAATAAAGTACCGCACCTGCCTCGGCAACATTATTTCGAAGGGCCATTGATCTTCCTTGATTAGCGAGGAGAACTAAGAGGACAAAAAACACGCCGCAGGGGATTACTACACGACCAACTTCAAGGAAACGGATGCCTTTCAATGTCACGGCATATATTTTCTAAAGGTTTGCTCTAATGCCGTCCCAGAATAAAACCGATCCCCTGCAATAAACGAAAACGTTCTACGTTCGCAGACAGACTAGTGTCTTTTCGTCATTGGTAATAAACGCCCCATTTTTGTAAACATGATAGAACCGGCAGGGTCGCAGGTTTAGAGTTTAAAAGGACGCCGTGACGTAAGCAGCAACTCCAATTCGCTTAGCAAGCTCAAGCATATTGTGAAATAGTTCTTTTACTTCAGTGATTTGAATCATTGGCTTATGACAAAATTTCAACTACGTCGTAGTACGAACCATTACGAGGTATTTTGCATGTATTCCATTGAAATGAACTCATCCTTCTAGCGAACTTTAACACAGGAGTAAGAAAGACAAGATGAAACACAAGCTAGACTTCAACTTGGTTTATGCAAAAGGGAACAGCAAAACAAGCATTTATGTACATGATTCGAAAAAACAACAACAACAAAAAAAAAATTCCCCCGCACCTCCCCGAAGGGAATCGTGCAGAAATGCGAATGCATGAGTGTGTTGCGAGTAATGGCGTAATTAATGACGAGAGTGTGAACGTAATCATTTATTCATCAGCACCTGTTTGTGTTATCGTTGTACCTGACGGCCACAATCACTGCCTTGTGATCGCTAAAGTGCACGGTCAAAGGGTCTCTGAGAAGCATACGCGCGTCACAGTTTCGCGTAAAGACCAGATCAATGCAACTCCCGTGAATGGTAGTGGGGCACGTGTCGAAACCGGCAGAGAGACAATGCATAGAGTGCCTGGTCTGCATGTACTTGACCAGCCACTCGCCACTCTTCTTCCGCACGTCAACGTTGAAGTCGCCAACCAAGACTATATGGTCAGAGGGTTTGGAGCGCACGCGCACACTTTCCATAGCCGCGTCCAGCTGCGCGGCAACGGCGTCTCGAGCGAGGTTGGGCGCGAGGTACACGGTCACCACAAAGACTCCGTCTCCGGTGTAGGCAAGGGTGTACAAGTCCTTGTACGGAGACGTGTCTCGAACGGGAGACATGGCAACGGCGTGCGATATCAAGTTCCCATACACGTTAGACACGAGACTAACACCGCAGTACTAGCCGTCCTTGCCGCTTCGAGCAAACTAGTACAGCTCGCTTCAAGCGCATGCGTTCGGCATTGAGCGCGGAGAGATAACACCTGCGGGCGCACGCCGACGGAGCACGACAACCCCCGACTAAGAAATGCATTCGCATTTACGACGACGACGAAGGCAGAACTACGAGGCGCGCGCTCACGTGCGCTCGCGCTGGAGGAATGCAGGCGCAAGCCGCTCGATGGACGCAAGACAACCCCCGACTAATAAATGCATTCGCATTAAAAAAAATCACATCACTCCTAGGAATTGAAACAACAGGATGTTTGCACTCGCTCTTATCACTTTTACATTGAACCCCAAACAACGCCTGGCCACATTGCAGGACATGCTGTTTACCGACACGTGTGCACACTAGTCGATGATTGCGCATGATCAAGGGACACCTCCTATCTTACAAAAAAGATGATTTCAGTTGCTGAAAGTGCCAAAGGTGGGGCACTGACGCAGTTCTCGCCCTCCCCGTTATTCACAAAAGCCTGAAAGACTTCCCTATCAGTTTGAGAACGACTTCTGAACAAGACACTCGTCTGCATGAGTTTGGTCGTGCACCCGTACCTACGGCAATGGTCAGCAAGGTGGCCAGGTCCCATCAGCGCACTCACAGCTGCGTGGTGCTCCCTCAGCCTGTCGTTGAGGCACGTGCCCGTTGGGCTGGCGTAGCACCATTTGCAGTCCAAAGGGATCTGGTAAACCACAACCGTCACGCAGTCCACAAACTTTTTTGCATGATTTGCGATGCGGCAGGACTCACTGCATGGCTCATTCACCTTTCGCACCATCTTGCAAAGCTTCTCAGGAGCCGAGAAAACCACCTGCACACCACATTTGTCACCGACCTTCTTCAGGTGGTGGGATACGTGGTGTACGTATGGCACATCCACGAGAGGGGTTCTCTCTCTCTCAGGTCATCCACACCTGGTGCTTTAACACTCTTCACCTCCTTCAAAAAGCTCTCGGCCACAGAAACCATAATTTGGGATGTATAGCCAGCCGTTTGCAACCTTCCAGCTTGCTGAAGCAAGCTTGCCAGCATTTTGTGCGGGCAGGACCTGGTGAGCGCCGCCTTCATAGCATTCTTTGCTATTCCCTGCCTCACGAGATTCTAGTGGGCCGACCGGTAAGGTAGGATGCCCTTTTGGCTACGACGAGCATACTGCCAACACGGCTGACCATCAACAAGGAGCAGGCGCACGTACAAAAACTGCAAAACACCCGATTCCGGCATCTCGTGTGTGAACTTTACACTCTGTGCACACTCAGCAAAAATGCGGAGCACATCCGCAACCATCCTCCCTCGGTCATCATGCTGAACATGCTCCATGACAACAAGAAAATCGTCCACGTACCTGCATACCTTAATAATAAAAGTATCCTTAAAGGTGTTGTGCCACCAAATTTTAAGCCTGTAAAAAGCCTGCTGTAGGCTTTCTCTGTATGCAAGGACCATCAACACGAAGTGCTGGGTACAGCAAGCGCCTAATATATATTTTATTCGCTTCTAAAAAAGTACCTAAAAGCTCTTCTGGAGATCGGAACCCATCGCTAGCGCCACTAGCCATGACGTCAGTGAATTGCCAGCATAACAAAGTTTGTGACGTCATACCACGTTAGCGACTCGAGCGACGTCAACGTGAACTCCAGTTACCACAGTTTGGTCGCTCGGTCGTATGACACACTAGGCCTACACGACGGCGACGACGACGCGACGCCGACGAGTCGCCAAACCATCGGCCAACTGCCGAATTGCCAGACTGCGTTGTCACACTACGCCGACGGCGACACAAACACGTCGGCCGATGGAAAATCGCCGTAGTGTGACAGACTCGCCGACCGAAGACGCCAACAAAACCGGTCGCCTGACGTCGCCCGACGGGTCGTCGGGATCGACCGAGAAGCGAAAAGTGCGCCCCGACAAAATTCGTGCCGCAATGAACGCGGCTCTATTTCGTTAGTTTATGGAGGGTAATAAACTCAGTAAGTTCCATGAAGCCCATACAACTCAACACTAGCGCTGATGCAATCCGTATTTTGGCGTTCGACGCTTTCTTCCATCCAAACCCGCGGATACTAAAACCATAAAGACAAGAGAACCTCCCGTACAAAGCCACTGGCCGCCTGTCTTTTAAATCTTTGGTTGCAATAAATATTTTCGACAATATTAGCACAACATCTATTGCACAAACGTTCTCAGAACCGGGTTACTTCGGTAACCAAGAAATTCACCATTCCTTCCTAAATAAATTTTAGAGAAGTGCTGCAGCTTCTCAGTATCAAATTTACGCTGTAAGTGCGCCAAAAACTCTGCTAAAAGTGCATCGAGCCGCCATTTAAAGTGGATCCAGTCGATCATCAACCCTTTGTAGACCCTAATCGCTAAAGAAGAACCAACCCATGATATGATTATTGCACAATAAGTTAATGCGTCTACGAACGATCAAAGTGTAACCGATACGTGGCTCATAAAATAAAGGGTAAACTATGTTACTCCTTTTTTATGGTCGATTGGAATATTATCTAATATCCAAGCACTAGGTTTTCGCCGTTTTCAAGTAGCCGTCTTGACACAATAAAAGCCTGGTTTCAGGAACAAGCCGTGTGTATGGAGATCTTTGAAGAGTTTTTCAGTCGACCAACTGGTCCATGGGGAATGGAATTTCATTTTTCACAGGACGCCATCAGACCCACTAAGACCATTTGTGTTCAAAAAACTTCGGCTCCACCTGCTTGAAAAACAGGATCGGGAATCTTAACTCACCACATTTCAAGTGCTGCTACGTTTCGGAAGATAAAAACAAAATGGCAAAGCAAACAGTGTAAAGATTCGATGAAATTTTGTTTACTCGTGAACAAAGCCGGGCCTACTTTACATACCACAGAGTAGTGATCCCAAACACTTTGCAAATCGCTGCTTGTCCAAACGTCGATATGGGGCGCCCGGTTCATGCCTCCGAATGCGCTCGCTTTCAAACAGTTTAAGCATATCCTTCGGTGGCTTGTGTATAACGTGGGGTCTATCCTCTCCGCAAAAATTGTCTGACCACGTAAGCATCCTCTCTCCAAATACAGCGGGTTTTCATGGTATTCATCTAGTGGCACTCCAAGATACTTGGGAAGCGTGGTCGTCATTTCAAAGCCTTCATAAACGCTGGGCGTTTATGACTATTCTACTTTCCACATCCGTAGTCACGTTGTCGATGTTACACTGCTGGCTCCTTTTTCAATTCCGTGGGGACTGATAGGGTTTTGTGAAGACTTTTTTATTGGTACAAAAGCTTTGAAGGGCCATGAGCGTGCGCCAAATCCTTTACCTCACACGCCTTTAGAATAAACTTTCTAATTTGGTTACCTTTAAAAATGTTCGCACAAAAGGACTCCAAGTAAAAACCAAAAAAGATAGCTGAAATAGGAAATCCTTGTGTGACTGATGACTTAATGGAGGTCCTCTCCTATAGCTCCGTTTTAACAATACTATCCCTAACACAAAGCTTATACGCCCGTTTCGCTGCTTTTATAATTAACGACTCCACTTTAGAACCTCTGAAACATCAGATAGAATGGGGTGATGTAAGTTATAAAAAGCTTTTTTAAATCTTTTGCCAAGGCCACTACGTTGCACCTGTCGCCAGCGCAACAGTGAAGGATCCTTCTTTCTGTGGGAACATTAGCCTATTTACCACTTGCTTTTATGCCACAAGTTTGGTGTGGCTCTGCCAAATACGTAGTGATAGACTTTTACAGTTTTGCTAGGACTGTTATCAGAACTTTGTAGTCGACACTCGTTACAGTTAAATGCCGATAAGTGGTTACGTGATAAATTTTATTTGATTGCTTTATTGCTGGTAGCTCTGTTTAAGCGTGAAGAACGTAGGTTCTAAAAAAACGTTCCTAGTACTGAATGGACATAATACAAGAAATGAACGGGCTAATTTGTTCTTCAATGCTTCGTAGCAAACAATATTTTGTCTGTTCAACCTGGAGGCCTACCGTCATATCAGTCGTGAATCGCGTCTTTGCGTTCTGTTCGGCATGATAAATGGTTTTTATATCATAGTTGTGCTTCCTCCATTATGTGGGGTAGGTGCTGTTAGGTCTTTGTTTCGAACCCACGCCTGTGTGGGTCTCTGCGTGCAAAATGTTGCTGGTAATACGTTGTGGGAGATATTCTTTTTTGTCTTTGTCGCCATTACACATTGATGTGCAGTGCGCGTCAGGCTTGTCTAGGGCAAGCGAGCGCGCGGCTTGGGAGCGTGCGGGCGACATCTGCTGATAGCGGCTGGGTAAGAGAGGGCTTGCCATTGCGCGTGCGCCCATCTCGGACAGGGTCAGGCTGGTCTTTGCTTCGCATGTGCCGCTCGAATTTGCAGACGCCACCACCCTCGAGGGGCGATTGTCTTTCACAGTGGCAACCGGGAGCGTTGACAGGCCAGATAGACGCGTCGTTCGACGCGGTGCAATAACCCATCAGGCGGTTACGCAATGCTAGAAAACAACCGCCGGTAATCTTTTGAATCTCACGTTTAGCAAACGAAAAGCACGCAACAACAACGCAATGCAGCGCTTTCCGTCAAAACTTCTGTGAGATTAAGGAACGACTGCACTGCTAATTCATGGCGTCAAATAAGCGCTTACCCTGTGTCACCGCCTACGGTTGGCACTTCAGAGTAAAAGCGCCCCTTGTGGGGCATGGCGTCTCTAAGTGGCCCATGCTATAAGACGACCGTCCCGAGCCTGTCCGAGATCCACGCACGCGCAATGGCAAACTATCTCCAACACAGCCACTATCAGCAGATGTCGCCAGCATGCTCGGAAGCCGCGCGCTCGCTTGCCCTAGACAAGCCTGATGCGCACTGTATTTTTTATCTTCTGTTGGCAAGCATAGCTTTGCACATTTGCGTTGGAGCGTTCATTGGGCGAAACCTTCCTGCCAAAAGAAATAATGGCGGCTGTTTCTTAACTTTTCTTCTCTTTCACTTCCATGTTGAACTTCAGATATCCTTCTTGAACATCAAATATTCAACTCTAGTCTTCGTTTTTTGTTGTCAGGTGGACCAATAGTTTCTTGATCTTATTCTTTCCCTTTCTCTTTTCACAGCGCGTTTGCCTGGACAATTTAGTTGCCGTCATTTTTTTTTATTTTTTGAGCGTTCCTACGCTTCAAAAGATTTTCCGCAGTCACTAGTTTAGTTTCGGAAGCCTTGCCTCTTACTCTCTTTATAAAAACGTCTTCCACTGGTTCAGCATTACGCTTTTAGTGCGACTACATAAATGTTGCAATAAAGGTTTCCCCAGAACCCATTGACATCATGACAACACAATAATCGCTGTACGATTATGGTCCAATTGACGATCTATATCACCCTGGCGCCATCTCTAATATTTTAAGCTACACATACATTTGACGCCCCGAAGTGTTGCGGGTTTATTGTTCTTAGTTAAGATGGTGCAGGTACGATGATTGCAAGTTTTATTTTGCACAATGCCTGGAAGGTTCAAGGTGTCATTTTTTTAATTTTACCTCTACTACCTCTTCTACACATAGAACAACGAAGTGAAAACTTTAAAAACTGCAAGCTTATAAGTATTTTTTGCGTTACATGAGAGTAATGCACAGAAATAAAAACTGACCATCCAATCGACACCTTACAGTTTCTGAACAAAGGACAATGCCATTTTACGGACGTTTTTATTCAAATAAACATCGTATTCATTCTATTAGCACATGGTCGAAGAATATACACTATATATTATGATTTTGTATGCGGCGTTTGTGCAATATACTAAGCATTTTGCCCATAGGCTACAACTCCGCTGATTACAGCGATAGGTGATGATGGAGTTGAGCGTTAGACATTCTGATGCTTTATGACACATAAGATCAACGCACTAGGAGATCACCGCTTCGTGGAAACACTAACATGTTCAGTTTGGTCAAGTTTGTCATACAAGCGAAGAGTATTTCTCTTAGCGTATTTATATTGTAAGGGCCTTGAAGGACAGCCGGTAGAGGACGTTTATTAGGCGTAGCAGCTCTCGCGGAATACGCACTCAGCTGGCGGCGAAGTGTTCGACGTACGCAGAACTTCTTCAACAATAGTCAATAAAAATGTCCTTCCCCGATCGCTTAAAATGACACGAGGGGCACCATGATGCAGTAGGATAGAACGCAAGAAGAAATCCACGGCGGTTACAATCCAGCGGTAGCCAGAATCTGTGCAGGGCAACGGTCCGTAAAGGTCTATGCCAATAGTTTCGAATGGCGTCGAAGGGCAAGGAAGTGGCTGCAACAGTCCGGCAGGTGGTGATGTGGATCGTTTGCGCTGCTGACACGAAGTGCACGAAGCGACGTAGCGGGCCACGTAGTTAGAAAGTCCAGGCCAAAAGAAGCGACCGCGGACGCGATCATATGTTTTGTCGAAGCCTAGGTGACGCGCTGTGGCATCGTCGTGAAGGGCTTCCAAAATCTGCGGCTGGATTGCGCGCGGTGCAACGGGAACCCATTCGTGGCTAGATAAGTGATGGTTAATACGATGCAGCACACCATTGAAAAGTCGGAAGCTCTGAAGTTGACGATGGGACCGACTGTTGGGAGGCGGCGTTGAGCCGGTAAGACAGTCGATTATAGTCGATTATAGAGGTCTTGTCTTTGAAGTTCTGGGAGGCGTGACAGGTCAACCGATGTGCAGTTGATAGGTGCGACAGGGAGCACCTTGTCTGGTGGCGCTGATGTTGAAATAGTGTCAGGCGGCTGCAGTGGGCAATGCGAAAGAGCATCGGCATCGAGGTGCTTCTTCCCGGATCGGTACGTGACAGTGAAGTCATATTCCTGAAGTCGAAGTATCCAGCGTCCGAGGCGTCCTGATAAATTCTTGAGCGTCTGCAACCAGCATAGCGCATGGTGGTCCGTCACGACCGTGAAGTGCCTGCCGTAGAGGTAGGGTCCAAACTTCTGGACGGCCCAAACCACGGCAAGACACTCCTGCTCGGTGATAGTATAGTTCTTCTCCGCGGAACTGAGGGAGCGACTGGCGTACGAAATAACCCGCTCCCGACGCTGTTGATCCGACTGCAAGAGAACCGCACCGATCCCATGGCCACTAGCGTCAGTATGAAGGATGACAGGCTTCGATTCATAAAAATGGCACAGTATTGGCGGTGAGATGTTTGAGTGGCGCCCTCTGGCTCTGACGTCGGCTTAGGGACTCGCGCCGCTGTCGTCTGCTACACTCCGCTTGTGAGGGGCAGCAGTGTCTGTGCTAGAAATCGCCCGCTTTGTTGCTGTAGTGCATCGCGCAGCAGGAAATAAAACGGCTGTCTTCTATTTCTTTCGTAGTTGTCGTCTCGCATAAGATGAATTTTTCTTGTATTTTTTTGTGCCCAACGCATTATTTTTCAGCACCATCACAAACGTCTTATTAGGAGGTTTGGGGATGTTTGGGAGTCTCACAAAGATACTGTGGATATTTTGTTCAGGTTGTATGGTATACATTCCCTTCTTCACAATTTGGCTTTCACTACGGCTGCGTGCAAGAAGGTGCATATCCGCAGCGTGTTTTGTTTATTCACATGCAAATACAATGAGAATGTTTGTGCTACGCTACCGCGATCGTGCCTCAGACAACGTTGGCCACAGTACTCGAAGGCGGCTTTTGTGCCCCGAATTTCTATCGTAACCATCGTTATCATAACGAACTGACTCTCAACTCGAACAATGATGACATGATTACGGTGTTAAAGGCATGATATAGTCTCTAACTAATGCAATAAATATTATACCTGCATATATTACAAGAATCGGAACCGATTAATATTTCCAAGCAGGTCTTTATTGCTTTCCAACCCTTCCAGGCGCAAAGAACAAATCCTATTCTACTCGGGATGTCGTTCTATGAATTGAATAAAAATACTTTTACTCTCTTGTCCTGTACTGAGGACCTGGCCCACTAATCAGCTTGGTTTCATTGTTAGTTTTCTCCTCCTCCTTCCACTCCTCCTCCTCTTGAGTGCAGTTTTCCTATAACGCATATCCGAATATCGGGAAGATATGGCTGTGGAAAATGTACCCAAATATCCCTCAAGGTCTGAACAAACAGAGTGTTATTTTATCTTTCACGTAGACGTGACTCGTTTTGGTCAATAAACTCCTACTGGTTAGAAGCCTGGTATAAAACCAGCACTCGCCTATACACACAGTGGGTTATTTAGAGCTCAACCTCCAGTTTTTGCAGCCTATAGTGCATGTCGGCAAACTTTCATGCCATGACAACGTAAAGTGATGTGATGCAATACTTTCGAGCGTTCGGCAAGATCGCAAAAACTGTTTTACCTTGCATATGATTACCGTGAATCGTAATGCCTCCTACCAAAGCCGGTAGCCCTGAAGGCCTAGAATTTGTTTTGGTCTTCCATTTTCGCTGTTGTCGGTTACTAGCAGCTGGCTGTTCGCTTTGTTCGAAAGATTGCTTAATACAGAAGCTGTCGCCTCACTGTGGCTCCGACTCGTCGCGCTCCGCACAGGGCCGGATTCGCAAGGAAGGGGGCGACGCCAGCAGTGCGTATTCCGTAGCGGTATCCAAAACTATATTAACTCACGCATTGGGCTATACTGTCTGCGATTTTAGGTCTGTTACAAAGATAAAAAGTTACGCACGAGCCAAATCTGGTGCGGACAACCATCAGACGTTGACCGAACGCAAAGAAACAGTAGGGATAGCGAGCCCGAGTGAAGCAGACGACAAATGCGAGAATCCCTAAGCTGGCGTCACGGAGGCGCGTTTCGCAGCGCCGCCCGTGTTCGCGCTCACCGCCAATAGGCTCTGAAGTGAGGCGCGGCCTTCAGCTGCTGAAAAGCCTCTTCGCAGTCGTCCGACCACTGAAACGAAGTTCCGGAGTGGAGGAGCTTGTTGAGCGGTGAAGCAACTGTTGCGAAGTTGCGTACAAAACGGCGGAAGTAAGACGCCAGGCCAAGAAAGCTACGCAGCGCCTTTTGTTGCTGAGGACGCGGGAACTCGACGACAGCAGCCACCTTCTCTGGGTCAGGTCGGATACCCTCCTTGCTCACGACGTGGCCTAAGACTTGGATGCTGCGGGTGGCGAAATGGCATTTCTTAGTATTTAGCTGAAGGCCCGCACTGGCGAGGCACGAGAGGACCTCATCCAGCCGTCTCAAGTACTCAGCAAAGCTTGAAGAAAAAATAACAATATCGTCCAGGTAACAAACACAAGTCTTCCATTTAAGGCCCCTGAGTACAGGGTCTATCATACGCTCAAACGTTGCAGGAGCGTTACAAAGTCCAAAAGGCATCACATTGAACTCGTAGAGTCCATCAGGGGTGGCGAAGGCTGTCTTTTCTTTATCGGCCTCGTGCATTGGAATCTGCCAATAACCAGAGCGGAGATCGAGGCTGGAGAAATATTCCGCTCCTTGCAGACAGTCCAAGGCATCATCATTGCGTGGCATTGGGTATACATCCTTCCGCGTGATTTTATTCAGTGCGCGGTAATCGATGCAAAATCGAACAGACCCGTCTTTTTTCCGTACCAATACCACAGGGGATGACCAAGGACTCTTAGATGCACGTATAAGTTTGCGCTGCAGCATGTCGGCAACATTGTCGCTGATGATTTTTCGCTCAGATGAGGATACCCGGTATGGGCGGCGGCGAATAATACGGGATCCGTCTGTTTCAATGCGATGCGTTGCCACGGATGTCTGACCAAGTGTAGGGCATTGAGAGTCAAATAAAGCTTTGTGCCGGTGCAGGAGAGTCAGCAAGCAGTCGGTTTGCGGAGGGGAGAGGTCAGAGCCGATTCTCGCGGCAAGGTCTGGGTGGGGAGGCATAGGGCGAGATTGGGAAGTGGAGGAAACAGAACAAAGCGGAAGAACAGAGACGGCTTCGGAGTCCGCAGCGGTAGCGATCGTGGTGCCTTGACGTAGGAGGATCGTTTCCGGTGTAGTGTTCGTGGCGACTAGCAAAGCAGACCCATGCGAGAAACGTACAAGACAAGTTGCGACAACGATTCTCCTTGGTAGAAAACGAGCGCTGGGAATTAGGAGCACGTCTCCATCGCAGAAATAGCCACCACAAATAGAAATTCTTGTCTCACAGCCAGGCCTAAGAACAAAATCTGCACTCGCCACCACGCGACACTGCGGAACATCGGGGTTGCTGTCCGTATGCCCGGTAGGGTCGATCGAAATGTCCGGGTTTCGGCAGGAGATGACAGCAGACGCCGACGAGAGGAAATCCCACCCTAGAATCAATTCATGGGAGCAGCAAGACAAGACCGCTCACTGGATGTGGTGTCGAGTTTCCTCAATGAAAACGCGCACTCTACAGAATCCAGACGGCTCTAGCACAACTTGATTGGCACCACACAATGAGGGGCCAGTGTACGGGGTTCGTACTTTTCGGAGCCGTGAACACAAATTTTCGCTAATGACGGATATGCTGGCTCCGGTGTCAACGAGGGCATCAACAGCACAACCTTCAACGTTCACATGTAATGTATTCGACGGTCTTGTTGGAGGAGTTCTTGGCTTTTCGACTAACGCAGTTTCCCCTCCAAAAACTGCAGGCGCTAGTTTTCCGATTGGGTAGCTCGTGGGGTCGGACGCGGGTCGTAGGGGCGAGACAGAGCGACGATATGGCGAGGGTGATCGGCGGCGGCGTGACGAACGCTCGTTGTAAGGCGTATCAACTGGGGCCGGAGGCGGCGAGTACCGTCGCGTTGGAGAGACGTGCTGGTTTCGCGGAGCGCCGTAGGCAAAGCGGATGTCACGTTCAAAAGGTGCATATCCTCGCCTCTCATCCTGCTGACGTCGTCGACAGAAACGGGAGATGTGTCCGCGGATTCCGCAATAATAGCATACAGGTCGATCATTCGAAAAAGCCCGGCGGACAGGTCGGACGCCGTTGTAGTAAGTCTGGAAGGGGGCTGCCGATGAGATGGCACTCAAGTGTCCATGAGCTGGCGGGACTTCCATTGGTAAGGGTGGTTTCGCCGCGATCGCCAAATATGACGGCATGGTTGGGACTGGAACCGAAGGCATCGTTGGGACGATACCCGCCATGGAGGCCAACTCCTGTTTTACAATGTCGCGCAAATGAGGGGCGTCCGAGCGAATGCTATCCCGTGAGGAAGCAGGTGGGTCACGCAGCTGCAGCTCTTCACGGCTGATACTGCGTATGAGGGCGCGCAAATCCACGTATTGCGGCAGCTCATTGGCGCCAGCGTCCTTGTGCAGACGATTAGAGTGTAGCTCGTCCAAGCGTTGGCACGTTGTTCGCACATCGCTGACGCTCGCAGGATTTTGGACTGCAAGAGCGTTGAATGCGAAAGGAGCGATGCCCTTCAGGAGGTGGCGAACTTTGTCGGCTTCTGGCATCGCAGCATCCACTCGGCAACTGAGAGCAAGGACATCCTCAATGTACGAGGCGTACGTCTCTTCAGGGTGTTGGACACGGGAAGCTAGCTTCCTTTTGGCAATGTCCGAACGGGTGCTTGGAGTGCCGAAAATCTTCCCAATCTATTCCTTAAAGTAGGTCCAATCAGTGATACGGCTGCTCTCGTTTAGGAACCACGTTTTTGCCACCTTTGTCAGGTAGAAACCAACGATGTAGAGCTTGAAGGAGTCGTCCCATCGGTTAAATGCACTCACCCTCGTGAACTGGTCCAGCCAGTCATCCATGTCCTCACCGCGGAGCCCGGCGAAAAACGGTGGGTCGCGCTGGTGGCTGGTGATCGTAAATATTGGAGCCGCAGCAGCGGCGGCGCCAGCGGTTTGGCTCGTGGCTTCACGCTGCATAGCCTTTGGTGGTAAACGGCGTCCGGAACGGAGCTCCAGGGGTGCAGTGGGCAGACGTAGATGTACTGGGATCGAGGTAGACCTCCACCACTTGTAAGGGCCTTGAAGGACAGCCGGTAGAGGACGTTTATTAGGCGTATCAGCTCTCGCGGAACACACACTCAGCTGGCGGCGAAGAGGCGGACACGAGCCCCGAGGTGGAAGATGATGATGAGGATGACTATCAGAGGAAGATGAGGTATGGGATAGTGGCCACTAGGTAACTGTGGTAGCGGTCAATGTCCCAAAGGGCTGGCGCACGACTAACTGCTCACACTATATTTACCACAAGTTGTGCAGGAAATGCCTCATAAAACCCCTTGCTGTACTACAGATGGTTGCGCCAGCGTGCTTCAATGCGTTGCAGGACTGGTCGTACTTGGTCAAGATGAGGTTGTTTGATGTCATTGTTTTACTCAATGTCACAAGTAGAACTCATAGCGCATGCTCTGAAAACCCAAACCAGGCAGGTTGTTTCAGAGAGACATGATACCAAATCATTGGACGTCATTCCTTTGGTATGGCTAGACATACGTATTCAAGATAGGTGGCCGAATAAAGAAAAAAGTGTGAAAATTGCATGAATTTTGGCCAGGTTGTTAGTTCAGAACCCAATCATAGAAGAAAAAAAAACGCCTACTCCGATTATAGCTTTACGCAGTAAGCATTCAACTACACTGAGATATATGTGGCAGCGATATAAAGCCAGGCTGAGAACGCTTAAAAAAGCCCGCTCTATCTCCAGTAACGAGAACCTTAGGAAGGGGCAAAACATGTCGTTCATGAGCGTATTCAAAAATTGTAAGCCTCTCTGTTGCCACATGGTGCGCGATGACTGGGTGCTTAAGAAGCGCCGGTGGGAGTAGAAATCACGCACTTGCAGAGGCGGTAGAGCCACCTCTTGCGTGTAACAGAATTAAAAAAAAGGAGAGACAGGCTGGCACCAAATTTAAGCAAATAAATGAGTGACAATGTGGCCGTAAGTTGCCATCCTGTCACACGTTGTAGCATGCGAGCAAGTAGGAAAAAAGTAGCCCGATGCTTTGAAAAGCGAGCGTTCCAGTGTATTCGTTTATTACGCATTTCTGGCCACGAAAATGAGACGTTGTAGCACGAGACCTTGGGAAATGAGTGTCCAGATCTGTTCTTTGAGTACTGATTACGTCGTCGTGCAAGGCATTGGAATACACTGGTGCTGTGTTTTACTACCACCACAACAGTAGCAGCCGACAGCCCGTGCCCCTAAAGAGCTTCACCCCTAAAAGTTTGATCGAAGGAAACACCTAGGCTAGGAAGACTTCCGAGGTCGCTCTAAGAGATGAGAATAGCAAAGTATAAGTAAGAAAAAACTGGTTGAAGGAGCTCTAGACCCAAACAAAACGCGGTTGGGCAGGAAACACCTCGCATATTAGGGGAAACAAGTAGACAACATACCAAATGTGTACCTGCGGATTGTAAAGGAAAGATTTGCCAAACTCTAAAGAGATAGACTAATAGTGAAGGTATGGTACTCATCTACTCAAGAGAGCCGTGTTATGGCCGAGGCAAGTTCCTACCTGGAGGGTTCGAACTCCAGAACAAACGGTCTGTGTTTCCTTTACGACTTTTGACATTACACAGGTTTAGTCTAGAAGTTAAAGTGCGCTACTTAAGCGTTTCAGCGAGCTTCTGCCCGTTTCTGAATTTGGGTACCCATTGCAAACGCTGAAGATGCGCTTTGTTAAGGTTCTCGAATTGAAACGTGGCGGTGTCATGGTCCTCACCGTGTCTTCTTTTGCCCCTGCCCATTTCTATCGTTCCTACTAAATTTAAATGATTATGTTTATTCAATGTCATTATTTGCGCCAGTAAATATTATTAGCATGAGTTGTTATTGATGGTAATAATACCACCCGCAAAATTGTAGTAGCCCAATATGTTAGGGCCAATATAAACAACGTTACATTTTTCAACAACTTTTGCTAGGGTGTCACCGTGTATCTTTGGATGCACCGTAACAGTGTTTTCCCTGTACGAAGTTTTCTTTCTAAGATTAGAAGCGTAAGAAAATCCTACAGAACTTTCTGGAAAAATCGGAAAGTCAAATAGCTAAAAAATAATGTTATGCTTTGTATCCGGCTCTGTGCGTTTGAGGACTAGTATGGGAGAATGCCAATGTTTTTTCTTCTAAGAACTGTCTCATCATTTACAGCATGGATTCGACAGTAGTCGCAATTTTTTCAAAGTAACGTTTCCAACAAACTTCGTGGAAGGTGCAGTGTTTACAACTGTCCTCAATTTTGGAAATTTGGGAGTTCACAAACCCGGGTAAGTTTGGTGATGTTTCAAAAGAGCCGTTTAAAAGCTATTTGTCCCCAACCATCAAGAAGTTCAGAGAACACGGAAGTTAGAAATGTTGTGCTTGATTATCGCCGCAAATTCTTACAGGTAAATCTCAGCACAATCTTTAAAACCAAAAATCTCAGGTTTCCTAAATTTTTGGTAAAAGTTTGTGACGTTCTTAAACTGCTTAAACTTTGTTTATGCAACGTCTACATGGAATTACATAGGCCCCTTGGGAGATGTTCATTTTGGCTGTCGTTACTACGCCATTGGCTGTCGTTATTACACCATAGTTTAACTCCTATAGTTATTGTGAATACTGCAGTTGCTCTGTAAATAACGAAGTTGTATTGTTGCATTAGACGAGGGACACACCCATCCGCCCAGGAGCGCTAACCCATATGCATAATGCTATTGTCTTTTTAACTGCACCGGCTCGTTTCAACCTCGTTGATGCTAAGGGAAACCTGTCCCACGGACGGGAGGAGCTCGAGGTTTGTCACTTTGATCCCAACCTCTAACTGGGGAACAAGAGCCACAATGTACCAAAAATATCCGGAAAAATGAGTTCCTCCTTAACGGGATACTGTATATAGGATTACTGTATATATTGACGCTGACCTGCGTTATTGATTACTGTATATAGTGACGCTGACCTGCGTTATTGCTTCGTAGTTAATTCAGTTGAAACTCGAAAATCCTTATCCGTGTATCCGCAACGCCCTCGCTTTATTGTGTCACAGCCAGCGCTAGTAGATTTTGCAACGTCGGATAACAAGCCCCAGGTATCACTGTCGAACAGTCTGTTAACATATTTCTTGAATTTGGCAGGACGTTGTGTGCAATTCTTAGCTTATCTTACTGCGCACTGAACACAAAGATTCTACCAGATTACATTGCTGACAGTGAGCTAGTTTTGTGGATAATGTTACTTGCCGAGAGAAAGCAGCCAGATTATTCTAGAGAGGAAACCCAGTTTCCGCAAAATAAGTAAGGGATGCCGTGCCATGTATGGGCACCCTTTCTCACTGTTGTATCTAACTTTTATCTAACTTCTGTTTTATCTAACTCTGCATACTAATTCTAAACGCATACAAAACTCAGAGCTCGTACTACACACACACACACACACACACACACACACACACACACACACACACACACACACACACACACACACACACACACACACACACACACACACACACACACACACACACACACACACACACACACACACACACACACACACACACACACACACACACACACACACACACACACACACACACACACACACACACACACACACACACACACACACACACACACACACACACACACACACACACACACACACACACACACACACACACACACACACACACACACACACACACACACACACACACACACACACACACACACACACACACACACACACACACACACACACACACACACACACACACACACACACACACACACACACACACACACACACACACACACACACACACACACACACACACACACACACACACACACACACACACACACACACACACACACACACACACACACACACACACACACACACACACACACACACACACACACACACACACACACACACACACACACACACACACACACACACACACACACACACACACACACACACACACACACACACACACACACACACACACACACACACACACACACACACACACACACACACACACACACACACACACACACACACACACACACACACACACACACACACACACACACACACACACACACACACACACACACACACACACACACACACACACACACACACACACACACACACACACACACACACACACACACACACACACACACACACACACATATATATTATACGCTGTAACGTGGTCCGCAAGGTCAACTCACCCAGGGAATTGACCAAAGAATTTAAGGGAAGATGCTGGAAAGGTAGAGGAAGAAGAGGTTGCTAGCGTTCGTGGCTATGCATCCAAGGGACAAAGAAAAGGCGGCTTTTGTTACACCAGATGGGCTATACTAATTTATTTTTATGCCCTTTGGCTTGTCTAATGCGTCAGCCACCTTCGAATGGTTCATGGACATAGTTTTGCGTGGTCTGAAGTGAAACATATGCATGTGTTCACTGGACGATTTCGTCATTTTCGGCCGCAGTTTCGACGAGCGTAATGCCACCCTAGCTGTTGTGCTTGACGTCATACAGAACGCAGGCGTTGTATTGAACTCAAAAAATGTCGTTTCGGGGAGAGCCAAGCCTTGTTTTAGGCTTTTTGGTTAACAAAGATGGTGTGCGACCAGACCCGCACAAGACTGAGGCTGTTGCGTCCTCCAAAAAACCAGTCTGTAAAAGATTTAAGAAGTTTTCTTGGCCTCTGCTCGTATATTCGAGGCTTCATTCCCAGATTTGCTGACAATGCGTCTCCCCTAACGCGCCTGTTTCACAAAGACGTCGCTTTCATCTGGACCCCAGAATGTGATGAAGCTTTCCGCCAGTTGAAGTTTTTGCTTACATCGGGGCCAATCCTGCGCCATTTCGACCGCCTGGTGTCTATTGAAGTTCACATGGAGGCTAGCGGAGTGAGTGCCGGGATAGTTCGTCATGACGGCCTTGAACACGTTATTGGTTATGCTAGCCGTGCGTAATTATACCATCACGGGGCAAGAGTGCCTGGCAGACATATTCGCGATAGAACGCTTTCGTTCTTACCTGTACGGCCACAGCTTTACGTAGTTACGGACCATCACTCACTGTGTTGGCTTGTGAACCTCCGCGACTCTTCAGGCCGTCTTGCACGGTGAACTTTGCGTCTTCAGGAATACGACATTGCGGTCACTTACCAGAGCGTCCGCAAACATTCTGACTGAGACTGTCTTTCCCGCCTCCCAATAAATACAACATACGGCGATTCTGATAACCTCGTCGACTATCTTGCAGCAGTGACCACGGAGTTTCCCGACCTCAGTTCATTCAAGAAAGCACAACTGCAAGATCCGCACCTAGCATCACTGTTCGATTCAGCACGTCACATTCCAACGCGCAGCTCCTTCTGTGCGCACGGCGGGTTACTCTACAAATAAATGACTCGTCAACCGGTTCTCAATTGCTTCTTGTTGTTCCCCAAAGCTTACTTACTTCGGTTCTCCACGCTATGTACGACTATGACGCTGCGGGCCACATGGGACTTGCTCGGACGCTTAACCGCACGCGCCAGCTCGTTAATTGGCCCAAAATGCGTGCGGTGACAGAACAATACGTCGCTAGTTGCCCAAAATGTCAACTGCACAAGTCGTTTGCGCCAAGGCTACTTGGCCAACTGCACCTGGTAAACCCACCGCACTGTTCATTCGAGAAAGTTGTATCGGCCTCCTCGGTCCATTCCCACTGTCAGCGCACGGTAATCGTTGGATAATTGTCTGCGTAGACTACCTTTCCCGTTACACACAGACAGCTGAGCTCTTATCAGCTACTACCACCAAAGTCTCAAACTTTCTTTTACACCGTATTCTGTTCCGCCATGGCCCGCACCGCGTCATCATCAGTGAGCATGGGCGACAATTCACCGCTGATATTGTCGAAAAACTTCTCCGGCATTCTTTCTCGCAGCTTCGGCACTCAACCTCTTATATTCCGCAAACGAACGGCCTCACTGAGCGCACTAATCGGACACTTACCAACATGATAGCTATGTACATTGATTCCAAACACAAAAACTGGGACGCCATCTTGCCCTTCATTACGTACACGTACAATAGCACCCGCCACGAGACCACAGGATACAGGCCTTTCTGCCTGCTTTATGTACGTCCCCCTCCGAGCACTTTGGACAGAACTTTTCCGTTTTCGCTGAAAGATGACCGCTGCGTAGGCAACACTCTCTGCCTCGCTGAAGAAGCCCGTCGAATCACTCGGTTGTGTACACTGGCCCCGCAAGACCAGTCGAAGTTGCGCTACGACAGCGGCCACCGAGACATGTCATTCAGAAAAGGAGGTTCTGTATTGCTTTGCACCCCCTTCGAAAACGTGGTTTGAGTGAAATGCTGCAGGAACACTACATAGGGATAGTTGTGGTTCTGAATCTTATAAGCGATGTGAACTACGTCATCTCACGGCTCCTTCGGAATGGCAGAGGAAGCTGCAAGTCTCAAACAGTTCACGTCACCCGACCCAAACCCTACTACTCGCGTAGCACGCCTTGAGTGTTCAGGTGGGCAACGTCTCCACCGGGGGAAATGTTACGCTGTAATGCCACGCTGTCTACTCACTTTTCACCAAAAAATTTCAGGGAGGATGCTGGCAAGGTAGAGGAAGACGAGGATGCTAGCGTTCGCGGCTGCAGTCGGACATACTGAGCCGCTCCTTGTTTACTAGTTTACTCTGCAATAAACCGTTGTTCCCCGCACGTAACAATAGGTATGTATATATATATATAGATATATATCACTCCGCCCTCACCACACGAAATAACGCTCACGCTCATCGCCACCACTCCCACTCATTTCGTCTTACGCTCGCAACTCCACCATCACCAGTCTCACTCACTCGCGCTCACGTTCACCACTCGGTCTTACCACAAGCATTCACTGACGATCACACTCACCACTCGCATTCGCCACTTACCCTCCCTCGCACTGGCCCTAACTACTTGCAATGGACGCTAACACTCACTCGCACTCACCACTCACTCTCTTTACTTACACGCATTCACCTCTCCCATTCCCCACTTTAAATTTAAATTTAAAGAAATTTAAATTCCCTTTTTTTGTAAACCACATGAATTGTACCATTTTGTGGACACCTTCAATGCGGCCATATTGACATCGACACCACGATCATACGGGCAGGTGAACAGAAACAAACATTCCATGTTTCAAGAGAGCCGCTTCACATTGGCTACGAAGTACACCCCATAACAATCTAAGTCCAAACAACTGAATTGAAATGAAAAAACAAAAATGAAAAAGTCCCGTATTACGACAATTAAAACGCGAAGCTGTCTCCGGTGCAACCTGAGCCAAAGTCAAAGTTTAAAATCCAAACTGATTCAACAATGTCGGAATTGGGCATTTGGACAGACATCGGCTTTATATTTCGGGAAATGCAGATTCGATTTACACAAAGAGGAACGTTTTTAACACGAAATCATTTAATGAAGGGATACACAAACCTCACTGACATCATATCTGTCACCGAAATGACATCACCAGAAGAAGTTCCACTGGCGCGGTGGTGCTAGGTTTCGAGCCCGCGATCATTCTGCCCGCAACGGGAGGTGTTAAATGCTCTAGTGACTGAGCCCGGATAGCTGTACCAACGCACTTTATGTCCTTACCTCTATCTTTAGGCACGAAAAATCCAGGTTTTAGGCCCCTATATTTAAACACCGAGAAGTGCCATTTAGGCATATATAGGCACCAAATACTCTCTATTGGGAATATATTGGCTCAATTCCTATTTGCTTCAGAAGGATATTTAACACAAATTTTTGAGTTGCAGTGAAATTGTGGACAAATATTGTGTAGCGGGAAAGTAGTTTTATTTTCTTCTGGAAAATAGCAAGCACAACAGTAAACATTTTCAACTTTAGGCGAAATTTATCGTGATTCAACACTAAAAGAAAAGATTGAAAGCCATGGAAAGCCACACCAATTTCAATGGTTTGCTGCTTAAAGTTGTACTGCCTTTCAGTCGATAATTGTGTGCGAAAAAACAACGCTCAACGTCCATTAAGTTGGCGGAGCGTGTTGTACTTCGTGACGCTCCATGATCTTTTTGCATCTGGAATATCACAATTGTGGCTGCTCAGAACATTCGGAGGTTATTTAAGCACGTGTCATCCAGAAATTGTATGTCAGCCAGATGGTGTCAGATCTGTCCTGAATCTCGCAAAAGAATGTACCATTCTTAGAGTGGCGCCAACTCTGTCTGCTGCTGAAATGCTTTCTGGTAGGACTGCGAAATAAGCACACAAATGTGGTCTGTCACATAGAACTGTAGCCTGGGGAAAATACGTTTTTCTGCGATGCTTTTGTCCTCTGCAAAGCTATTGATAGAAACAGGAGTGCTTTTGGTGTAGTTTTCTCGCCTCAGCCGAGTTTCTGAAGGTCTAACAACGAGCTCTGGTAGAAGAGGCAATATCGGTAACTGCGCCTTGTAGACATAACTGTGCGTCGAAGAAAGATCTTTACTGCAACTTATTATTCATTGAAGGAGCAGAACGACCTCCTAAGCTCTTTGCAACACCAAGTAATCCCATGAATAGTACAGGGAAGTGCAATAATTCTGTAAAAAATTACTGTTCTGCAGAAGCGTATGACTAGTGAAGCTGCCGGAAGAACACCATTCAGTAACTATGCACTATACACCACTTATTATTATTAGACAGCGCGCACGATTCTTCGAAACTAATTCCTGTAATACTACGTTCCAAAATGCCAATAAACCAGCCGTGGCAGATGACGGGTGTCACGACTAGACTACTTATAAAGAACTCAGATCCCCACTCCTAAGCTCCGTTTCTCGTTCCCTCTTCGTGGTACTCGTACTGCATCTTGCCAGACGGCGGCGCACCCATTTTCTGCGGCTGAGTGTGCACGTGTTCGTGGCATCACCCTAAAACTTTGTTCTCTAAGATTTGCACGTGCTTCCCACAGGAGGAGTCTTTGAGCTTGAGCGGCATGTACCCGGCTGTGTCGGGTTCATTTTTATTTGCTGTCTTTTTATTCTGTTAGCTATAGATAGGCCATGTGCAAAGAATTTTCCCTGTTGGTCCATGGACACAGCACGTCAGAAGGGCATTGATCAAAAGAGGTCATGCGTAACAGGGTGTCGTCTGTGAGCTGGGCTCCGGTGTGGCTTCGCACGGGTTTCTCGCGGCCCGGCCGAGGTGGCAAGTTCCAGGTGGGGGTGGCTTGGACACGGTTTGGGCTTTTTGCGTGTTCGGCATGGCTCGTGAATTTTTCTCGCAAACGGCGTGAAGCAAACACCTTGTTGCGGGTTGCTGAAGCGAGAACAGTCTCTGCAAAACATTGACTCAAAAAATAAAAAAGGCACTATCCCTTACACCGTGCTTATATGTTAAATAGGCTTGATATGGACTCAAGGAAAAAATAGGCATTTTGCATAAAGTTCTGGTCTCTAGTCATGACACTAACGAGCGCCTATACGGGCGCATAAATAGGGCAGCGTGTGGCTGTGGAAGCTGCTGTGTTATCCATCCACCGCCGATGTGGGCGGGAGGTTCCCGTTCGAATCCATTCCCATTTCATCCTTTCTGCTTGTTCCCTCCCGTTTCAAACCGGCACAAAACTACCTTCCTCTTTCCCCTTTCCCATTTGAACCCCTTCCTATTTGAACCTTCTCGCTAGTTTCCTACCGCTTAAACCCGGTACAAAACCCCTTCCCCTTTCCCCCTTTCCTAGTTCGCCTGTTCCCATGTGAACCTTCTCGCTTTTTCCCTCCCGTTTCAACCCGGCACAAAACGAGCTTTCCCTTTCGCCCTTTCCCATTTCGCCGGTTCCCATTTGACCCCTTCCCACTTGAACCTTCTCGCTTGTTTTGTACAGCTTCAACCCGAACAAAACGCCCTTTTCGATTCGCCCTTTCCCATTTTGCCTGTTCCCATTTGAACCCCTACCATTTTGAACCTGCTCGCTTGTTTCCTCCGGTTTCAACCCGGCACAAAACGACCATCCCCTTTTGCCCTTTTCCCATTTCGCGTGTTCTCATTTGAACCCCTTCCCATTTGAACCTGCTCGCTTGTTCCCTCCCGTTTAAACCCAGCATAAAACGAGCTTCCCCTTTCCCAATTCACCTGTACAAATTTGAACCCCTTCCCATTTGAACCTCTTCGCCTGTTGACTCCGGTTTCAACCTGGCACGAAATGACCTTCCCCTTTCGCCGTTCCCATTTAGCCTGTTCCCATTTGAACGCCTTCCCATTTGAGACTTTTTGCTTGTTTTCTACCGCTTCAGCCCGGCACAAAACGACCTTCCTCTGTCGCCCTTTTCCATTTCTCGTGTTTCCGTTTGAACCCGTTCCCATTTGAACAGTCTCACTTGTTTCCTACCGCTTCAACCCTGTACAAAACGCCCTTCCTCTTTCGCCTTTTCCCATTTCACCTGTTCCCATTTGAACCCCTTTCCATTTGAACCGCTCGCTTGTTCCCTCCTGTTTCAACCTGGCACGAAACGACCTTCCACTTTCACCCTTTCCCATTTCGCCTGTTTCTATTTGAACGCCTTCCCATTTGAGCCTGCTTGCTTGTTCTCTCCCATTTCAACCCGGCACAAAACGCTCTTCCCCTTTCGCCCTTTCCCATTTTGCCTGTTCCCACTTGAACCCCTTTCCATTTTAACCAACTCGCTTTTTCCCTCCCGTTTACGCCCGGCACAAAACGACCTTCCTCTTTCGTCCTTTCCCATTTCCGCTGTGTCCAGTTAAACCCCTTCCTATTTGAACCTTCTTGCTTGTTGCCTCCCGTTTCAACCTGGCACAAAACGACCTTCCTCTTTCGCCTTTTCACATTTCGGCGGTTTCCATTTGAACCCCTTCCCATTTGAACTTTCTCGCCTCTCCTCTCCCATTTCAACCCGGCACAAAACGGGCTTCCCCTTTCGCCCTTTCCAATTTCACCTTTTCCCATTTGAACCCCTTCCTATTAGAACCACCTCGCTTGTTCCTTCCCGTTTACTCTCGGCACGAAACGACCTTCCCCCTTCGCCGTTTCCCATTTTGCCTGTTCCCACTTGAACCCATTTCCATTTTAACCAAATCGCTTGTTCCCTCCCGTTTACGCCCGGCACAAAACGACCTTCCTCTTTCGTCCTTTCCCATTTCCGCTGTGTCCAGTTAAACCCCTTCCTATTTGAACCTTCTTGCTTGTTGCCTCCCGTTTCAACCTGGCACAAAACGACCTTCCTCTTTCGCCTTTTCACATTTCGGCGGTTTCCATTTGAACGCCTTCCCATTTGAACTTTCTCGCCTCTCCTCTCCCATTTCAACCCGGCACAAAACGGGCTTCCCCTTTCGCCCTTTCCAATTTCACCTTTTCCCATTTGAGCCCCTTCCTATTAGAACCACCTAGCTTGTTCCTTCCCGTTTACTCTCGGCACGAAACGACCTTCCCCCTTCGCCGTTTCCCATTTTGCCTGTTCCCACTTGAACCCATTTCCATTTTAACCAAATCGCTTGTTCCCTCCCGTTTACGCCCGGCACAAAACGACCTTCCTCTTTCGTCCTTTCCCATTTCCGCTGTGTCCAGTTAAACCCCTTCATATTTGAACCTTCTTGCTTGTTGCCTCCCGTTTCAACCTGGCACAAAACGACCTTCCTCTTTCGCCTTTTCACATTTCGGCGGTTTCCATTTGAACTTGCTCGCCTGTTCTCTCCCATTTCAACCCAGCACAAAACGAGCTTCCCCTTTCGCCTTTTCCAATTTCACCTTTTCCCATTAAAACCCCTTCCTATTAGAACCAGCTCGCTTGTTCCCTCCCGTTTACGCTCCGCACAATACGACTTCCCCTTTCGCCTTTTCCCATTTCGCCTGTTCCCGTTTGTATTCGTCCCCGTTTGAACCTGCTCGCTTGTTTCACTCCGCTCCAACCCGGCCCAAAACTCCCTTCCCACTTTGTATTTTCCCATTTAGCCCGTTCCTGGAATAACGAACCCAGTTTCGACTCTGGTGACTCGGACAGAGGAGTGCGATTTTTGAAGTTAAAGTTGCGCCCGACTGTATTTTTAACCTCATGCTTTGAGTTACGTCTGACGAAACCGAAAGTCATAAATTACTTGCATCCGCTCTAACCTGAAAATAAATTGAAGTTACGTCAAACGTATTCACAGTAAAAAACGCTATGGCTGGCGGACTCAAAGTTCGAGACGTTCTATTATCTTGCAACCTTTTTTGCAATTGTCCATTTTATGAGACGCGGTGCCAATAAATAGGAACATAAAGTTTGCTGCCTTACGTCCGACCCGGTACAGCGTTGGTGAATTACAGATAAAACCACCCCCTTCCGTCCGCTTTTGCGTTGGTCGAGCGGTCTGGAACGTGTTGCTCTCATGTGCAGTTCGCGGCAGCGGCGATGATTCCAGTCGCTACCTTTGCATATACGAATGCACATTCACTTATATGAAACACGCACAAAAAAGAAAGGACGAGAATGAACAAAAAAACCTTTGCGCAGTCGCAGTGGAAGTTTGTAGCGTCCGTAGCTCTACCGAGAATGAAGTTGGGTATTTTATGATTGCAATTATAATTTATTGCGGGTAGTAAGTGGTACTGTTTTATTTCTACACAGGAAAAAGATCTCGCGGAATATAATTACCAAATCTAGCTAACTACAAAAAAACGTATTTTATGACAGCGGTAACTATCATGCGCCAAGCCAGTGGTACGATCCATTTATATGTGTGGCTAATGGTCGCTTTATATGCAAATGCCTTAAAGAAATGGCCATTGAAGTCTAAATCTGAAATTTTTGCCAGGAGGAAATTGTTCGCACACATTTATCCAGGCGTTAGGAGCACCCCAAACTGTATTCTCTTGCGTTTAATTTTTGCGGATAATACATAGGCGGGCACGCAGTACGTGGAAAAGCAAAAGCAAAAATTAAGGTAGTTATTCGTCTATATTAGACAGTTTTAGCACATCATTACCGTGTTTGCGTCACCGTTTACCGTGTTACAGGGAGTGGGACACGTTTTAGCCATTCGTTTGCGGTTTGCGTACTCCAACTGACGCGGCGCAATTAGCGAAATCTGATGAATTAGCCTCAAAGCAAATCACACGTAAATTTGTTGCTCCTATGTATTTGCTTTCGCTCAAAATAGCTTGAATATTACACTTTTCGGGTGAAGTGCTCACAAAAATTGTAGTTGTTTGAGAATACCGTAGCCATCACCTGTAGAGCTTAAACAGAAAACTTGTCGGTGGCGGCCTCTACCGAGTACAGTTAGAGATAAGGTTAAATGAAATTTGCCGTCGGGCTGAATATTCAAGCGAGAAATGAGTAAAATGTGGTCTAGTCATTACACAGTAGCCTACACTACCTTGCCCAGCACACTTTTGGAGGCCTTAAAGCACACTTCGGGCTCAGAAACTTCACCGAAGTATTTGAGGCGGGCGTTTTCGAAGTGGATTGAAATGGGAAGGGCGATTTGGAAAGTGGTTTAAACAAAAAGCGGTCAAACGGGAAGGGCGGTTTGGGAGTGGGCGCACGCGGGACGGGTCTAATGGGAAGGGCGTTGCGGGAGTGGGCTCATGCTGTACTGGTTAAAACGGGGATGGGTTGTTTCAGGCTACACCCATGTGGAACGCAGCTCAGCTTGTGGAATACCGCCGCGGCGTTTCACAAGCTGAGCTCGTCGCAACGCAAGCGTCTAGCGCAAACACCCCAGAGCACAACCAATGTGGTCGCGCGTTTGTCTAAGCAACCCGAATACAGGACGCCCCTCGGCAAACACATCCACTAGACTCCTGCCAACCCTCAAGTCATGCTCATTTCGCTGTAGCGTACTCTGACTTTACCAAATTATTCGATGACAACCCGTTTGGTGTCATTCGCACTGTTTGCAAGCGCCTGGGGTTTCAATTTGTTGTACGCAATGCTCCGGAGCGCGTCATTCAGTCTCTAATGTTGATGCGTCAAACGGTGCCATACCGTCGAAATACAAATAAGAATGTGAAAGTTCATATCAATGCCAAAAAAATTCAAATGCTGCTGTGAATGCACATTTCACATTGGTAATTTACCAATTCCTATACAAAATGATCAACAGCATTTGTTTTACTCAGATGCCGACGCCATCAGTCAGTAATAGAGAGCTTGCCGAAAAATTGCGAAGCTTGCAATAAGTCGCGCAAGGCTTTAACCACAACGAAGCTAGATGATTTCTTTCTATGTAAGCACTGAAAAACACATCAACACTCATTGTATTAGGTTCAAAATTATTTATTTACAAGCTGCATCGTCACTCCTAATGGTGGTTGTAGTAGTCATTGTCATATCCATCTGTATCGTCATCCTCATGCATGACTAGCAGGCCCGGGTCATTTTGCCCGCAGGTGGAAACCAACTTCGCGAACTGGGCGTCTCTAGCTTGAGCTGTCTTGTGCTACCGTTGGAGGCGTGGAAGCAACTCATTGTTTTCTTGGTAAGTTTTGCGAGCACCCCGAGTAAGCCTGGGCGACGCCGCGTGCTACTCGTAAAGCGTGTAGTCACGTGCACGGTTTCACTTTCGGAGTTCACGTGGTTCGTATTTGCCCCACACAAGGAAGTGCGACCACGTTGCATACGCGTTTGAACATCGCACGCAAACGTCCTGTGGTTTTGGATTAGCGGAGAATCGAACAGCGCCTGAGGAAAGTGTCAGGGGGAGGATATTCCGTGGTGGCGATACATGAAACATGTGTCAGGGGAAGGCACTGAGAAAGGTGACACCGTAGCCGCACGTGTCGTACTCCACTTCAGCCTTCGCTGGACGCTCCGCTCCGTTTTGTTTCTTTTATAGCAGCTGCGTTCGCTGAATCGATATTGCAAGCATCAACAGATGCGGCTCCACGAAGCTTAGATAACGGCTGCAAGAGGGCTGCTCCCTAGAACGAACGAAACTCTCCGTCGCCGTTTCCACTCAAATTCACTTCAAGTAGCCGCGAATTTCTTCCGGTAGAAGAGAAACTTCCACAGTTGGGACGGCGGGTTGAGCCCGTATTTCTCTTTCAGCTTAGAAGGCTTTCCAAGCAACATTTTCGCCGATGTCTTTCACGCCGAAGTGCCCGCAATCAGCGGTTGCTGGTTTATGCGTGCACGGATTGCGGGAGTTAACATGGGCGCGTGCACACACAGGTAGGCTTCATGCATCTACCGATGAAATGCTGATTGTGCTGATGGGAGATTCAGATGTCGAAATTGCAAGACTCATGTGCTTAGAAGGCTGTCCTCTTAAATCGAGTGGTTTAGAAGGGGTTGATGTGTTACACAGACATCTGACACAAACAGTAAGATGCCTACGAGCGGGAAGGGAAACGGCCAGCCACATGTTTGTACATGAAAATAGAGCTCCAGGGCTTCCTGGTTTTAAATTGTTATGCGACATGTGCATGCCGTTCGTTTGGAGGAAGAGCAAGAACTAAAGCGTTGTCCCGGACACACGATTGAAGAGAAAAAAATACAACGAAAAGAACGTGGTTAAAAAATGCCCCCGCTTTCTATCTGAGTAAAAAAATTCTTCATCTGTTTCTATGACCTACCGCATGCCCCCCTTTGCTTTCCGAGGTTTTCTTGACTGCCAACCCCCTTAATCTGTCTTAATTCACCGGGCCCCTCATTTCCCATTTCTGATTCGCTATATATATATATTTATGTATTAGTCCTGCATTACACCCGAACCGGATCGGCACCAAAAACCGAAATATCGGTTTCAGGTTCACAACATAACGGTTTAATCATCCCGTTGTAATAACAGGTGGTCAGTGTCATTCAGGGATTCTGTCTTTCACGCACAAGGAACTTCCCAATATCTCAAACACGTTTCCTCTCCAGATGAATCCAACGCTATAAACGCTCTCTTAGTGGCCACAACATAGTGAAACGACTGCACCCCAATATAGCAATGGTTTGTTGCTTCCAGTCGAGCAAGCTGGGTGCCTGTCTAGGCACAAGCAATGACACACTCAGGGCAGACTTCAGGAGGGTTGAAGCGCCGCTTTTGCCCTTCTATCGCTTCTTACTGTGCAGGGGCCATCAAGCCGCGAAATTGCTTCAATGTTAACCGCTCAATGGTTCAAACATTCCATGTTCCCGCTTGTAACCCCTCGAAAGTGTTGAAATTTTGGCTGGTTGGTACATAATCGTCAGAATTAAAACACCAGCGCTTCTGATGGAACAGATGAAGTATCAGGCGCACACTTGCGCTCACAATATAAACCATCAGCTTCTCACGAGTTCTTTATACAAGCGAGGGGAACCATACGCAACAATAAAGAGAGGAAAAAGAGCTAAGGGGAACAGCAGAAACACGATTCTAAAACACTCAACACAACAGGGGCATAGCAGAAATACGGGCCAAGGCCGAATTTCGTGTGTTAATTAGTTGTGGTGTTATACCCGATAACGCAGTGGTCGACGGTGTTTCAATTGCGCACCTTGTTCTGTGCTTCTCTAGAAACGTTAAATGGGCCATAAAAACAAAGCCCTACTTTGCCTTGTTTGAAAGAACTACCCTCTGGTAACTAGCTCAATCCTATTAGGGCATCAAGGGCGTTGTTATCACACGACGACTTGAGAAACACCGAAAAATGTTGCAACTTTGCGCTTCGCGACATGATCATTGACGTAACAAGGATATATTTTAAACAGAATTGGCAGCTTGTTATTTCGTTGTTAGCTCCAAGTAGTGCAATAAAAGGGAACAAGAGGTCTCTATAAATCCCAGAGTCGTGTCTCGTGTAGGTGGCTTCATACAGTCGGTAGCACGATGTAAGGTCAGCGTTAAAAATTGGCTGGCAGTAGTAGCAAACTTTCATTGGAGCAAATAGAAAAAGGAAAGAGGGTGGTGTTGAAGCTTTGTATTCCAGGATGCCTCTTGACCGGGCCCACTCGATGATCTCGGAAAAAGGGGCACTCTTGCTGGCCTACTTCTGCAGCTCGCACTGCTGCGGCGTGGGAAAGGGTTTGGTAAGGTGTACGAGGTGGAGTCTACGGGGTGGAGTGGGGTGAAAGGGGTGCCGCACTGTTGGCATAGATGGGGTTAGATGGAGGGTGGGATCTGGTCTAGGCATACCAGGCAGTCAGAAGCGGATGATAGTTAATGGCTTGCTAATTGGTTAGGAAACGGTTTGGATGGGTTAGAGGCATTTAGTAAGGGTACAGCAAGACAGAAGGGCGTTGTACGTATTATCGAGGGGAATGTTCAGGTTGAGCGGGTTTTTCAGGGCGATAGGACCACTTCACCATAAATGGTGAGTTCGCGGGAGTGCAGAGCTCCGGCCACCTCCTGCTGAACATCTGGACTAATCGATTATAATTGCAGCACGCCTATTACAAAATACAGCATTTTGAATTGAGAAAAATTGTTTTTCGGTTTGATGGTAAATTTATCGTACAAGGTTTTTTCACACTTCACTAATAATTTATCTCTGAACCGGTTCTGAAACCGGTGCAGGAAATGATTTCTCCGAACAGGAACTGAACTGAAACGAAGTGTATTCCTCGGAACCCGAAACAGTAAACAAACCGGTATTTTTTACGTCCCAGATACCATATATATATATATATATATATATATATATATATATATATATATATATATATATATATATATATATATATATATATATATATATATATATATATATATATATATATATATATTCAGAAATAACTACGGCGTTGTTTCAAGAATATGGCGGAGCTTTAGGGTAATCTTTTGCTCTGATTTTTGTTCCAGTGAAAGCCACGAGCTGTATCTGGGAAAACACGTGTTATACTTAGACAGTTACATAGCGCTTGGCTTCGGGGACAACTACCAAGTGAACACAAAGGCAGACGTTAAGTCTACTCCGGTTTCCGTTGTTGCAAACCCTATTCCAACCAAACCAAAAGGGATACACGTCTTGCAGTGTGCTAGATCGCCGAGTGGTATTGAGGTAAGGAAATAACTTGCAATCTCGTTGCATGCGTGCCTAAATTGTTTTACCCCTTTCACAATTACGGTATTTGTTACTTGTATATAGGTATGGCGTCACATCCAAGGTGTTTCTTGCGTGCCTCTTCATTTGCAAAGACTTTGTGTTTGCGCACAATGTGAAGTGTGTGATTTTCGACCAGGGCAGCAATTTCTGCCGAGAACACTCAGATGACTTATTATACGTCATTAGTGTCCGGATGAGTCTTCATTGGCGTCGACCTACATGTTAATACCTGTCCGTTAGTGTAATTAGGTAGTACAATTGAACAACATAAAAAATATCTTCTTAGGTGCAGCGTTCTTGTGCAGCTTGCATTCACTCTGTTTTTTTGAAGAGTTTTGCCAAGGAGTAGCCGATTACCTATTTATTACATTGCTCCTAATGTTTTCCTTTGTTGGCCATTTATGTGAAATCGCAATAAACAAGAGATTAAGCACCATACCATTGACAATGTGTATTTTAGCGTATGTTTAAGCCACTTTACAAGGTTGGTGCTTTTCAAGAATTTTATGCGTTGCCTTGGTTCTCTTGAGGAATGTTTTGTGTTTTCTCAGTTCCGGGATTGGTGTATCGAGTGCACTCATTTTCAATACTGCTTAACAATCTGGGTGGTTACAAGCTGATATAACAAATCAAAATTCTTGCAAAGACACTATTTTAATTTTTTTTAGTGAGCCAAACATCCTCTTATTCGGAAATGCACGCAACTTCAGTGGTTTTACTTAAGTATTTTCTTTGCAAGAAAAGATGGCCTAAAGACAACAAGTCTAGGCGCATAAAATAGTTGTGTGCAGTAAACCTCTTCAGAGAGACTGGAAATGTGAAGTATTATATAGTTTAGCTGTAGCAACCATTAGAAAATAGGGGCCTGCTGTCCTCCGCGGCATAGCCAAGTAGTAAGACCTAGCTTGCAACATTGGGGTACCATGTGTGTTTTCTTGTATTCACAAAAACCACACCGAACAGCCATTAGCTTGACTTGTAATTTGTCTAATATATATAGTTGACCTTCTTATATTGTAGTCGCACGCTAGAAATTTTGTTTACAATACATTGCGTGCCTTCAGTTTCTTATCTTGTGTCAGAATTTCTTAACCTCGCAGAGCCTAAGCCTGCGCTGGCCAGATACACGTATTTTCCAGGATGTCTTGACAGTTTAGGCTAGTAGGCGTGTTTAAACCATATTTCACCTTTGTACGACACTAAAATACATTGCTAGTCCCAGCTTATGAAAAGTTGAAACGAGTTTGCATATACATGAACAAAAGGCAAAATAGTTGCTAAAAGAATTAGTATTCTTTTTTGCCAAATTTTGCAAAGGTTCGAATCTAGCCTAAGAAACCGTTTAGTCGTTCCCATTTCGAAGCGATTTAACGCATCAAAACAAGAAATATCCAAAGCAACAGACTCCCCATCAGTCACGGAATGTACACCCGTGAGAATATTATTCATAATTATATAAAAAAAATAAAATCGGGCACAATTCAAATCCTGATGTCCACCAGATAATAACAGAAGCAAAAATAATGTACGTCATCTACCTCGACAAATTGTTGTCTATTGTTTAAGTAAGCCTGAGTCCATTCACTGTTTTAAATGAGAAGATGAACCTACAAAGGTTGTTATTTACCTTAAAATCTGTACCACTAATTATATCTTTTGGGAAATAAAATGTTACGACATCGAAATGCTCCTGACAAGTATTCTGCGAATCTCTGCATGGATTTCAATTACATTGCGAAAGGTTACAGCAGCATTCGAAAGTGATGATGGGGATAGTAAAAATCCCGCCATCTCCACAAAGTCAATGATGATGAGAGGAGCGAAGTTCAAATGCTCACCGGTAAAAGCGTGGAACATTCGTCCACAGATCACATTAAGACTCGACACGTCCAGCTATCCACCGCTCTGTTGAAAAGTCCGTCGACGACGTCGATGTTTGTGGTGATTATGTAGGGCTTGGTTTGGATGACTAGAGTCTCCATGGGTAAGTTGGCGAATTTGGTGTGTGACATCTTAGCCTCCTTGGCCGTCGCCTTCTGCAGAGTTGTTTGCGTCGCGTAACCCCGGTACGTGTCTTCAGCTCGCCGGCGACGAACGACAACCTCTTCTTCTTCCTCTCCTCTTTGTTGGTAGCAAAGAACGCGTTGAACGTTTTGACCTCTTCGGCCAATCGTTCGTTGGCCCATCCCTGAGGGGATCCTACCACAATCATCATCATTCCACCGTGTAAGGCAGGAACGAGGGACGGGACAGGGCCCGAGCAAGAAAGAGTCTTGAGCGCGCAGGCGACGAACGACAACGTCTTCTTTTTCCTCTCCTCTTTGTTCGGTAGCAACGAACGCGTTGAAAGTTATGACCTCTTCGACGAATCTTTGGTTGGCCAATCTCTAGGGGGATACTGCCACAGTCATCATCAGTGTGCCGTGTACAATGTGCCGTGCCGTGTACGGCCGGGACAGGTCCCGAGCAAGAGGCGCTTCGTCCCTAAAATTTTCTTCTCATTATATCAGACTACCAGTTTGCCTTGCGGTCTAAAATTTTGCAAATCACACAATTTATGAATGCCCGAGGGTACTTTCGAATGCATCACTTACCTCGGGGCTGGTAAACACGTACCATTCTCGCTAAAAACCATTCACTGTATACCGTTTCATTTCATCATGGTGCAGAAACAAATTCAAGGATAGGTTGGGAAACCACTTACAGAATATCATTACATATTTTTTGGTAATTATTCACGTTCAGGTAATCGTGTCGACTATGCCTTTTTTCGACATAGAAATAAAATTAACACAATGTTCATGGTACTGCAAATATATAATTTACATTATCATCTTTTTGGCTACGTGTAGTACCAGGCAACGACTTAATTCTTAAGCGAAAGATTGTGACTGTTCCTGATTAGTTAACTTACCCTTTTTACGGAATGCCCCGGACGCAAAAGGTATTGTCGAGGTGTTGGGCTGAATGTTTTCACGTGATTAGGTAATAATATAGCGAAATTACTGAACCACACACTTTTACTTTCTGTCGAAATGGATTGCTTGGAGCGCAAATTTTAATGACAATTTTCTCCGATTTCAAGGCCATGCACGAACTGCATTCGCCGAAACTGTAATAGTTTTCGGGAGCCCACTATTTGTCTTCACAGAAACAGTTAGATTTTCTGAGCAAACATACATCATAAAGATACCTACATTGTTTCTCGATATTATTGCCGTTTTTAATGCGATCTACGCCCATTTTTAAATAGTCTACCACCGACGTAACACTGGCTCAGTTTACATTATCAACGTGAACTCTGCGGTGATTAGTGAGTTGGTAATTTTGCGAACCCTATGAATCAAGACTTCGCCCTCCGTTTTGATATTACGTTGAACGGTGCCCCTTTCAACACAGATTGAAATAAAAGTTGCAATAAACCTTTGTTGCAATAAAAGATGTCAGATGCTCCCGTTTTTTCTCTGTATCTCGGGGTCCCAAATCTCTAAAAAAGGGCCGCCGTTGTGGAACGACGCGGTAGCGCCTTACAAATGTATTTGTTCTGGCACGGACGCTCCGCATTGAGGTGGTACAGTAGCACTATTTCAGCCAAGAAAAATACTATGGGGCAAGGGCGAAAACCAACGAGAAAAATTTCAAGAGCCAGTGCCCCAGTGCCTGTCTCTTTGCTCCCTTGATTCAGAGTTCTTCTTGGCCTAATTGGTCGTACTGCACCACCTCAAAACGGCGCCTCTGCTCCAGAAAATTTGCATTTGTATTGCACTTCCGCGTGGTTTTAAAACGGCGCTCGTTTTAGAGAATTAGGCCTCTCGTGAAGATGCGGGGTACGCACAAACCAGCTGAAGCTGCACAAGCCGCCGACCTCAATGTTTAACGGCCGAGTGTGGTCTCCTACCAGAAACAACCAAGAGTACCACTGCCGGAACCAACAACATGGTGCATTAAGCCACTTCCCCACTGCGTCCTGCAACCACCCGGGATCCGGGGCGGCATCAAAACAGCACACGGCGAAAGGGCACGCGACAAAACTTGCACGTGACTTAAGAGCACGGTGTCGAAAGCGCAACGATCTATGGGATACCCAAATGGGCAATTGTTTTGATTTTCTCATGTATACAAAAATTATTGAGGTTGCAAAATGCTCTCTGTGAGTTTCTATCATGTTCCGTTACTCTTGCTCGCAAAAATATTCCGGCTTTAACTATTACACTGCGTAGGATATTTGAAATGAAAGCGGCAAAAGCCAGAGCCGACATTTGGTTAAACAATTTTGACTTCAAGAGAACACCCACTTGTACAGAACCAATAATTTCAAAACGAAAAGTCGAAAGGTTGGCTGGAATGAAACTGAGAATGGCTTTTGTTTCTTATTGAACACCAACGTTTTTGTAAGCGATCACTTACACTACTCGTTTGGCTCATTGGAGTACCAAAAAGAAACATCCTGCGAGTCTTTGCTCTTTGGAATGAAGCGGTCCATACAATTCTTTACAATTTCAGTGAAGCAGTCGACTTACACGTCAACATCAGAGTGGATCACACCAGTGGACCAATTGGAAGAGGAAAGTTATTGGTATAAACCTACTTGGTCACCCCGCCTAAATGAATAATGACGAGGAGAGAGTATGATGATGGAGCTATGTCACGCTGTACGGATAAAGATGCGGAAATAAGAAGTGGAGGGTGAAATTTATCAAGACGGAGAACACCAATGTCCGAATGAAAAACTTGCGTATTTGAAATGTCCGTCAAACAAACCTCTCAAATGCTATTACTGCAGTTCTTGGTACGGTTTACCTGGTGTAATGAAGTAAATGCTGAGAAATGAAGAATCATGCTGCACTTTTGCTCATTGTTATAATCGTAATGACAAAAGGTATGGTTATCCCATTCAACGCCTGGTGTGTTGAAGTCGCCCAAGACAGGCAGCTTGTGAATGCTGTTAAGAATAGATGCTTGCTTGATAGAAGAAAGGACACTATTGAACACCGAAGGGGTAGTATCAGAGGAAACATAGAACGCCCCAACAAGGAGCTTCTTGCCTTCGAAGAGGACATCAAGGTAGATACATTCTCTTTGTGTTTGAAGCTCCGCACTTCGAACGCATTACGCCGATCTCTCTACCACTACAAAACCACCTGCGCCTTTTTTTCTTAGAACCAGCCGAATTTCTGTCACCATATAATTAATAATATAATAATATTAATAATATTAATAATAATAGTCATATATAAAATAATAATATTATAATAATAATTAGCAATTGCAATGAGAGCCCCTTAGAAAACTTTGTTCAAGTCTCTGCTGATCACAGTTCCTTCAATTTTATTCAAATATTGGTTTTAAGTTCTTGGGCTCACAGTAAGCATGGCTACATTGAAGAGCAGGGGACCCAAAATCGAGGCCTGAGGGACAGCGCGATCAAGATAATATGTCACAGGCGTGACACTGCTGGTGCTCGGAAGTCGAATCGGTCGGGCCTCTAGGAATCTGGCAATCCAATGGAGAGCACGCTGATTGGGGTAAAACCGGGCCAGATTAGACGGAATGTGTTCCTGTTTGACATTGTCCAACGCTTTTTTTATGTCGACTGCCAGGGTGTAGTCTGGTGGTCCCTTTCTTGAGTTTTGGTTCAGGACCCTCCGAAGCAGCCAGAGGTTGTATTAGTTCCCATGTTGGGTCTGAACCCGGCCCGAGACGGGTTTAAGCCTGGATTGAAATATTCGATGTAGTCGGTTACCCTGGTGTGTATCATTCATTCCACGAGTTTGCTTATGGTTGGTGTCAGCGATACAAGGCGGAGATTGGTGACTTTTGTCGGGTCTTTTCCGGGTTTACGTATCGAATTAATAATTGAAAGGCCCATGTGGTCAGGGACTGTTGCCATGGTCCACTGCTCGTTTATGATTCAGTGTCTTCGGTTAAGTTTAGCAACATTTTCCAAATGATACCTTCATGTCCCGGTGCTGAGTCACTTTTGCCATGCTGAAGGACGGCATGAAGTTCTCCCAGCGTGAAGAGAGGAGCTAATTCTGCGTTTGTATACTCGAGCTTGGGTGTTTAGATGGGAGCAGGTGGCGGAAGGCAGGCGTGAGGAAAATAAAGATTTAATAATTTCCTCTTCGAGCGTGTTGGTGTCTTGGTGGAGAGTAAGAGGTTCTAGCGGGGAAGGACCTCTGCCTTTGTTGAGCATTTTGCGGGCGATTCCCCACAGCTGCTTCATTCCTTTAGCTTTGCCGAGCAGCTCACAGGTACAGACCCATTGAGCTCTACTGAGGTCTTTAGCGGGTTGCTTGATGAACGTGTAGGGGTACCGATCTGACGGAGCGCTTGATACCTTTTGCCGTTGGTCTTCTACTGATGTGTGAGCTTATTAGCTTTCTTCCACAGTGCTATCATCCGAGAATCGTCGAGTCCCTTGTCATTTTCGCCAACTGTTTCTGGGGCAACATGAAATCAAGACTAAGCATGGACATGTTGGAATTCTCGGTATTCCTATACACAGCTGCAACACGCGCCACCATTAGATCATGAAACTCAAAGAGCAATGGCCTCAAAAGCAATGAAACTCAAAAAGCAATCAAACGCGCTTCCAACAAGTTCGGCAGAACATGGCAGACAGCCTGCACTATCCTTTTGAGGTCTATTGCAATTGGTAAAATCACCTACGGTGGAACAGTCGTAACCCTGTCAAAAACAGCTGAAAAGACATTGCAAGACACGTCCTTCGGACAATCACGGGCCTTCCCAAGTTCACTGAACTACGGGAGCTTCGGAACCTTGCACCCCTACCGCCAATCGAGGACTTCCTCAGAAGCGCTCAGTCATCATTGGACAACCGGCTGCACCTCACAATACAGGGCCAAGACGCCTTGGTTTGGGACACCCGATGAGTCTGTACAGAAGCCCGGGTAACTCCACACGAAACAACCACATCTCATCTCCAGCCTCACCCATTCGGGTCTTCCGACCTCCGCTACCACCCCTACGCGGACTCGCTGCCAGGCGGCCACTTTGAAATGGCGCGAGTGGGACGCTACCTCCAGTTCCTTCACCGCAAGAGATTAAAAAGCATGACCTTTCCACAAATCTTTAAGGATTTACCCCTCAGCCGATCGCAAGAAATACGTATCAACAAAGTACTTGCCAACACAGCCACTACAGCTCATATCATCCATAAATGGCCAACGCACAATGACCGGAAGAAGGGCACGGGCACAGCTGCCCCCTGCATATGTACCATTTGTAACACTGTGTGTGAAGCAAACATGGACCCTCTTGTTCTGCACTGCTCCGCTTTTTATATTCATAGACTAAACCATAATGTTTTTCAAAATTCTGATATAGAAACATTACATAGGGACATTCTAAAAATTTGCAAACACCTGGTGTCCTTAGCCCAGTTGCGTTGCCAGTGGCCTGGCGAGCGTCATTTAGTGGGCGTTTACTTCCCTCCCTATTCCCCATCGTCCCCCTTCAGCAACCTTCGGTTCTCCCTTATTGAATAAAAGAATTTATCACTATTCAAAAATATTCCAGCCTTGCAGTTACGATTGAACAAAACACTAGAAGCTGCCACGAAAAGGGAAAGCACTGTTGCATCTCTTGGGACTCGGGGTTGCCTACACAATTTTTTTCCTCTAACAAAATGGCGAAGCTTGCACAAGTTGTGCAAGGGAGGACAAAGAGCAGAGCTGGTGGCCCCCTCCCATCGTCGGATACCAGGCTGTTGTAGCTAAAATTATTTTCCGAACTTCGCGCTGAAAGCTTTTCAAGACTGGCCGGCCAGATGGTTTTGTCTGCGGGCTTTCACATCTCTCCCAAAGTGGACTGCATTAGCACGCACTAGAACTGGCGGCTGAGTCAAAATTCAACGCCCGTGCTACGAACCCAAAGGAAATGCTGGGCGCCGGGAATACGATCACAGCTAAGTGGGTATCCATAACGCGAATGATCCAGGTATGATTTGAACCGCGGGCAGCGCTTTTCCTTTCAAATAAATGTTATTGTGCTGTTCACTGCCGCCGCTACCGCTGTACCCCTCGGGCCTTTGGGGTGGCACAGTTCCCGGCATCACGGCGTTAAGGGCCAGCGTTGGATTCCCGGGACCTTCGTAAATAAATTATTTCTCAGGCTTCGAGGTGTTTTTGTGCGACTGACGTATAAAGCTCAGCAAAACCTGCTAAGCTGTTGAAGTGACTTAAAATTCACCATCCTGCGCATGCGGACACATCAAGAAAGATTTTTCCAGGGTGTTATAACATCGCCAACTATACTCTCGGCTCAACCTCGAACTGCACCGAAAACTATAGCAATAGCTAAGCATGTTACGATTGGTTCAGAAACTATTGAATATGTGGCTTGACCCTAGCCCTCGAAATAGCTTTTCAGTGCATTAAATGCCTTGTTCTTATCAACAGCTTTCCCTTCAAAATCACCGATTGTGTAACAAGCCTTTCACCGTGAATCCCTCAATACAAACACAGAAGATCCAACAAGACCTCAGAAACCTTGTCGATATTGTCGTGTACTTATGGTTTTTTAAATCTGGTCTACGACCTTCATTCAGTGAAATGGAGTAGCCGCAGTTTACTGTCATCCAACCACTCCTATGAGTAAACCAGTTAACCGAGCTACCAATTTTTTCTAATATACGTAGACAAGTCACTAGGCAACATTCTCTAAATATAGCTTGACTGAGGCCCGGGATCCAATACATCACATGGCTTACACTGCTTAAACATAAGGTGTCGAAATATTTAGACTATACACAATTCGGAGTTTTGCAGAGTGTGTACCTATTAAAAAAGTAAATAAATTATATTCGCTAGATAGAAGAATACAGACGTTATAGCAACCAACTCACTAAATTTGAATATGATAAAGAGCAGTGTTTTCGAAAGGTGGAAACATCAAGGACCATCTGCATTACGTGAAACCTGTGGAGGGGTGAAGCATGCAGTGTATAACTGTATTTTTGGCGCTTTGGTATTTTTGTCCACGGAGATGAAACCATTAGGGGTAAAAGTATACAGCATTGCTGAAAAAGTCTCGTGTCTTTGAAGCACGAAGCCTTCTAGTGCCAGTCATTGGCGGGTGTCGCGGTGTAATCTCAATTACACGTGTTTACCAGCGGGGATGAAACGTTCTAGCGCGAGGCATTCGAGAACAAGTGTCCCTCTGTTTTATTACGGTGACTACAGCGACTACAGTGACAGGAGAGGACGACGAGTCAAGGCGAAGAAAGGCCCTGCCCCTAAGGGACTTCGCCCCTAAAATCACATGAAAGAAATACACATAACCTATTTCATTGAAGTGGTGACTCATTATTGGCTGAATATACAGTACAGTGACTGCGAATAAAAGAGAATGCAGTGTAGCAGGTTGAACACTAAACAGTACATGCGTAGACACTGCGGGAAACGATTTATTATTCAACCAAGGTGAACTTTTGTGGCGCAGATTATATTCAAGGCGAAACCCTTGCACCATGTATATGGAACTATTGCAGTGGTTTCAAACAAGTAAGCGCAAAATCAGTTCACGCGCCGAAATAAACCGACCACATAAACCGCGTTTTATTATAAGGAAGGTTCTCTCAGGACGTTTCGTTGAATACATCGTACACATGTGGAACAGCGTCTTTCTCGTGAATGGTCAAAGATTGTTGCATGGGTGTTCTTCAGGCTTACTGCCATTAAAGATTGTACTCGGACAGCAATCTTGCTTGTTCTTATTTTATCGTACACAGTAGCTACCCATGCTGGTCAGTTATTTCTTGGAAAAAAGTTTATGCTTATGATTCGCTTAGCTCATTAAGGTCTGCGGGATAGTTGCATGCCTTTTCTAGGCGTGGCAAGAATGTGTGCGTTGTTTCAATTGGTGCCTTTCAAATACACTATTCAAACCCTGCTTCAGGAAAAAAAACAGTAAAGTCTCCTGTCATCTAACAAGGAAAATGGCTGAAAAACGAAGCTTTCGCTGTTTGAAATAAAAAAAGTTGGCCTTTAAGATTGATTTCTTTGAATTCTATTCATTCAGAGGAAGGAGTAGTTAGAATTAAGATTTAATGATGGAAGCACGTAATTCGCAACTATTAATTACTCAAGTTCTTGATTGCAATTATGCATTATTTTAGACATCGGATGGTTGTTCACCCTTGCACGAAATGTATATCTCTTTTTGGAATATAAGAAGTAATATTTGTTGCTGTCAGTCAATCGTATTTTTCATTATTCCTTTCTTTCTGTTGACTTGTTTCGTAGAACAAATCAGTGACAGTGTCACCGTGTTTTTTTTTCACTCGTTTCTTGTAACGACTTATTATCATAATTTCTTTTCCTAAGTCAGGAACAGAGACTATTTTTACCACTCTTAGGAACCTGCGATAACAGCTGAATAATATAGCGCCACGGAATGCGTAATTGAAGTGAGTGCGTGTTGAAAAAGCATTGAAAAGAAAAAGTAATCGATGAAAATTGATCTACGAGCGATCGTCGTTTCATAATCGCAGAACAAATGGTTTCAAAAAACGTGGGCTGTTTTATTTTCCTTTTTAATGACGTCTCCACGTTATTTTCCAAGCTTTTCTATTTCAGTGCTTGGTAATTGTAGCTAATGTATAAGATGCAGTATCTTGATTTGCCTACGTAATTTTTGTAAGTTTTCTCTTTCCATTCCTGGGTGTTCAAAACTTCAGTTACACTATTAAAAAGAATAAATGTGTCAGCTCAATCAATTATGCATTGGCTCTGCCTTGGTCTGTGCGTATGCTTTCGTAGAACCTGCGAAAGTCTCCGTAGCTTTTTCGTAGATGAAAAAAAGGGGGGTGGGGGGAGCATAGGTGCTGGCCGAAGAGTGCGATGGATATTAGAGAGTTTTAGTGAAGCGTCAGTTGTCTTTGCGCACGGTAAACTCAAACTTTTTGCGCCACGGTACGTAAACACCGCGAGAGGAGTTTTAGTATAGCGTCTCATGAGGTTTGCGTAGCGGCACGCTAATGCTTACCGTACTATCTTTCGAATATTTTGATAAAAGGCGCCGGCTGATCTGCCAGCGGAGTTCCGAAGTGCCGGGACATTTTGTAACTATTCAAATGAGTGCAAACAAACGCTTTCTTGTTAGTCTTAAAGGTAGCGTGTCCGCTATATGATTGGAGTATTCTCTTACCTGAGTATGTTTCATAAACAAAACGTTGCATTCCCGTTGCACCTTTGTGCAATCGCACCGAAAGCCCTGAACTGAAGGACCGGGTTTGACGCATACATTTTATTCATCTTCAAGCAATCGAGAGACGAGTTTCTTTCTAACGAGCACAACGTCACGACATTCGTTTCAAGTCTGTACCGCGATTGATGGGCGGTCGATTGCCTCCTCCTGCACGTCCTAAATTTGGCACTCACCTCTCGCGGTTCGTGGCGACGAAGAGCAAGTCACTTAACTCTGTGGCGTTAGCCGAGAGGGCTTTTAGCGACGCACACTGTACATATTTGATGCGAGGTTGAGTCGTAAGTCGCTAGAGAAAGATAACCCGAGCATAGGAACCCCTGTCGCACTGCCCACCCGCAGTAGCACAACGTCGCATTTTATCGTGAAGCGAACGCGTCCACAGCACACACAGCTTCGGTCGGTTGCCTTTGTACGAAGCTTCGTCGGAAGAGTCAGCGATGTAACGACAATACAGAGTTTCCCGAAGGCGACGTGCTAACCGCGTGACGTGTTTAAAAACACACGAGCAAAGTTCTTGTTCCATCGGAAGCAAATAACTGTCCACGGAACAGTGGAACCTTGTATGGTTCTCACTCTATTTGCCACCATGTTGCAGATATAAGCGGCGTAGCCTACACACACTATTTGCTGAAATAGAATCCGCTCGTCTTCCGCCAGCTAAACGCAGGACCGGCTTAGCGCACGGTTGCGTACGGCGGCGTATCTTATTCTAAAACTCTCTATTGATACGCTATTGTACAGGACACTTTTGACTCGCACAATGTCACATCCTGGCCCCGGATCACGGCGGAAAGGTCGAGGAACCCGAATTCTAAGGAAGGACATCTGCGCACCCCTGGGACAACCCACGGCCATCATTGCATTGTCGTGGGTCATCATTCTTTGTTCTTTTGAAGGGGCAAAACCTTAAGCGGTAAGAAAATGGGAGTGAAAACGAAGACATTGACCAGAGAGGTCAGCCGGCGTTTTGAGCCGATAGTTGGCCGGTTGCCAGAGGGTCGTTAAAGTCGACTGTATATTTTTTTCCTTGCAATATATGCACACGAAGTTGTAGTAAGCGAGTGATTGCAGAAGCAGTTATGATATTATGAGCCGGAGAGTTCAATCTCGTCTGCATTATCTGTGAAGCCGCAACAAGCCCTACAGTCCCTCACGGGTTGTCACGGAATCCGCACAAAAAAACGTGAATGATACAATGCAAGTACATCAACATAGCCGCTGCTTGAGCTGGAAAACTTGTGTGTGTCGTGCCCACTAGTTAAGGTGGTCAAAATGACGGGAAAAAGAAACAACAAGGCGGCCCTCCATCGGCGTAGGATCTTTCGGTGCAGGATGTTTTAGGTGCGGACATTTCGGTGCACGGACATTTCCGTTTCACAGACACTTCACTGCGGTGACTTTTTGGGGTACAAAGATTTCGGTGATGGACGTCTCGGTGCGGACATTTCGGTGGAGGGAGTATCCCAGACATACTTATAACATTTTAGCTGCAGTGTAGAATGTAGTGTAGAGCAGAAGATGTAGTGTAGTGTGGAATTTGCCGTGTAGAATATGACTTTAACGTTAGAGAGTTGCGTTTGGGCCGCAATGCGGGGTATTAAAACATTAGGCCAAGGCGAAGAATTGACTCAACTCGACGTCTACGTCAACTGTTCTCTCTTGTCACCAACATGTCATTTACATTTCAGGTACCGAAGCCATCGTTTTTGACACGCCAACGACATTACTGACTTTGAGGGGTGGCTGTTTTATACCTGTTCACGGAAGGTACACCACTAATCAACGCACAGAATGAACGCCCCAACCAATTGTACTCCAACAAGGCTACCCCACTGGTTGTATTAGGGACGACGTTGTGACCATTCGTGCAGCAGCTGTGACATCACAGGGCATAGAGTTCAGTTTCCGAATCACGTACACTTCCTCCCACTGCAGCTATCAGCCCCCACCTTGCTCCACAAAGAAGAAAATTTCTGTTAGCCTTACTTTTTAAGTACCGCTCTTCTTTCTAGACCTTCTCCATTCTCTCTCTTTGTCAGATTTCCACCAATGAGCACTGTATTGAAACTGAAGGCTCCACAATCGTTCGCCGTCGGCCATACCGCGTCGCACCGACAGAAAGAAAGGTACTTGTAGAAAACGTGGCAGACATGATCAGACGCAACATTATCCATCGCTCGCTAAGCTCTTAGTCTTCCCCTGTCGTCTTGGTGGAGACGAAGGATGGTTCAGCGCGCTTTTCCGCTGATTATTTTGCACTGCACAAGGTTACTCGTATGGATGTCTAACCGATGCCTCGTATTGATGAGGCTCCGGAATGCCTTCAATGCGCCAAGTTTTTTCTAATCTGTAACTGTGGTCCGGCTACTGGTAAATTCCACTGCGCGAGTCGGATAAAGAGAAGACAGCGTTCTCTACTTCTAACGGCCTCTTTGAATTCCATATGATGCAGCAGAAAACGTGCTTCTGCTATCTGGGCGATATTCTTATCTTCGTCCATGTCCTCAGAGCATCGAGAACGTCTGGATGAATTTATACCGTGCATTTCCCGCGGAGGGCTTCAGATTAATCCGAAGAAATGCTGATTCCCAAGCAAAACCATCAAGTTGTTAGCACATGTTGTCAGCAAAGAAGGAATACAGCCCGATCCGGGCAATATATCCGGTGTACCCAATTTTTCCCGACAAGGGAGTCTAAGGACCTTGAGAGCTTGCTCGGCTTGGCTTCCTACTTTCGTTGATTTGTTTATATTGTTTAGCCATGGCTTCATCTTTAAACGAGCGTTTGCAGTCTGGTACGCCTTAGGAGTGGACGAAGGAAGGTGAAGCAGCCTTTCAAGCCGTGAAAGCCCGTATCACGTCCCGATCAGTAATATGACAGTATGATAAATTACGGCCCACCATTCGTCATACGTACGCCAGTGGTCGTGCAATTGCCACTGCTCTTCTGCAGCTTGACGAACAGCTTCAGGAAATAGGGGTTTCCTACGCCATTTTTTCCCTAACTGCTCAGCAAAACTACGCTATTACGAAACAAGAGTGCCTGACAGTGGTACGGGCTCTTAAGAAATTCTTTAGATATCTTTACGGCCATCACTTCACTATCGTGATGTACCAACATGATCTCTGCAATTTCAAGTTTTCGTCTCTGAAGAATCTGTCCATACGCCGGAGTCACTAGAATCTCTGTCTTCAGCAGTACTATTTTAGTCACATATATTTCTGGCAAAAAATATTTGGACGCAGATGTCCTGGCTCTAAGCTTGTTGCCCTCACCATTTTGTGATGCTGGGATGAAGCTTCACAGTACCACAACCCCAGTGCCGCCCGTCACGTTATCAGGCGAAGCTCATCTTCCTGAGTTACGCTTCAGCGGTGAGTTGACGCTTACTGTGCACCAATCATTGACTGCCTTAGGGGCCTCGCATCATCTCCAAACAGCCGTGCTCATCATCAAATTCCCTCTTCTGAAACCACACTTCACCGTCGCGATCACCACCACATTGCCCCAACTGGGTTCCCGTCATGCCCCGATCGCTTCATCACTCAATATATTACGCAACAGCTGGCTGGGCACATTAGTTTTGCAAAGACATACGGCCCAATATACAGTCGCTACTTCTTGCCTCAGCCCACAACACGTGTGGCGAAATACGTCCCCTCTTGTGTCCCTGGCCAGCATCAAAACCGCTCAAACACTCCTCTAGCAGAATAGCTGCAGGCCCGTCCCTGTCCATTCCCGCCATTTCAGACGGTCTGCATTGACTTGTATGGAAACGTACCAGCCACTTAGTGTGGCTACTCGTGGATAGTGGTGGTGGTTGATCACTTCACGAGATACGCAGAAACCAGACCAGTACCTTCTGGGGCAGCTGAGGAAGCGGCTGCCTTTATCCTTTACAACATTATTTTCCGCCATTGCGCACCACAAATTGTCCTTAGTGACGCGGTAGGAGGTTGCTCTCCTCCATTATCAGCCCCAAACCAATGGCCTGGCCAACGTTTTCACCGAACCGTTTCCAACATGAATTTTATGTACATAAGCCCCTACCACCGTTATTCGGACATTGTCCTTCTCTGTGTCCCCTTCTACTATAACACTGCCCTAAAGCATACTACTGGTTACGATCCCTTCTTTCTCGTCTGAGGCCGGTATCCATCCAATACATTCGAGTAATCGTTTTTCTCGGTGCCTGCTCTTTCTTATGTACCAGTTTATATTCAGTGCATTTCATGGCTGGCACACTGCCGGAATCAAGCTCGCTTGTGCATTGAAGTTCACCAAGAAAACCGGAAGACGGACTATGACTGAACCCAGTGCTATGTCTGTTTCCGGCCTGGCGACGAGGTCTTCTTATGGTCTCCTGCCGTTACACCAGGACTTCGTGAAATTTTTTTTCGGTGATACGTCGCCCTCTAAGAGACGTGTTGAGGTAAGCACCGTATCACACAAACAGGCCCGATAACTGACCACCATCGTCACGGTGTGAAAGTAGACCACATGTCATAGGTGAAACACGTAAGACGTCCAACCCCAGACTGACTTTGGGCCATGTTGCCGCTTCCACCCCAGAAGGCACGAAATGTGAGCGCCCTTGGCCATTCCAGCACCGAAAGTTGGGAAGCCACCCTTCGAGCGAGGAATCTGGACTGATTCTAGTGCTCCCTATACATCTGTAGATTACCATCATTCCCAGCTGAAGCCTGAGAACTGCGTCGTCATCCACTGTAGATAGTCGTAATCATACATTTTACGACCACGGGTTCCTCGCTCGAGCTTTTGATTAAACGGTCGCCCTCAATATCGATTGGTAAAGTGAACCTTGTTCTACATAGTGTTACGTGTGTCAGCGATAGAGCGCAGATGTCGCCGACGCAGCGTTCTCTGGTGGCCACGGCAATCGTCCGGAGCTGGTGTGCACCGTTTGGCATGTATCCATCATTCTCATCATCATCATGGGAATCACAAGCATGATCATCACCGCCTAAGCCGCGAAGAAACGAGAACGGGCCCCTTCGTGAGCGCGTGTTCTTTTGTGTGGCTGCTACCAGGCATCTGTGGGACAATCTGCTACAACCGCACGTGTAGCATAGTGAAGAGAATAAAGCTCTCACGCCCCGCGCCTCGCGCCATGACCTTGACGTCATGCGCGAGGTGCCAGGCAGGCATTCCTTCCAACATGGTGTCAGAAGCGGGATGTGCTGACCGCTGCTCTCCGCCTGAACGACACGTCAGCACACCCAACCAACCCTCGTTCTGAAGCCGCTTCTGCCTCGTCTACGGGCCTTCCCTCGACTACAGACCTGCGTACGACCTTCGCGAGCGACTCACCCTCGATGGCCAACAAGAACGGCAGCGCGGCCTCGTTCCAGATCACGGCACCTGACCCGTTCACCTTCTCACCGTCAGACTGGCCCCAATGGAAGAGACGTTTCCTCCGCTACCGGGCTGCTTCAGGGCTCAGCGATCGACCCAAAGAATGCCAGGTGGATGCACTGGTCTACCTCATGGGACCCCAGGCAGAGGACATCTTCAATACCTTCAAGCTGACTACTGACGAACAGAAGAACTTCGACGCAGTGCTTAAGGGCTTCGAGGACTACTTCATACCTCGGCGAAACATCATCTACGAGCAGGCGAAATTCAACACCCGAGTCCAGCTGGATGGTGAGTCAGTCGAAGATTTCGCAACAGCCCTACACGCACTAGCAGATTCTTGTAACTACGGGGAGCTCCGTGAAGAGTTAATTCGAGACAGACTAGTCGTGGGCCTCAAGAACCATAAACTGTCGCAAACTCTGCAGCTTGACCCCAGCTTAGACCTAATGAAGGCGCTAACCATCGCTTGTCAGAATGAAGCAGTCCAACAGCAGCAGGCAGAGCTCTTATCGGGCACGCCAAAGGAAGCTGTCAACCTCGACGCTCTGAAAGTACGGCGTAGTAGACCCGTTAAAGACCCAGTTGCAACGCCACCCCCAACCACACACCACCCGAGGCGTTTCAAGAAATCATGCGGCTGGTGTGACAAAGAGCGTCACGTGAGGGCCATCTGTCCTGCCAAAGACTGCGTCTGCCAGAAGTGCGGGAAAAAGGGCCATTTCCAAACCGTCTGCCGCTCAACAAATGCTCTTCAGAACACCGAGCAGGAGCCAGGTTTCCTGGGCCTCATGGCGACGACGGCTTCATCCAGGTGGGAAGTCTCTCCCCTCGTCGAGTCCCAGACCCTGGTGTTCAAAATCGACACGGGAGCGGATGAGACTGTTATCCCGGAGCGACAATTCCGACAGCTCTTCAAGCACGTCGTTCTGACTTCCCCCGACCGGAGGCTTCAGGGTCCAGATGGAAAGACTCTGCGCATCTCGGGACTGGCAAGGCTTCGTTTCAAGCTCAATGGCTGAGAAAGCGTAGAAAACATCTACATCTTACCCGGTCTGCGCACAGCCCTACTTGGCAAACCAGCCATCACCAACCTTGGCTTGTTCCCGTCTGTGAACACTGTTTTGGATTTAAACATAGAAAGAGATTTTCCCGACGTTTTCCAAGGGCTCGGAAAGCTGCAACAGGAGTATGACATCGTGCTCCAACCTGACGCAACTCCGTTCGCCCTGACGTCTCCACGACGGGTACCACTTCCCCTCTACGAAAAAACCAGGGCAGAGCTACAACGAATGAAGGAAGTTGGCGTAATTACTCCTGTCACGCAACCCACAGCATGGTGCGCGCCAATGGTCGTCGTACTCAAGCCTTCGGGGGCACTCCGAATTTGTGTAGACTACACGGAACTAAACAAGTCTGTACTCCGCGAGTGGCATCCCATCCCAGCTGTTGAACACGCCCTTGGCATGCTTCGAGGAGCCGCATGGTTCTCGAAAATCGACGCAACCTCGGGTTTTTGCCAGATCCCGCTGACTGAGAGAAGCAAATTGATCACGACCTTTATAACGCCCTTTGGTCGTTTTTGCTTCAATCGTCTACCCTTTGGCATTTGCTCTGCTCCTGAACACTTCCAACGACGCATGAGTGACATTCTGCAAGGCCTCGATGGGGTCGCCTGTCACATGGACGACATTCTCATCTGGGGTTCGACCAAGCAGGAACACGATGAGTGACTCCGAAGTACTCTCGAGCGGATTCGACGCGCTAGTGTCACCCTAAACAAGGAAAAATGTCAGTTTGGCGTCACGAAAATCTCGTACTTAGGGCACGTCATCGAGAACAACCATGTTCGACCTGATGAGAGAAAACTCAAAGCCATCACAGAAATGCCTAGGCCAACTTCCAAGACTGAACTTCGACGGCTACTGGGCATGGCGACTTACCTCGGTCGTTTCGTACCGAACATGGCCGAACTTCTCCAGCCCTTGTCCAGCATGCTGTCTTCAAAGCAGGAGTTCGTCTGGGAGGCCGCACAAGAGGATGCATTCGGCAAATGGAAGAAACTGCTGTCATCCAGCCCAGTTCTAGCCGTGTACAGCAACGACAGGCCGACGAAGATCACAGCGGATGCGTCGTCCTACGGTCTCGGCGCCGTATTGCGCCAAAAGCAAGAGAACGGCCACTTCGCTGTTATCGCCTATGCCTCTCGTGTACTTACGGAAACAGAACGTCGATACCCTCAGATTGAAAAGGAAGGTCTCTCTCTCGTCTGGGCATGCGAGAAGTTCCATGACTACGTTTTTGGGATGAAGTTTTGCCTTGAGACCGACTACAAGCCCCTAGTTGCGCTTTTTGGCTCAAAACCCATCGACGACTTAACGCCTCGTCTACAGAGGATTCGGATGCGCTTAATGCGTTACGCCTACGAGGTCGTTTACGTCCCCGGCAAAGAACTGACCGCAGCTGATGCCCTATCGAGGTCTCCCGTAAGCCACGGCGAGACGAATGAGCTCGAGAGAGAGATTGAAGGACACGTGGGTCAGCTGTTATCTACGCTCCCAGTTTCACCACCTTCCTTGGACGAATTGAAACAGGAACAACAACACGACGAACTTTGCCGCCAGCTCCGTGCATTCACGCAGAAGGGTTGGCCGAGCCATCGCGACCTAAAACAAAACCTTAAGGAATTCTGGCCACATAAGGACAGCATCACCGAAGTCAACGACATCCTGATGCATGGCTTTCGGATAGTCGTGCCCAAAAAGCTACAGGAGTCAGCTCTCCGCGTACTGCACGAAGGCCATTTCGGCATCGACAAGTGCCGTGCGAGAGCAAGAAATGCTGTCTGGTGGCCTACGATTGACACCGACATCGAGAATCTTGTCAAGTCTTGCCGGACCTGCCTCCAGCACAGGACTAACCGGAAGATGCCGCTGCAGCCGACAGAATTTCCTGACAGGCCTTGGCAGCGAGTCGGCGTCGACCTGTTCTTCATTGGAGGAGCATGGTGGCTAATCGTCACCGACTACTACTCAAGGTATCCCGAGTTGGCCAAACTCACGAGCCTGAATGCGAGGGCAGTGGTAACTCACTGCAAGTCAATTTTCGCAAGGCATGGAATTCCCGAAGTGGTCATCAGTGACAACGGTCCACAATTTTCAAGGGGACCTGACTCACCGTTTGCAGCCTTCGCCAAAGAATACGGTTTTAAACACGTGACATCGAGTCCCCGGTACCCTCAAAGCAACGGGCTCGCGGAAGCTGCCGTAAAAGTGATCAAGAGCTACCTCGAGAAGACGGGCGATCCCTACAAAACGCTTTTGGCGTACCGGACGAGCCCACTCAAGAACGGTTACTCTCCCGCTGAGCTCCTAATGGGTAGGAGACTCCGCACTACTTTGCCGGCTTCTGCGGACAGCCTAGTCCCCTACCTCCCGGACAGAGACAGGCTGAGGGCATACGAGGCTGAAAGCAGGAAAAAGCAACAGCACCACTTCAACATCCGGCATGGGGCACGAGACCTTCCGGACTTGGACCCCGACACTGACGTATGGATCGTGGACCTTAAAAAATTTGGCACGGTCAAAGAGCAAGCGGAGGAGCCGAGGTCCTAGTGGGTCGACATGGAGTATGGATCTGTTCGCCGCAACAGAACTCACCTGGTCGCAATGCCTCAACATTCCAACGAGTTGCAGCAACAAGAGACAGTCCCGCGGAACGCATTATGCACAAGCAGTGACCATACTCACAGCAAGAGTGGCAGGTGCATAATTTCGCCATCGCGGTTGGAACCGTGACCTTTTTAGAGAGGGGAGGATGTGGGACAATCTGCTACACCCGCACGTGTAGCATAGTGAAGAGAATAAAGCTCTCACGCCCCGCGCCTCGCGCCATGACCTTGACGTCATGCGCGTGGTGCCAGGCAGGCATTCCTTCCAACAGCATCAGGAACAAGTTTCCCTCAAACGCACCTTCTTTTCCTCTCTCCTACTGTTCTTCATCAATTGTTGCGACGTGGCACTGGTGGAGGAACTGGATACCGGAGCGTCTGGTGCCCAGGTCTCCCTCTAAAACCCTGAGCGACCTCCCAGCGTCTGCACGCCCGTACATCGCTGGAGCCGCCACAAGCTAGGCCTACCTCCAGAACACGGCCTCCTGCTTGACACCGCTCTAAGGCGCCAGGTTTCTGAACCAGAGGTTATGTGTCAAGTATAGCTGCCGCCTCACCTGACGCTTCAGTAGCACCGTACTCGTAGCAGATCTGAAGGAACCCATTCCGAGGACGTAGATGACTGGGTGGACTAATTCGAGCGCATCGCCAATTTCATCAAGTGGACACCTGCACAAAAGCTTGAGAATCTCTACTACTCGCTAGAAAAGGGGGCGCGGATATGGTTTGAAAATCGCCAACGAAAGTTAAAGACTTGGGACGAATTCCGTCAGGAAGTGCACGACAGCTTCGCCAGCAGCGACCGCCGAGACATTGCGGAAAATCTTCTAGAAATACAGATACAAAAGCCAAATGAAAGCTTCGTGATGTTTGTTGAGGATATGGCCCGTCTGTTCCGGCGCGCGTATCCCCAAATCTCCGAGCACAAAAAGCTTCGGTATCTGATGCACGGCATCAAAAAACAGCTCATCCCAGGCCTTGTGCGCAACCCACCGCGTACTTGCAAGAATTTATTAAGGAGGCAACTGCCATCGAGCGAGCTGTACAGGAATGGTGCCGCCGGTATGCCCGAACGTCGATCAAATGTCCAAGCCCGTCCGCGGCATCACTGTCCACCTCTATTGGGGACAACAACCTGCGTGAACTTGTCCGCTGGGTTGTTCGTGAGGAGTTGGGAAAGTGCGGAATAGGAATAGCGCCGTCGCAGCCAGCCGTCATCTCGGTTGCGGATGTTGTGAGGCAAGAAATTGGCCAAAAAATATGTGCTCCTGAGCCCCTTCGGGAAGCAATTTCCGCTCCTGAGCTCCGAAACTATCTAATGCCCCAAATAAATTACGCGACTGCTCTCCGCTGTCACATGCCCACCACGCGGACTGCGGCGACCATGCCACCCCCGACGTACTCCCGACCGCAACCTCCTGGCTCTTGGGCAGAAAAGAAATTCCTACCTGGTCCCCAAATCCGCAAGACCGACGTGTGGCGCACCGAGGACCACCAGCCATTGTGCTATCACTGTGGCGAGCCAGGGCATGTTTATCGACGTTGCCCCTACCGCGAGATCGGGCACCAGGATTCCCACCGACCACCCGCCATTATCTGAGTACCTCGCCACGCGTCAGTCTTCTGAGGAGAGTCATCCGTCATGTTCGCCGTCGCCAGCGCGCTATGCTTCACCCACCCTTCGCGATTGCTGCTGCTCACCCACGAGCCGGTCTTCAAGTCCGCGGCGGGTAAACTAAAGGCAGCAACCTTGGAAGGCAAGGTTTCTAGCGGCGAAAGCGCTGTAGACCTCCCAGTACCATGGACGGCTGGCAATGTTGCCGCGGCAAATAAGGATGTCGATGCTATCACGAGTGCCGATCTTTCGTCGCCATCGACGGACACGAGGTAACGGCACTTGTGGACATCGGAGCAAGTTATTCAATAGTGAGCCAGCAGCTCGTGGACCAGCTAAGAAAAGTGAAGACACCATGGTATGAACCACACATTCGAACAGGCCGTGGCCTCTTGATGACACCCGTGGGTACATGCACCGCCAGAGTTAGAATAGGGCACAGCGATTACGTCGCAGCGTTTGTAATCCTTCCGCAGTGCTGTAAGGACGTGATACTGGGAATGGATTTCCTTCAGAAGCACGATGCTGTGATAAACATCCGCGAAGAGTTCGTGAGTTTTTCCAGGAAGGAGACCACCCCACAAGGTCATGAGCAGCGAATACCTCTGCGCACCATCGGCGACACTAGCATGCCCCCGTGGTCATGCGTTTTTATTCGCGTTAAGCACGACGACCTCTCCAGTGACGAAGGAATCGCGGAAGCTATTGGCCCACTTCTACTTCAGCATGGAATCGCTATCACTCGGGGATTGGTCTCCATTACGTGCAGTGTTAGGTTCTGCTCACGAATTTCTCGAACGAGCGTCGCGAAATCGCCGAAGAAACTACCATGGCAGTCTTTGAGGATGTCCGCGACACGGCGGATTGCTTTGTGCTTCAGTGCGACCCGACTCCCAAGGCGACGAGCAAGCTTTTACTTGACGCTAACACGCGCTTACCGCAAACAAAGCGAGGAAAACTCTTGGAAGTGTTGCACAGCTTCACCGAATGCTTCGCGTCAATGTCACGCGTCCGACAAACTCCGCTTACGAAACACTGCATGACCATGGACGAATCTGAGCTCCCCGTTTACCAACATCCCTACCGCGTGTCACCAAAGAAGTGCGACGCGATACGGCGGCAGGTGCAAGAGATGCTCGTTGATGACGTCATTCAGCCTTCGAAAAGCCCCTGGGCGTCGCCAGTCGGTCTGGTGAAACAAGACACCTCGCGATTCTGTGTCGACTATCGCAAACTCAATCAGTTGATGAAAAAGGACGTATATCCGTTGCCTCGAATAGATGACTCCCTTGACCGCCTGCGGCACGCTCATTACTTTCGTCCACGAATTTGAAGAGCGGTTATTGTCAGATAGAGGTCGACGAGCGTGATCGTGAGAAGACCGCCTTCGTAACTCCCGATGGACTGTACGATTTTAGGGTTCTTCCTTTTGGCTTGCGCTCCGCGCCCGCAACTTTTCACCGTATGATGGACACTATTCTATCTAGCCTGAAGTGGCAAACGCGCCTTGTGTACCTAGATGACGTCGTCATGTTCTCAAATATATTCGAGGGAAACCTAGAGCGACTGTCATCTGTCCTCCGGGCCATACGAACCGCATCGCTCACACTCAAGCCGGAAAAGTGTCATTTCTTCTATGAAGAGCTGCTTTTTCTCGGCCACGTCGTTAGCAGCGCTGGAATTAGTGCCGACCGTGACAAGCTTTCAGCTGTTTCTGGTTTCGAAACACCTACTGAATAAAAATTCCTTCCAGCGTTTCCTTGGCCTCATCTCATAATATCGGCGATTAATTGCCACTTTCGCCCACATGCAGCCCCTCTCCCGCGCTTTACTCGCAATGACGTCACTTTTGTCTGGTCCGCTGAACAGCAAGAAGCTTTCGAGTAGCTACGGCGTTGCCTGCAGACCCCACCTGCTTTAGGCCACTTCGACAACGAGGCCGCCACTGTGGTGCACACTGATGCCAGCCATGTGGGTCTACGCGCTGCCCTAGTCCAATGGCAAGATGGTTCCGAACGGTCCATTAGCTGACCGTTTCTGACGGTCTGCTCCGTTCCGATAGCCAGCGAGAGCGCCATTGCGCATGCGTGCGAGAAAGTCCGAAAGCGGCGATACCGGAGCGGGGCCCCGCTCCGCTAACCGAGGCCTCTTAGCGGACCGTCGCCGTAGCTTACGTTACCAAGCGGAATATCAGCATGGCTGCCCCGCGATACGAGCGCGCTCCCGCGAAATAGTTTCTTTAGTTGAAACGCGTGCGACGAAATCGCGAAAGCTCTTCCGAAGAAGCAAAGGTGTCACACTTCTCAGCGAGCTCTTGTACGGAAGAGAAAAACGTCGACTGATGCGCGGGGCTGCTTCTATGCAGCGCCGAGAAAGACAGCCTTGTCTTGGCTATTCCATAGTTTATCGGCTCCTTTAACATGATTTAGAACCATCATACCGTGTAAGGGACTACATTGCAAGAAAAAGGTAAAATAAAGCACTAAACATGCTACTTTACATTACTTCAGCGACCAAATTCCAATTCGTATCTTTACTTTTCGATGACTTTTTGGTTTGCACACGCACAGGGCACGACCACTGACGCGAATCATTCCCCGTCGAGGGAGATACGATTATTGCTTAGCTAAAAGTCTTTCTGCCGCTGACGCTGCGGTTGTGCTTAGCGGGCCGTCGGGAATATAGTGGAACGTCAAAAAGGGTCAGCTAAAACTCTCTATTGCCTAAGCAAGCCGAACGCCGTCACGGGCCAAAAGCAATTACTCGGCCACCGCAAAAGGAGTGATTTGTGGTTGTGTGGGCCGTCCTCATATTTGTTCCGTACCTGTATGGCCGTGCGTTCAAAGATATAAGCGACCATCTCTAGGTGTGCTGGCCTACAAACCTGAGAAACCCATCTGGCCGCTTGTCACGCTGGAGCCTCAGACTCCAAGAGTTTGATATGACGTTCGTCTACAAATCTGGTAAGCGGCATTAAGATGCCGACTGCCTCTCGAGAACGCCTGTCGGTAACGCGCCCGCTGATGACTATGACATCGAAGATGGACCACTGATTGGAGTCCTCCGTGCGGGCATCATTTCGGAACAGCAGCAGGAAGACCAAGAACTGCTACCACTGATCGACTGCTTGCAAGGCGATGCCAGCAGCCCGCCTAAATCTTTTATTAGAGGTCTGCCAACATTCTGCCTTCGCAGTAGCGTGTTATACAAACGAAACTTCGCCCCCAATGGCCAGGGTCACCTTCTTGTTCTTCCGTCACCGTTACGAAACGACATCTAGCAGGCTTTTCGTAATGAGCCAGCCACTGGCCACCTTGGTTACGCACGCACGCTTGCACGAATCAAGAAGGCGTATTACTGGCACAAGCTCGCGTTGAACGTGAGGAAATACGTCTGAACTTGTCGAGACTCCCAGTGATGCAAGGCGCAGCCCGGCAGGCCAGCCGGATTTCTCCAACTAATTCAAATTCCCCAAGTGCCGTTCCAGCAAATTTGAATAGACCTGCTTGGCCCCTTTCCAACCTCTACAGCGGAACACGGGTGGTTCTACTTGACCAAGTAGCAGAAAAAAACTCTTCTAAAGGTCACCGCGCTTGAAGTGGCACAGTTTTTCCTCACACGGATAGTTCTCCCACATGGGGGTCCCAAAGTTATTATTAGGGACACTGGAACCACATTTACCGCAAAACTTCTGCACCAAGTGCTCACACTCAGCGGCACGTGTCAACGAAAAGTCAGTGGCGTACTACCCTCAGATCAACGGTTTAACGGAACGGATCACCGAAACCATTGCCGACATGCTCAGCATGTACGCTGATGTTGAACACCGGACCTGGGATGCAGTCCTCCCCTACATAAAGTTTGCGTACAATACGGCCCAGCAGGAAATGACTCGAATGATACCGTTCACCCTCCTCTACGGCAGAGAAGCTCCAACAATGCTGGACGCCATGCTGCTTTGCGACATCACCGACGAATATGACATCTCCTCCCAGGAATTCGTACAACGCGCTGAGGAAGCCCGGCAGCTTGCCCGCCTCCGCATCACCGAACACCAGCGCCTGCACGCCTCCGGCTACGACCTTCGCCGCCGTCACGCAGCATTTGCACTGGCTGACCTTGCTTGGGTTTGGATACTCGTTCGACGTCGGGGGTTATCCACAAAGCTTCTGCCCAAATATTTCGGGCCGTACAAGGTACTTCGTAAACTTAGCGAAGTAACTTGCGAGGTGGTACCCGAGAATTTTGGTGTTGCAGGTCGTCGTCGATCTCGGCCAGAGACGGTCCATGTAGTGCGTTGGAAACCGCATGTTTCGCGCTGAGCCGACTTCACAACCATTCTGGCTTCGGACCCTCTTGACAGTGATCTTCAGCATTGGGACGATGCTATTCCGGAAGGGGGATAGTGTTACGTGTGTAACCAGCGACACAGTGCAGACGGCGCCGACGCAGCGTTCTCTGTTGGCCACGCCAATCGTCCGGAGCCGGTGTGCGCCATTCTGGCGTGTCTCCATCGTCCTCATCATCATCATAGAAATCACAAGCATGATCATCACCGCCTAAGCAAGGAAGAAGACCAGAACGTGCGTCTTCATGAGCGCGTGTTCTTGGTGTGACTCTACCAGACTGTATTTTTGCGCTTAAGTTTCACTCATGGAAATTGTTCACCAACTAGCTCGTCTCTCCATTTTGCTTCAGTGTACCAGACATCAGGCACACGTTTCCCGAAATACACCCTCTCTTCCTCTCTGCTCATGGCCTTCATCAATTGTTGCGACGTGATACCATATATATATATATATATATATATATATATATATATATATATATATATATATATATATATATATATATATATATATATAAAAGAAATATTACTTTGGAGAAGGTAGCGGCCTCAGACCTCTGCGAGCGTTTCGGCAAGGCGACTTGTCTTTTTCAACGCATCAGGGTTCATCTCTGGCACACTGTTGTATATATACAGATGTAGCTGGAGAGAGAGGGGGGAGATGGTTAAGAGCGGGGCCGGAAGGAGGACAGCAGAGTGGTTCAACGGTCGGTTGAAAGGAGCGAAATAGGGAGAGAGAAAGGGAGGTGTGGTTATTGTGACAGGACCCCGCAGTAGAGAAAGAGGGAATACTACGAGACGGTCGGAGAAAACGGGGGAATGGTTTAAGCTGGGCTGCGGTGGGACCGGGCAACCTCAAAGGAGGCTTCCCGGAAGTTCGGGATGAGAGGGCGTCTTGGGGGTGCAATGGCAAGGTTAGTGAACTGTGTGTAAGAGAGAAAACTCGTAAACAGCAACAGCCCGTATGGTTCGAAGAAATCCGACTGGGGAGGTCAGTGTTCGCAGAATAGAAGGCGTATGCGTGGGTACAACACACGCGGAGCTTTGCGGTACATTCAAGGACTTCTGTTCTGTTTTCTTTGTTTTTTTTCTTTTCTTCCTTTTTCCCTCTTGCGTGTGTGTGTAATGCAGGTAGTAAGACGGAATGCCGAAGGTCGATTGAGGCGAGTGCGCGTGGTTAACGAAATCGGCTAGGAGCAAGACAGGAAAAAAAAAGAAGGAGAAAGGCACAGAAATTGCATTCAAGTATCAGCTTTAGAGATGGGCAGGCAGGAATGTTGGGAATGGAGATGGCCACAGTTTGTAAGAGCATTATTTTACTGTTCGATTCAGATACCGTAAGGTTTCTCAACTTCCTTTCGAAGCATTGATTCCAGCCGGCTCCAGGCAGTTGAATATATGGGTTAAGTACGTTTCTCTGTATTTGCGGTCGCTTGGAGAATTAGAGTTCGATTCTCTGTATTTCCGGTCCCTTGGAGGCTTAAAGTTTGACTGCAGAATATAGAGCTTGAGATCATCGAAGTTGTGTTTCGACTGGTTGAAGTGTTGCGCGACTGCTATGGAGGTACTGTTATGAGTGTCGGCCCGATGTCCATTCAGGCGTAAGTTCATAGGTTGACTCGTTTCTCCAATAAACTGCTTTTGACAGGATGAGCATTCCACCATATAAACAACGTTAGAAGAATTGTAAGTGAAGCTTGAAATATTCTTGTGAACGTATTGGCTGGCAGTGCTATTGACAATGCAATCCGTCTGCAGATGTTTGCAGGTCTTGCATCTAGGGCGAAGGCAAGGGCTGATGACTGGTTCCTGGGAGGCGCTAATTTTGGCATGCACTAAAATGTCTTTTAGGTTCCTGTTTCTTCTGTAGGTAACTCTTGGGGTTTCCAGAAACGTCTTTTTAAGTCGGTCATTACTGGCTAGAATGGGGTAGTATTTCCGCAGGATATTGTTTGTGTTAGGGAGCGCGTTTGAGAATGTGGTTATTAAAGCTGGTGGTCGGGCGCATTCGTTTCGACGTTGTTGCTTGAGCACTTCGTCCCTTTCTAGCTTGGATGCTCTTTCGTAAGTCATATCCAGCGAGCGGACCGGGTGATTCCTGCTTGCCAGGGTGGACTTTAGTTCATTTATGTGTTTTATATAGTCTGTGTAATCACTGCATACTATTCTTAGTCTGGTAGCATGTCCTACAAAGATACTTGTTTGCAGTGTCGTAGGTGATGACTAGTGTAGTCTAGGTACTGTTGCCTGTCCGTTGCTTTCCTATAAAGCGTGGTTTTCAGTTTACCACTGTCAAGAACAACAGTGGTGTCTAGGAAGTTCACTTGGTTATCCGAGTACGGGCGTGAGAACTTAATGGTCGGATGCGAAGAATTAAGATGCGAAATGAAACTTTCTAGGGCTTTGCGGCCGTGCTCCCAAATTATGAAGATGTCATCTATGTATCGAAGACAAACCTTCGGCTTGAGGGGGAAATACTCTAAGAGGGAAACTTGAAGTTGTCGAATAAAAATGTTGGCGTAGGTGGGTGCGAAAGGAGCGCCTATGCTAGTTCCAAAAACTTGCAAGTAGTAAGATGAGTCGAACTCGAAATAGTTCAGAGTTAGAACTAATTTTAGTAAAGTGATGTAGACTTCCAACGCATGTTGGTGCCGGTTTTCTGCTAAGGCCTTTGATATCGCTTCTATTCCTTCGGTGAGGGGAATGTTCGTATACAGGGCGGAGACGTCGAGCGTGACCTGAAGGGCGTCATTGGGTATGTGCCCACCATCGTTTATTGCTTCTATTAAGCGGAGGAAGTGTGGGGAGTTCTTAACTAATGAAGGAAGAGAAGTCGGAATGTCTGCCAAAAGGTGATTTAGAAACACACAGTGTTTCCGTGGGGGGGTTGTTGTTAGAGACTATGGGCCTTCCCGGAATGTCAGCTGAGAATAATGCTTCTGTGGCGACTTTATGGAATTTGGGGAGGAGGTAGAAACGTCCTGTTTGTTTGTTCTTCGGTCTCATGAAGTTTAGTTCTGTTGTGGTGAATTATTCTCTGGCCATGGGGTCTGTGAGAGTGCGAAGGATCATTTGACTGTATTCGTTGCTGGGATCATGGTGTAAAAGCTGGTAATGACAATGCTTGGTAAGCTGCCTATAGGCCTCATCTTTATATTTTTTCATTGGTAAGATTACAACGCTACCTGCTTTGTCTGCAGGTTTAATAATTATGTCCGTTCTGGCTGCTAGGTTATTTAGAGTGACTTCTTCTGAGGGGGCGAAGTTCTTGCATTAATTTGATTTCTTGCTTGGGATTATTTCCTTTGATACTGATTTTATATACACATCGAGTTCTCGAGATTCTTCGGCATCGGGCGTCCAAGTGCTTGGTGCACGGAGTGCGTGGTCATTGATTTGACTATTGTCTTCCTTATCGGAAAATAATTCCTTCAGCCTCATTCTGTGTGAAAATTCGGTGAGATCCTTGTGTAACTCTTATTCATTCACGTGGTTGTTCGTAGGGCAGAAACTGAGGCCTTCTTCTACGATATTTTTTTCGGTTCTCGATAATGTTTCTGAAATATACATAACGTTGCTGTTACACGTGACGGGAGAGGCGGATATAACATTCTGTTCGGGAACAGGTGTCATGTTGCTGTTACTCCTACTGTGGGAACTAGATTCTGCATTTTAGTTATTGGCGGGAGAGAAAAATTCCACCGTATCAGAATCTGATGTGTCTGCGGGAGCCGTCAGATGATTTAGTGCCACGTCTTCAGGCTTAGCGAAAACAGGAGATTCAATGGTGCAATGTCTGTCAGGCAAAAGGAGCTGGTCGCGTTCAAATTTACCTGTGTTTTTTGCACAGCTCGTGTTCCTGACGGTTTATAAAGGCATCAAGATCAATTTTCTCTTGCTCAATTAGTGGAATGATTTCAATCTACTCAATAAAACACTAAGTTGTTTGTCACAGTGCTCTCTGAGAATTTCTAGAAGGGAAAGCAATGCACGCTTCAAAGTGTCCTACCATTTACTTCTAGTAGAGGGGGGGAACTCCAAGGGAACAAATACCTTTAAGGCGGAGGCCTTTGGGGATTTTCCTGGTTTGGAGGTAAGAGGAATAGGCGTTGAGGTGAAATCTGTAGTGTGTTTTGTTTTCCTGCGAGTTTGCGAACCCTAAGGAAAGTGCGGGATTTGAGGGGCAAGGCGTGCGGTCCACTCGGTGCAGGTCATTTTCGTTTGTTCCGAGTGGACCTACGGGATGGTTCTTTTTTGTTCGGAGTCTGTTGTTTAGGGGGGCTGTTAGGGGTGATGTCCACGACAATGCCTGTTTGGGTGCTTGTTTGCGTTTTAGTCCGTATTAGTGTCTGTGTGAACATTGAGCGGGAAGTCCTTGGTGGGTCGGGATTTTGTTCTCCGATGTGCTGATCAGCTGGAGTTGTGGCTGCATCTACCGTTTGTGCGCTCGTGTCGCATGTGGGGTTCTTGGGGGGACAGGGTGGTTCCCTACTGTTGGGAATGTCAGGCTCGGTCTGCGGGTCGGTGCTGGCCACTGACGGGCCGGTGGTGCGGGTAGTGGAGAGCGTCACTTCAAACGACTTGGTCAGCCTGTACTTGATGTTATTTGCCATTATCTAAACACCTCGGAAGTTAGAGTGTAAACCGTCTTTGAGCAAATTTCCGGGGGGGGGGTCATGATAGATTTCTGTGTGCTAGAGATGTCCACGTTTTGTTGGGTGGGTTTAGGTCAAGGAGGGCGTCGTTGAGCTTAACTGTTCGCTCGTAGTGAGCTGTCAGTCTGTGTACCTGGGGTGTGAGTGGCTGGTGATTCTTATCAATTCTGGGCAGCACTGTTGTCAGGGTTATCTCCACGTTGGGTCGTTTGGTCTGAACATCTTGTACGAGAGATTTGATGGCTTCGAAAGTGTTTTCAGCGCTGTTGTAATTCAGATCGTTAGTTCCGAAATGAAGAATGAAGTGTGTGATGTTGCGTCGGGCGGAATTTATGAGCTTCCTAATGTCCTGTGTTGTGGCGCCGCTTTGGAATATAATGTAAGGTGCATGTTGTCCAGACGGAAAGTGATCGTGGATGTACGTGAAGTGGCTGTCTCCAATTAGAGCTACGTGTGCCAGAGAGAAGAGAGGTTGCTTACCTCTTCCCGTCATCTTCGTAGATGAAACCCAGGGAACGAGAGGGCTTTGAAGATGGTCACAAGATATAAATATTACTTTGGAGAAGATAGCGGCCTCAGACCTTTGCCAACGTTGCGGCAAGGAGACTTGTCTTTTTCAAGGCATCAGGGTTCATCTTTGGCACACTGTTTTATAGATACAGATTGAGTTGGAGAGAGAGGGGGAGGTTGTTAAGAGCGGGGCCGCGAGGAGGAGAGCAGAGTGGGTCAACGGTGAGTTGAAAGGACCGGAAGGGGTGGTTATTGTGTATATATATATGTATATATATATATATATATATATATATATATATATATATATATATATATATATATATATATATATATATATATATATATATATATATATATATATATATATATATATATATATATATATATATGCGCCATGCCTATTCACCGTCCACCGCTGTGGCCAATCTCTCACCTGTACATAACCATTATAATCGTCATCTGTACATGATCATCATCATGAGTGTCTCAGTTGTGGAGTCACGTTCCGACGAGTAAAGGTGGAACCGCTCGATCTGCTGCCTTCCTGAGAGAAGCGTCCTGTCTCCTTACAAGTGGTGGAGGTTGCGCTTTCTTCCGGTTTCTACCTAGTCCAGCTACACCCCTGGAGCTCCGTTCCGGCCGCCTTTTGTCGGCGCGAAGCCCTCCGATGGAGCGAGAGAGCGCCCCGAATGCACCCGCTTCTGCCTCACCGCCATTCCTGGTGACCTGCCACCAGCGCGAACCCCCGTTCTTCCGTGGCCTTCGTGGTGACGACGTCGAAGACTGGCTGGAACAATACAACAGGGTCAGCCAGTTTAACAGGTGGGACGACGGCTTTAAGCTTCAAAATGTCGGATTCTACCTGACCAAAGTTGCCGAGACATGGTATTTGAATAACAAGGATAGGCTGGCCGATTGGGCTACATTCACCGAAGAGCTTCGCAAGGCTTTCGGCGTTTCGTCCGCTCGCGTGGATGTAGCAAAGAAGGCACTTGAAACCCGCATGCAGCATTCCGATGAAACGTACGCGTCGTATATAGAGGATGTCCTCGCTCTTTGCCGTCGCGTTAGCCCAGATATGTCGGAAGGCGACAAAGTCAAGCACGTCCTTAAGGGAATCGCTGATTTTGCCTTTAACGCCCTCGCGCTGCAAAATCCATCAAGCGTACACGGCATCAGGGCCGCGTGTCAGCGCTTTGACCAACTTCACGCGATCCGCCTACAGCCGGCTACGGGACTCGCTCGTCTTCTGACAGAGCCTGAGTTGCGAGCTTTGATACGCAGCATCATCCGCGAGGAGCTCCAGCAACAAAGCTCCCTTAACTCCTGTGCTCACGGTGACCGCTGCTCCCAGCCAGCAACTGATTTGCGAGAAGTCATCAAAGAAGAGTTGGCGTCAATGACTGGCAGTCCTCGCAACTGTCATCCAGTTGCTCCCATCGGTGCTTCTTACGCGGACGCACTGCAACGACCACCCGTTGTGCCAGTGGACCTTCCGTCATCTCCGACCATGCTCGGCCAGTTAGCAGCCATCTCGCCCCGACGTTCCGTGCAGAGTACTTATTCAAACTGGCGGCCACGCTTTGCCGTTCGTTCCAACGAACGCCCGGTTTGCTTCTACTGCGGCATTCGAGGCCATATCGCGCGTTTCTGCCGACGACGTCTGCAAGATGAACGGAGAGGCTACGCACCTTACGAACATGACGTCCGCTTCAACTACACCCTTCAAAGACCTGCCTACTCTCCTGGACAGCGCTCTCCGTCCCCTCAAGATTCAATGGACCGTTGGCGCAGTGGTCGTGACTCGCGACGTCGTTCACCCACGCCTCCCCGTCGTTTTGTGTCGCCCATTCGCCCCGTGTGTCGCGACCCTGACCTCCAACCAGAAAACTAGGCGCTGCAGTTTGTGGAGGGAAAACTGCATCGTTTGGACTGACTGAAACTCCTCCAGAGCGCCCGTCAAATGTTTTATCTGTGGAAGTGGAAGGAATTTGTGTGCAAGCCTTAGTTGACACCGGAGCCAGCCTTTCTGTTATGGATTCTAATCTGTGTGCTCGTCTACGAAAAGTGAAGACCCCTTACTCTGGCCCTTCGTTATTTAATGCAAACGGACATGTTATGCGGCCTGTCGCAAGTTGTACTGCACGAGTCTTCATCGGGAAAGATCGTCATCACATCCGATTTGCGGTCCTATCACAGTGCTCTCATGAACTGATTTTGGGATGGGACTTTGTCTTCAGCTTCCGCCGTTATATCCTGTCACCATCCAGCTATTCAAATTACAGATACAGAGTTTACAGCTGCTGCGAACTCGTGGCATCAGTTTTTGACTCTGCATGCTGACCACATCCTCCCGCCCGGTTGCGAAGAAGTCTTGTCGGTTTCATCGGACAACATTTTTGAAGGTGACGTGATAGCTTCTCCTGCGAGCCGCTTGATTCCCCGAGGAATCGCCATGTCTACCTGCCTCGTTCGCTTTTCGCGGGGATTTGCAGCTCTGGCAGCGCTCAACACCACCAATGAGCCCATATTGCTACGTAAGGGCATGACCGTTGCCTCAGTAGTCGACAGCGAGCCTCTTTCGATCTTGTCTGACACCGGTACACCTTCGCTCACGCGGCATCGTGCCCCCTCGGATGATGTGCCTGGCATTGCTGCCACTGTTAGCCCAGATCTCACGGCGGCGCAGAGGGAACGATTGCTGACCGTTCTGCAGAAGCACAGCGCATCCTTCGACGGGACTTCCAGCACACTGAAACGTACGTCGGTCGCCGCGCATCGGATTCAAACCGACGGCTCAGCCATTGTACGCCGTCGCCCGTACCGAGTATCTTCGCACGAACGAAAAATTATAGAAGAACAAGTTTCCGACATGCTAAAGCGCGATGTCATACGCCCCTCATCAAGTTCGTGGTCATCGCCGGTTGTGCTTGTGCAGAAGAAGGATGGTTCAGTTCGATTCTGCGTTGACTACCGTGCGTTAAATAAGATAACTCGTAAGGATGTATACCCGATGCCTCGCATTGATGACGCGTTGGACAGTCTCCAAGGGGCAGAATATTTCTCTAGTCTTGATCTACGCTCCGGATATTGGCAGATCCCGATGCACGAAGAGGACAAAGAAAAAACTGCCTTCGCTACACCAGACGGGCTCTACGAATTCAACGTGATGCCCTTCGGTCTGTGTAACGCTGCGGCTACATTTGAGCGAATGATGGACACTGTGCTCCGTGGGCTCAAATGGAAAAGCTGTCTTTGCTATCTGGACGACATCGTTGTTTTTTCAACTACGTTTCATCAACACCTGCAACGTCTAGATGAAGTGCTTACGTACCTCTCAAATGCAGGGCTGCAGCTGAATACAAAAAAAGTGCACTTTCGCCAGCAAATCTATAAAAGTATTGGGACACGTCGTCAGCAAAAATGGAATCCAACCCGACCCAGAGAAAATTTCCGCCGTTCTAAATTTTCCCCGTCCACTACAACAGAAAAACCTTCGCAGCTTCCTTGGGCTAGCATCATATTTTCGCCGCTTCATCCGAAATTTCGCGACTATTGCTTCTCCCCTGCACCACCTCCTGCGCCCTGGCATCGCTTTTGATTGGAATGAGGAGTGCGAACGGGCTTTCCAGTCCCTTAAAGTCGCCCTAACATGGAATCCAGTGCTTGCCCATTTTGATGATGCTGCGCCAACCATTCTGCACACGGACGCCAGTGGCCAGGGCATCGGAGCAGTCTTGCTACAACTTGACTGTCATCAGCGGGAGCGAGTAGTCGCCTATGCTAGTCGGTCCCTCACGACAGCAGAGCAGAACTACACCATTACAGAGCAGGAGTGCCTCGCTGTTGTGTGGGCCATTCAAAAGTTCCGTCCTTACTTATACGGCAGGCATTTTATGGTCGTCACGGACCACCACGCGTTATGCTGGTTATCCACGCTCAAGAACCTCTCCGGACGCCTGGGACGTTGGATTCTCCGTCTCCAGCAGTATAATTTTACCGTCGCCTACAAGTCGGGAAAGAAGCACATTGACGCAGACGCCCTTTCACGATGCCCTTTGCCGCAATCGTCTGCCTCTACCTTCCCTGCAAACCACGCCACTCTATCGGTCACACCTATTCTTCATGCAATGGTTGATAATCCAGCTAACCTGCCGGAACTCCAGCGAAGCGACACTTATTGTCGCACAATAATGGACAGGATGCAAGGCTCCACACCTCCCAACAGTCGCCTACGTCGACAGCTAAGGAATTTCCGGCTTGTGCATGGAGTCCTCCATCGCTGCAGTCATCACCCTGAAGGCAGCAGGTGGGTCCCCGTTGTACATCAGCCGCTGCGGAGAGCCATCTTAGAGGCGTTTCATGATGACGCCACGGCAGGACATCTTGGTTTCGCGAAAACCTACGACCGCATCCGTAGTCGCTACTTTTGGCCTGGACTCTCCACAAACGTGGCCAAGTATACTTCCTCTTGTGCCAAATGCCAACACCGGAAGCGCAGTACGTCACCTGCACCCGGTCCGCTACAGCCGCTTCCTTGTCCGTCAGTACCTTTTGAATCGGTGGGCATTGATCTGTACGGACCGCTTCCTTGCACACCAGCCGCCTACCGCTGGATTGTGACTGCGGTTGATCAGTTAACCCGATACGCCGAGACATCACCCCTAAGATCTGGATGCGCCCAAGAAATCGCCGATTTTGTTCTACAATGCATCGTGTTGCGTCACGGTGCACCTCGCGTGCTTTTGAGCGACCGAGGCAGGGCCTTTTTACCTCAAGTTCTTGCCGAAGTGCTTCGAGCTGCCAATACCGTTCATAAAACGAGTAGCAGATACCACCCGCAGACTAACGGCCTTACCGAACGATTTCATAGGACTCTCTCCGACATGCTGTCAATGTATATTAAGCCAGACCACACCAACTGGGACCACGTTCTCCCTTTTGTAACATTTGCCTATAATACGGCTGTTCAGCGCACCACCGGCTATTCACCTTTCTTCCTCGTTTTTGGCCGTTCCCCTTCCTTTGTTATGGACACTGCTTTCTTCACTGCTCCGGTGTCCCCTGCAACTCCGTTTTCCGACCAATTCATCTCACGGGTCAATCACTGCCGTCAGCTCGCCCGCCTGAACACTGAAGCCATGCAGCAACAACAGAAAACGCAGTATGATGCCACTCACCGCGACGTCCATTTCCGCCCTGGCGATAAGGTGTTACTCTGGACGCCAATCCGCTCACCTGGCTTGTGCGAGAAGTTTTTGCACCGGTATATTGGCCCCTACATCGTCACCGAGCAAACTTCTCCGGTAAATTATCGAGTGTCCCCGGCAACTGTCTCCACAGACCGTCGCAGGCGTGCAAGTGAAATTGTGCACGTTTCTCGCATGAAGCGTTTTATCCACCGTGCATCTTAAATTCCCGCGGCCCGGCGGCCGCTTCGAACCACGAGGGGGGGGAATGTGAGCGCTTACTTGTGTACTCGTAGACTCGTGGAACTGTCGTAGACCATGCCTATTCACCGTCCACCGCTGTGGCCAATCTCTCACCTGTACATAACCATTATAATCGTCATCTGTACATAATCATCATCATGAGTGTCTGAGTTGTGGAGTCACGTTCCGACGAGTAAAGGTGGAACCGCTCGATCTGCTGCCTTCCTGAGAGAAGCGTCCTATCTCCTTACAATATATAAATATACAGATATAAAGTAAGTGAAGATACAGACGACACACAAGAAAAACATTAAAACATAAAAGTTTACACTTCTTTTCGTGAGATCACAGGATAAGCTGATTGCAGTGTTATATGTACCAAATGTAGCAAGACAAAGGGTTGGGAAAGGAAAAGCAGCATGTTAATACAATGTGATTGGGTGAACATGATTGTGGCTTAGGAATAATTTTTGGCTTACGAATACTCAGTTTGTTCACCTTCTGTTCCGCAATACGCTGCACAGAGTCAAAACATGAAAATTTTGCGAGACTTTGTCTAGAAATGTCCTTGCTTTTCAAACACTCCAGAAATAGTTGCTCTCGACATTGGCTTATCGTGCCAGCATCGAAAAAATTGTGCCACCTATAAGGGAGACCGCGAAACAACATTTATAAAGTACATTGAAATTTTTGGTGGGTTTACAGTGCAGAATGCTACATTGGACTGCGAGATACGCCATAGAATATGACTCGGTAAAAATAAAAAATCCTGCCATCTCCACTAAGTGAATGATGATGAGAGGGGCGAAGCTAAAACGCTTATCGGTAAAACCGTGAAACATTCGCCCACACATCATATAAAATCTCGACACGTTGTTATAAGTGTTTTTGACGGCGCGCACCATCTGATTGAGTTAAGGACATAAGGCGCCTTCGTAGCTATGCTCGTGTCTCGGTTTGTAGCGCACTGGAAAGAGCGCCACGTACCTCCCATCGCTGCCAGAGAGTCATGGGATCGAAACCGGGCAGCGCAACGTGAAGACCACCACTCCTCGCTCGCAAAGCTTGAGACTTCCCACCACTCCGTTGACAAGCCCGTCGACGGAGTCGATATTTGTGGTGATCATGTAGGGCTTGTTTGGGATGATGAGAATCTTCATGGGTAAGTGGCCAAATTGGGTGTGCGACATTTTAGCCACCTTGGCGGTCGCGTTCTGCAGAGCGTCTTGCGTCGCGTACCCCCGGAACGTGTCTTGATCTCGCACACGACGAACGACAACCTCTTCTTCTTCCTCTTATCCTTGTTGGGTAGAAACAAACACGTTGAACATTTTGACCTCTTCGTACAATCTTTGGTTGGCCAATCCCTTGGGGCATCCTTCCACAGTCATCTTCAGCGGTATGTACACGGCGCAACGAGGGACGGGACAGCGCCCGAGCAAGAGGAGCGGTGCCCCTAATAAACGGAAATCCGTAAATCGGGTGAAATATGCGATGACATGGGTACTCTAGCTTTTTGCCTCCATATGAAGCGTGTAAACAGTGGTCGGGATTGAACCCCTGTCCTTGGGAGAAGCATCGCAAATCATTGACCACTTAACTATCATGCAGACGAGCATGTGTCTGAAGACGGTGAGCAATGTGTACTGTAATGTTTCTAAATGCAAAAGAATGAAAGTGATCAAGCACACTAAAAACAGATCTGTAAATATTACAGATACGCTTGGATGGGTTTTTGGTAGCTCCGCCGTTCGTTTTTACGCCTGATGAGATTAAGGAGTACGCCAGCTTCTCATCGCGTGCTTTTTCCAATCAATCTGATTTTGTGTTCTACGAGAGCCACTTCACCTTGGACGACGTGGTCCAATCGTTTAAGGTAAGCAAACTCTTCGCTAGTCACTACACTGACATATTTTGTCTCTGTTACGCATAAACTCGATCGAGTGAATTATGCTATGGTCACTAAAATTTCTGCGGGCCATGGAACAAATATACTCAAGTGTAAAACTTTGCGACATGAAACAAGCTACCTGGATCAGAAAGAAAACTAGAGTAGGCGAGATCATAGTTCAAATATAGAAAAACAAATAGAATTGTACAGGCGATGTAATTAGATGAACCGAAGACCGGTGCAGAATTAGGGAAATAGAGTAGAGCAGAAGGGGAAGCTCATTGTTTTGATGTAGAGATCAAAAAAATGAAATTCGGATGTAAACTGTGGACAGGAACAGCGCAGGGAAGAAGCAGTTGGAACTCACTTAGACATGCCTTCGTCATGCAGTGGCCTAAGTAGGCTAATGATGAATATGACGGTGACAGTTTTGACTGATCGATATTCTTGGTTGGGAACGATACTCGCTCCCTATCGGTGTGTGAATTTATGGCCCATTCTGCCGTCCATATAAGATCCACTGAGCCCTCTCGTGGATTTTGGCTTGTGAATATGGAGCACCACGCGTTATTTTTAATGGGGACAAATTTTGAATGGCTGTTTTGCAGTCTTTCATCATAATTGCGGTAAAGGCGCGATGTATAAAAACAAGGCTCTGTAGCCTCTTCCGCGACAGTGGGGAAAATGGCTATGAATTGGATCAACGGAGTTGTGACCGGCGATCGCTACAGCCTACCCTACGTGACGTTTTTTGGCCACAGCAAGAAAGTACACTACCCCGCGATACATTTCGGAGCCGTCCCGGAAACTTCACCTGTCATCCCGAATTATGAATTATGAGCAGAGATGGGCAATCAATTTTGAGTGTTGACGAGTTCGCAATGTGTTCTCAAGAAAGGAACTTCTGTACCGTGTGAGTGAGATTTATGCATCCTCTCAGCTACGAGAGATGTCTTTTATTGATCTCTTTAGCCGTTTTGTAGACTCTTTGTTAGGCGTGTCATTAGACGCATTGGGGGGACATTGGTAGGCAAGCTCTACATTGTCCTATAAAGAACAATTATGTCCTCCAGTGTGGTTTGCTGCACAAATGTAAGGCATAATGCACAGAAGTAGGCTAATACAGAAGGCTTTGTTTAAACGTAGTCGGTGTCCTTCATCATTACAGTAATTGTGATTGGCTTCTTTTAAACAGTTCAACAAGAGGGCACCGTGAGAGTCTCCTGCCTAGGGAGCTCTGTGTTAGAGACATAAGCTGCCCCAGGTCGTGGCAAAAACGTGATTTTAGAAGCCGTGGGTGGCGTGTGCTTCAGCACCCAGAGAGAGATTTCAGGTAACGTAGCCGGTCATTCTGTGGTGTCCGTACAAGTAATTGGTGTATCGGATCTGACTCGTTAAGACCAGTCAGGACTGCCTGTTTTCATACTACATCTGCCCGTCCTTGGAGGGTGCACTCAATGGGCTCAACGCTTGCCCCTGGAACACTTGGAGTGATATGGAACGCGCACATTCCTTACACAGAGGGGTGGGATCTGTCTCAGTGCCTGGGCGACAGGCAGGAGGACTAGGAGGAATGGGAATGACCACTCTTAAGCCAATGTGTACGCTCGGCTCGCATTTCACTTATGAACATTGAAAAGTCGAAATAGTAAAAAAAAACAACTTTGACTTCATCTTAGGTGAAAAACCAGGAACAGTGAAAGTCATCTAGGTGCAAATGAAGATTTATGGATAGTAGTCCTGCGGTCGGTCAGACATGCCTAACGTGGGTAAGAGTGCTCTCGCGTAACGCAGCGAAAGGCGCTTATACAATCGACGGCTATAAATGCGGTATTCTTGGCTGGTCACCATATTTACACCAAAGAGATTTGCATAATTAGATCAGGGTAGACAACTTAACGCAAAAGCCAACCGTTGGCGTCGTGCTGCACCCGCGTGTTAAATGTGTCGGGTAAGCTGAGCTAGTTCAAACGCCCACAGGACTTGGCTCCCCTCGACTTCTGTGAAGGCAGAGAACTCTTCCAAAAGAGGATCAGGGAGCCTACATGTGCGCGTAATGAGGCAAGGAGCAGCGCAGATGTGCGCTCCGAAATTGAAAATAGTGTGCCTTAGAAATTTAAAATTAAGTAATGCCAAGGTAGTGCCGCTAACCAGACAAAGACGTTGGTTTATAGCTGTGTATCACTAGCACCATGACAATGTTGGCGCCCTTAGCTTTGTTCCATGCGAAGCGCACGTGCCCGTGTTCATATTGTCATGTTTTATAGGAAAAAGCTGAAGCTCTTTTTCGTATTTTTTCAAAGAACGCTCTTGTCGCATCTACAGGGTTGTAGAACAAACTTGATGTATTAGTAGCGACAGCTTCAGACGCAATTTTGCAGAAAGGAAATATCTTGGCATTTCTTTCACAGGTGATCGTCTGTGTACTCAACTCTGCGTCTTCCGCACACCTGTATTTTTGAAGTTCTCGGTGAATTACAAGTTCACTGCAGCAAACCTTGATCCTGAAAGAACTTAGTCGTTTTTTGGTACGGGAATATTGCTTATGAGGAGACACGATCGAATAAAAAGACTTTTTTGCAATCAAATACAGCGGTAGTAAGGGTATTAAAAATCGTCCTTTCTAGCTAGTGCACTGCTCTTTTATCACCGAAAACAAATGTATTAAAAGGCAAGAAGAAACCAATCTATAAATTAGAGCCAGTATTATTAGGCATCAACGCAAACTAGGGCAATATATTACAGCAGCGAGCAACTGAATCGCTATGTTAGGGTCCATCTTTCCAAACGTGTAAAAAAGCAGCTGGCGCACCCATCACAAAGAACAAACTTGCTGAAGAAATCATCACTTGCTGTACTGGATCATGTTAGAGAAATTCGGTCCTTCTTAGGTGTCTCAAGTAAAAAATAGGACAGTACACGACCAATGAACCGGTTGGATTAAAGCAACAAACACAACTTTTTGGAATTTTTATTGATTTCAGAGGCACTTTTTTTTCTTCTCTTGGGGAGGATGTCTAGCAGAGCATGCCTTTTCTGATTTGTGTGAAGCTTATAATACAATGGCCATCAGAGCAGCTCCTATTCACGCATTATTCTAGTTTAGCATAACATGCGTGGGAAATATTGGTGGTACCAGTAGCCCATATGGAGTGAGAGCGAAAACCCTTTATCAGAGAACAAGTTCGGATGAAAAACATTCTACCTCACAGTATGAGAAAGAAGTGGAGGTTGCCTGGACATGTCATGCAGCGAACCTGCCATCGGTCCACAATGAGCAGCATTTAATGGCAGGTAGTATAACGACTGGGGAAAGGTAAATGCCGCGGCGTGCAGATGAAATCAGATGTTATTCCGGGAGAAAATGACACCATCCATCGCCAGAAAAGAACGTCTTATGCAACTTGGCAGAGGCTTCATTCGCCACTGCAGGCAAGCAACACTATTTATGATGATATTTGTGAAGGTGATCCCAGCGCACAGAATGAACATTTTTAGCGTTATTATGTAGTGTAAATTTGCACTTTTTTTGGGTTGGCTTTACATTGTTCGTTCATTCGCAATGTCAGTTCATTATTCATCAGGCCTACTAAAACAAAACCTAATTCAAGACATTTTAGCATCCTGTTCGCATCAGTGGATTTCCTTTCCAAAATTTCTCAGCTAAAATCAGCCATTGGCACTCGTGTCAGATCGGTGCCACTATGGAATGGCACCTTTTTTAAAGTACTATATCACTAAGCGTTTATTACACAAATTCGGTACCAGCGAAGCACTGATAGAGGAGATGATCAAGGTCCCGAGCACGTGAAGCGGACGATTGATTGAATATTGATTGAATATGAGGTTTAATACGCGGACGCATCGCTGGCGATGTGGTGCGCCATAGGGGAGGGGATCTTAACTGGGGATATCTAACATGCTCCGAAATCTGGAATACACGGGCGTTTTCGGTTTTTGCCCCAAACAGAGAAGCGGCAACCGCAATTAGGGGGATGGGTGTCCTCATTACGAGTAAAACGCCGATGCAGGTTTTTGTTGCAAAAGTCCTGTACATCCGGCTGTTCGCAATACTTTTATGCATACAGTAGTAAAAACTTTTCAGCAGATTGCAGTGTGATGCTGTCGGGACTAAAATGCTATTTTTGTATTTTAACAATTATTTTTTAGGAAAAAACTTTCGACCAACAGGACTTCGGATTTCCTGTGGACTCAGCTTTTTTGCAACCTGGATGCTACGCTCAGTGGACGGGCCAGTGGCCACCAAACACAGAGTAAGTTGTAGGGTCAATTCAAAATCATCAACTCAAACTTTTAATGTACCCAAACTGGAATGCCGGAAAACAAAAAAAGCACGCTAAAATAATCCTTATATTTGAAACAAGTAGCTGCAAATTTATTGCATGAATCTGTGACAAAAGTCTGTTTTAACCCCAGTTAGGAATGATGTACTCAAAGATTTAACGCGCCGAAGATACACTAGGTCTATGATGCGCACTGTAGTGGAGGGCTCCCGATAATTTTCACTACCCGCGGATCACAAACTTTAGCAAAAATCTCGTAACACGGGCGTTTTCGGTTTTTTTTCTTTATCCCAAACCAAGCCACCGCTGTCTGATTCAAAACTGCGTCTTTTGAATCAGTCGCTCAAAACCTCACTATTGAGCCTCAGTTGTGTGTTTTAATGAGATGAACAAATCAGACCAAGAAAAATCTATTTCAGACGTGAAAATTTAATGTGAAGCAGAGTACGGTGTATGCGAGTGTGCTCATTGTGTAGTAGAATATATCTTCCTCGGAAGTCAAGTCCACGAGGCTACGGTGATACGCCCCACACAGCCAGAGTCTGTAGTCGCAACGCTAGCCTCCCCAAAGTATCGCACTGTGTTACTTCTGTTGTGTTGACCACTGCACATCCCGGCAACTAAACAGAAGTTGTAAGGTATCTCTGGTGAATAAGAATGATGAAACATATGGGCAAGTAAGGCAAAATAGCTCCCATCTATTCAGTGACCAAGTAAAGTAGACAGCAAGCGTCGGTGCCGCACCTACACAAATTATTCGCTGTGCCACCTCATGACCACGTGTGAGCCCACCAGGGTGGTTTTATCCATATGATGGAAATTGTCGGTGTGTGTAGCGCCGAAGGTATTTTTTGCCGAGGAACTTGAAAATTGAGTAGAATAAAAATTAAGGTTGTAGATGCGTCGTGAGAGCTATACACGTCGCCGCATCACTCTGTTGCTGTTCAGGGTTCCTGTCTTTGAAGCCCAGGTAATGTTCACTGTGAAGCGAAGTGAAGCCACTGTGCATCCCTGGATCTGGGTGCATTATGTATTATGTACTTGAAGTACATCCGGAGGATCTGTAAGGGCGTGCGTTATACCCCTGGTCGGAATTGTAATCTTTGGAAGCTGGTGCGGGAATGATTAAACCAGCCAAAGCTAATGCGATTGGCGTATCCCGTGCTTGTGCAAACGTAGTGCGACGCAACGATCGCAGCTGCATGTGACATGCCACCTCGCCCAGCTACCACTGCATGCCAGGTCGTGCACCATCAAAGAAGTAAGAGCTGGCTGTTTTGTTGGCAGGACAGATCTTAGACCAGATCTTAGGACAGATCTTAAACAACACTTTGCCAGGGGGAATTCCCAGCCTCACAACCTGAAGGCATAGAATGCTTGGAAATTTAGGCACAATAAAATATGTCATTTGCGGAGCACAGTTCGTTCCGGTGTCAGAAAGACCCATGAAATATTCGGCCATAGCGCAAGCGACACTTCAGTTTGCCGAGTTTACCTGCTCGGGATCCACAGCCTCATTGCTGAAGACGAGATAAGCGTGTTAGCCTTTCGGGGCTACCAATCATGGCAGATGCGCTGCGACGCGTAAAGGCGAGATGCTTTACCCGACGAGAGTGTGAACTTGGGCTTGCTGGTGATGCATTCTTGTAGGTTAAGCGAGATGCAGACACAGGACGAGAGAAGGGATTGTACGAGAACGAGCGCTAACTTCCAACAAATTTTATTTCCAGAAGCAAACCAATATATGCCTTACGAAATAGTGAAAGATGTGATGCACCTGCGGCGACGCAAACAACTCGATCTTTGTTTCTTCGCTCACAGTTCATGTGTGTGCGTGAAGAACGATGGTTACAATGCGTACCTTCACTCAACATTGGTGGGAGCTACGGGTCAACTACCTCCCTCTCATGTTTGTTCCCAAGTTGTCGGCTGTCATTCGAGAGCAGTGCACAAAGATAATATATTGCAATCGAGGGTATGTTTTGTTGGGGACCGGAAGCAGCAACTTGCAGAACCTGGCTTTGTCTCGTCTGCTGCGTAGCCTTCTGCTTAGGAAGGTATGGTGGAGAGATGATACAATCGTTTATCCCTCAAAGAGAACAAGTGAACGATCATGTTTGCTTGATACACGCTTGTGCGTCCGTGTGTTGGTATGAAGCGTTCTATGACCGTGGGGAAGGGACTGCACATGGAAGGTTCGATAAAGCTTTAGGAAGTCATCTATAGTACTACGGATGTATCAGAAGGTTCCTTTAGCTTCCCAAGTCAAGTGTGTCGTTTTCCGATGTACCGTGTTGCACCAACACGCTTATAGACACTTGAGGTTTTGTTAAACAGTGGCTGAGACTAATCCATTCCAGCATCTACTCCCGGCACACCGTCGGTGGTCTTTGCATGCGGAGCCGGTAAAGTCGATCCTTGAGGAGAAGCAAAACGAGAAGCAATAAAAGAATAACCCTAATAACTATAGGCGTATCTCCGTCCTTCCAGTATTTTCTAAAGGACTAGAAAAAATCATTTTTTTTCGTGTGAACTCTTTCTTTTCGAAGCACAATTTACTGGTCGACCAGCAACAAGGTTTTTGACAGGGAAAATCTAAAGAGACTGCACTTTTAACGCAGAAAGAACTCATAATCAGGAACATAGAAGAAAATAAAATAACGCTTGGAATATTCATCGACTATAGCAAGGCATTTGACTACTTAGATCATAATATATTGTTAAGCAAATTGAGTGATTATGGCATACGAGGGGTCGCTCATACTCTGCTTTTATCCTACCTCTCTGATAGAAAACAGCGAGTCACTATTGACAGTTGTGTTTCCGAGTACAAATCTGTTTTACACGGTGTTCCTCAGGGTAGTGTGTTGGGGCCTCTCCTCTTTAACGTATATGTAAATGACATTGTTAAAATTAGTAGTGATGCCTCATTCGTTCTTTATGCGGATGAAACCAGCTTAATCGTTTCTGGTAGTAGTTCAGAAGAAGTGTTTACGAAAGCTCAAGTGGAACTTCAAAAGCTTTACACTTGGTCAAAATCAAACGGACTAAAAATTAATTCCAGTAAGACGAAAGCAATCTTATTTAGGGCAAAGAACAAAGAAGCTGAAATTAATGCGCAATTAATGCTAGGGGGCATGCCAATTAACATTGTAAACCAGCATAAGATTTTAGGCGTGACTTTCTCTGCTGATATGACATGGACGTGTCATGTCGAGTCATTAACCAAATCATTATCATCAGTGGCAGGTGCGCTATCACGATGTCGACATTTCCTTCCCGTAAGGGTGAAGTTGCAGATCTATCATGCCTTGTTTTCTTCACGCATTAACTACTGTGCGCTTGTCTGGGGCACAACAACAAATAAAAATATTAACACAGTTTTGATGGTCCAGAAAACAGCACTGCGAGTGTTGAGAATGTCTCATACACGCACTCAACACAGCTATTATTCCCTCGCCACAAGATAATAAGCGCCAAACACATTTATGACAATAGCCTACTCTTTTCATTTTTCTTCTCAAATGAAAAGTTTAAAACATTTCTTAAGGCATGCTCAGATTTGAAAATTTGTAAAAGTGATTATCGCACACGTGGCAGCGAAAGGTGGCTGGTACCACGCCGGCGCACGGGCTACATGCTGCAGTCCCTTAAACATAACGTGCCTTTTTTGCTTAACAGATATGAGAATGAACTGAACTCTGATGCGTGTACGCGCAAAGCACTGCGTGAATATTTTGTAAAGATAAGCTAGAGCATGGCTATTTTTTTTACAGTTATCATTAAGTCATGATTACCGGTTTTACTGGCTTTGTGCACGTGTTTATTTCGTTATGCCTGCATTTCCTTGTGTGTGCATTATCTATGAACCAGCAATCTATTTAAGATGTAACTTTATATTCCTTGTATAAACATAGTGTAGCGACTGTTGCTATTTATTGCTCATTTGTTCTTTTTTTTGTAATCTTCGGAATAGCGTGCAGTGGTATGGGCACGTCGTGTAGTATTTCTGCGTTTTTGTGCATCAGATAAAAGTCACCATGTAGTGATATTTTTATTTTTACTTTTTTTACATGGTTCTGAAGGCATATGTTTGCTTCATGAAGCATTTTGAAATCTTACAAGCATCCATATATTTATATTATCCTTTTTCACGTGATGCTGTCATGTATGCGGGCCCTCAGGCACCTTCAAGCGGTAGCTAGCCGCTTTTCGCCTGAGGGACCCCCAACACTGTTGTTGGAAATAAACTAATTTTGATTTGTTTCTTGCTCTCCATAAAATAAACACTGAAAGCTGGATGATCTTTACTGTAGTAGCGTTGATCATCCCGGGTGGGTGACGTCCCTAGTCCAGGATGCCATGGCTCTCAGCTGCTTGTCTTGCCCGGATAACCAGGCTGCTCTGGTCACTTAGGCTCTCGCTGGATAGCACGGCCTCCCACTTCTCCGTCGATGGTGCCAGGACCTCCTAGAGTTCTTTCACACCTTTTCACCCCCATACCTTGTGATATAGTCTGTTGGGGGGTCACAGAATGTGCAGTCGTAACTGTATAGACTGGGATGAATCATGTGCAGCTGCAGAAAAGAGTTGTGCCTGCAGGAAAATTTAATCCTAAGTCTTCGTAACTGTGTTGCTTCTTCTTTGATGAGTTCCGGATGAGGACGTGGATATTTCCGTCTGCCCTATCTGCCCTAATTTCCGTCTGCCCTATTTGCCCTATGTGTATTCGTGATATGCTTGTTCGGTTGTGTTTTTTTCTCTTGTTTGTTGTTCGGTTGTTGTGTAATTTTCGTGCTTGACCACCCCTCAGGTAAAACCCCACCCATCAGGGTCTTTGCGGTACCTGTAAAAAAATAAATATTGTTCTATTTTATCCCTGGTGCATCGTGGTATAGGTGGGAACAGCGAAGGACGAGTGGCTTGAGCTGCTGTGACGGTGGTGAGGGTATCGGTGGTTGCCCGGTGGTTATTTATTCAGTGGCATCAGCCGCCTTATTACCACCCAGAAACTTGTGCTCCGGTTTTCGCAGGATGTATATGTGCGGTACATCATCTTTTTGAAGTGTTAGCTTTAGTAGTATATTAGGCGCCACTTGGAGATACGACCGTTTAAACATTTCTGCAGGCTGCTTGGGATTCCATGATTACAATCATGCGAGCTTGACTTTTCGGGATCGTTGTAGTAGCGAGAGGAATCACTGCCTGTTCTACCGAGTCAATGTTTTCAGTTGCGAGAGTTGGCGACCTTAGCTCCTTTCCTTTTGCTCTTGGTCAGGGTTATCGCGTGTGCTGCATGGCTCGCGCTTGAATATTTTACGGCGCCCACGTACCTCGTTCCGCTATCAGTACCATAGGCTTTTTCACTACCTTTACGATGGCATTTGTCCTTCCTTTGTGCAGCTGTGAGCCGTGCGGGAAAGTTATTCTTGAGTCTTCTTAACTGCATTGCTTCTTCTTTGGTTTGTTTTAAATGATGAGGTCGATATTTCCGTGTGCCCAGTCTGTAATGTTCCTATATGTACCTGGTAAATCCTGGGATTGGTGGGAACAGCAACTGCGCAGTGGCTTGAGTTGCTGTGATGGTAGTGAGGGTAGCGGTAGTTTCCCGGTGGGAATGATATCGGGAAGCAACATCTGGTGCCATATTACCCTCCAGAAACTTGTGCGGCTGTGTCCACACGATATATGCGGCCCGTACATCATCTACTTTAGCTACATGAGCAGATTTAACGCCACTGTGGAGATACGACCACTCTGAAAATTTCTGCAGGCTGCTTGGGATTACGTGATTAAAATCATGCGAGCTTGACTTCTCCCGATCGTTGTAGCAGCCAGAGCAATCACTGCGTCTTCTATGGAGCCATCGTTTTAAGTCGTGACAGTTCCCAAGCATCATTCATTTCTTTTGCTGTTGGTCACAGTAATCGCACGTGATGCATGGCTCGCGCGTGAAAATCTGCGGCGTCCCCGTACCTCATTCAACTATGATTACAATAGGTTGCTTTCCGTGCGTTTACTCAACCATTTATCCTTATTCTTGATAAAGAGTGTGCATGTTTCAAATGATGTTGTCAAAAGATACGTACTCCCTCAGGAAAAGTGCGATGCGGCTTTTTTGGGTTTGGGAATTCATGTTCACCTCATATCTGAGACGGTGTAATGTGGCGCGACATCTTTCCTTGAGTGTCAACCGTTCTTTTTTGGTGAACATTGTGTGCCTCAAGAAGTTGATCCCACGTGTCATATATTACTAGATGCAGTAGCTCTTTTGTCGAAGTCTTCACCGGTAGACCTAGTGCCAATTTGTATGTTTCAATGAGGAGGACGTTGAGTTTTTCATTTTAGGCGTTTTTAGCTATAAATATGTGGTAGCATAGGTAATGGTGCTGATAATCAATGTTTGTAATATTCAGATTTTATCTTCTTCCTTCAGTCCATGTTTTTTGCACGCAAACCTCTTGACCAGGTGGGTTACCTTCGTGATAGTTGATGATGATGATGATGATGATAGTTGGGTTTTATTGGCGCAAGGCCGACTATGGGCAAAGAGCGCCAAAAAGAAGTTACTGAATTGTGATGAGACTGTAAATACTAGAACATGTGACTAGAAGTAAAAGTGATGCAAAACAAAAGAAATGGAGATGGCTGGTGTATAGGGCCAGGATGATTAAACGTGATATGACAAGAGCTGCAGAAAGTTCACCTCAGCTAAAAACTTAAAAACACGCTGACTAGAAAACATTGGTTCGTCGGCTAAAAAATATGATGGGTGCAAAGGAATGTGTCGTCTGTATAATTCTGGGAAATGTTTGTGTCGTGTTGTGTCAAGTGCTCTGCATGTGATTAGTATGTGGACTACGGAAAGGCCCTTTCCACACCTGCTACACGTGGGTCCCGATGTTCCAGTGAACCTGCGTGATAGTGCTCGGGAGTTTGTGGAGTGTAGCAGCTCCTGTTCCGTCCTTTTGGAGTGTGAGGCACAGTACTAGCAGTGTGTCGACCCTTAAAAGTGTAATTCCATGAAGATTCATGTCCGGGTCCAGTGCTTCCAGTGGGGGTCTGCCTCTCGTCCTCTTTCTGCGTGCCAGAAGTTCCGGCTTTTCTGAGGCAACGGAAAGTCCACAGTGCTTCAAGTACGCCTCGGAGCGATATACGGTTTCTGCGGAGATCCGGTTGTTTATCTGTTCACCCTCTGGTTGTCGAGAACGTGAGATCATCTGCGTAGTTTACATGTTTGAGGGCAGGGATTGTATTTGCTTGTCGGGTAGTTTGATCATCATGATATTGAAAAGCAGTGGCGAGAGCCCTGAGTCCTCTGGGCGTTCTTTTGCTGAGACCAGGAATTTGTCACTCCGGAGCTTTTCGAGACCCACTGTCTGCCGTCTGAGGCGAAAAGGAGTCCTGAACGTAGTTATACGCCCTTTCCCCACATCACGAGTGTTGTACGGTCTTCAGTATGGTCTCGCGCGGTACATTATTAGACGCACCTTTAACGTCAACCGCCTGGATGGCGCTTTTCTGTGGCCTTCTGAGGTTGCCAATTACCTCCTCTATGATTTGTATCAGAATATCTCGCGTCGATAAGTATAGCCGGACTCCGTACTTGGAGTCGGGGATCTTCATTTTGTTGTCCTCCATGTGACGGGTTAGGTGTTCCAGAAACATGTGTTCCATGTGTTTCCCTACGCACAAGGTCAATAAGATCAGGTTGAGGTAAGACATTCTGACAGGCTTGTTGGGCTTCGGAATCATGGTCACGTTGGCATGCTTCCATTGCGCCGGTATAGCTCCACACTCTCACACGTCGTTTATTCGGTTAAAAAGATACTCCTTGATTTTTTCTTGGATGTTGCGGAGTATTCTGTTGGGAATCTTGTTCGCTCCTGGCGCAGTGTTCGTCTTCAGGTTAGCGAGCGCTGCATCCAGCTCGGCCTTGGTAACTGGGGTGCCCATGTCGAGGTTCGGTGACCCTCTGCAATCAGGGTGGGAAACGGGTATAATTTCACCTTGATCACGAATTAGTTTTTTTTTGCCGCCTCTTCAATACCCGCAAAATTGTGGATAAGGTGCTCTATTTGTCACCCAGTCGTGTTTAGATCCAGATTTGGTGATGAGTGACTTCAGGATATTCCACGTTCTTGGGGTACAGAGTGTCCCCTGTAAACGGTTACATAACTGGCTCCAGTTCTGCCTTCCCAGCTGGCTAGCGTAATCCTCTGCTTGCTTTGTGTAGCTTCTTCGGCAACGCGTTTGTGTAGCTTCTTGGTATACACTTGTGTTTTACCCACCTCTGTGTGAGGCTTCGGCAAGCCTCCCCAATATGTAGGAGTTGAGGGTCTACTGAATTTTGAGAGGTTAATTGTATATGTTTTGTGAATTTGCTGGGTTTTTTTACCAGGTCGTTTGTCAATTCTTCGAGTTCCATGTATATGTCAATTGATTGTCGCTTACTCTCTTCGCTAACGGCTTCCGAGTCGTAGTTTTTCCCTGTCCAGTTTTTACGAGTGTGCGCCGGTGATGAATTCCTAGTTGAAAAATGCAGTAGTCAGTACCGAGATTCTCGTGCAAGCCTTGCCGTTCAGCTAGGGTGATGCGTCCCTCGGGAAAGTCAGGTCAGGAGTTCTGCCTCTCGACATACTCTTACCCATTCAGGTGGTGTATTAGAGATCATTTCAGAGCATAAGACGATTTTGTTGAGGCACGTTTTGGACATTTTTCAATTTCGTTAATGGCCTTGTATACGCCAATGCCGTGTTCGGTGCATTAAAGTCTCCGACCACCACCATCTTCTGACCCACGGTCAATTGTGTGACCATACGAAAGAATATGTCGAGGTTCCCAAACGTTTTGAGGGTGGGGTATAGATGTTCAATACGAACGGGCTCTGCAACGTTTTCCTGTCGGGTATGATCTCAACAAGGGAGTTGTAGATCCTGTGTTGGAAGGGGTGCAACTGTGTGGCCAACTGCTACAGGGTAAGGATGGCTGTTGGGTCATGCCCTCGGCCATATGCGTGTCCTAGCCCGTTAAGCTAATGGTTTAAGCTTGAGATCCCTGCAGCGCAATGACCTCTGGTTCCTAAGTTGAGCTGAACTATAGTAAATGTTTTGGTTTAGGTCTAATTGTTGTGCAGTCCCACTGGCAAACTTTGAATTTGGGAAATTATCCCGATGGGGCTTTGAAGTACATGAGGGGATACTCGTGATATTGGAGCACTTCCTCCCGTCGAGCTTCTCTTCAAGGATAATTCTTGCGTTTCTTGCGAACCCTGCCCTTTCTTCTAAAGCCGTCACCCTCTTGTCGAGGTCTTTCATTTCAATCAGTAGGGTCTTGTTTGTGTCTTGAATTTGGTGCTGCATCTTGTGAATGTCCTGGATCTGCTCCGCAATACGTTGAAATAATTCTAGCACTGTTCCCTTGAATTCGGCGTGATCGTCGCTAATTTGGTCATATTCTGTTTTATTAGAATGACTTGTTTATCTTGTATTGCTTGTTGTCTGATATGCATTATTTCCTGAATCGTGCTTGAGTTTTGTTTGACCAATACCTTGATCATGCACGTGTTTCTTCGACGTTGCGTTTCAAGGCTTCAAAAGGAGCCTCCCAGTGTGCGGTGCCTTTTCAGTCGTTATTGTAATTGGTAGGAGCCACTACAAAAGGTGGAAACTGGTCATTCGAGAACATTACTCTGTTTTGATCTCCACATTTCCTTTTCTACACTGTTGAAAGGCATCGGGGTATCGACCTCGATCTCGACCTTCCCTTTCTTGCGGCCCTTGTATCGGAACGGGATTTAGACCTGGATCTACATGAGGAGCTTCTCAAGATGCCCTAAAAATTGATGTAGATCCGTCCTCGAGGATGCCGTGCCACCTTTCCGGACACTGGCCTGCCTGACATGCAGCGGATGGGGTGCTGGCCGTATACGCCCCTTGCACTCTTTCCTGGCTGCTTTATGCGGCTGGTTGCATAGCTTGCATGATGGGCGGCAATCGTGTTTAGCTTCGGCTGTTTTTTTGCCACACCTAACGCCAAGCTCTGGCTTTCGGGACGGGCATGCATCCTATTGGTGACCACTGTTCCCCCAAGTCCTACAAAACTGAACTGACTTGCGGTGTGCACGGCATCTGGTTATTGCCCCTGATACGTTTATGTGCAAGGGTATTTGTGGTCTCTTGAAGTGGAAGAAAGCTGCCCAGGAGTTTCCTAGCCGTCTGGCAGATACCATTGTCTTCCTTGGTGTGGTAATGTACTCCATGACGTTATTGTCCGTCAGCCAGTTGGTGATATCAACCACCACGCCCGCGCTCGTGTTCCGTAAAGGCTTGAGCTATGGAAGAAAATTGTATACATTTCATCTTACCTGTAGCTGGCTAATGAAGGATAGTTGATCCACAATCTCCTCTTGCGCAATGCTAGCGAGAAGTAGGTTTTGCGCCCACTGTACTTGAGTGGTGACCTGTTTGACGGAGTCGTTCAATGGCATGTCCATCCCCTGCGCCATGGCTATACCAGCGTCCGAGTCTTTCCACTTTGCGAGTTGTAGTTGGTGGTTGCCTGTACACGATATTGTAGTCCTCCTCCGGCAAAGGCGGTGACTTACTGAGAGTAGATTGTTCATCCCAGCACTGGACTTTCTTGGTGAAAGCAGTGGGTCTTTCCAATTCTTGTTTACTTGAGCACCTTGTATGGCTTTAAACGTGCCTTCCTGTTCCTTTTTTTTTCTAGCAGCGGCTCTTCTGTGGAGGTCATTCTGCCACAACATTTGATACAGTGATCGTTTGATACAGTTTTAATCGAAGCTTATTTAGCGCCGCTACCTTCTGCTCCATCACTCTTGTTCTCTGGGCTTTGTTCGCTCACTGTCTGATCGTTCTTGGAGGTACTCCACCTCTATGCTGGCCACCGGAAAGCGGCGAGCAGCGAGACACGAGCCCCAGGATGACACGAGCCACGTGAACGGACAAGCGGTGGACGGGTGTTCTCTTGACCAGGCACAACTCGCTTCGTCCTGCTCTCTGGGCTACAACCGGCGTAGGAAGCCCACGTACCAGTCAGAATCTAATGATCACCGGTTCCGCTTTGCTTGCCGGTTGAAATGACGATGCCGTCTCGTTGACTGGAGGCAAAAATCCGGGGCAATGCTCACCAAACGCAGGAGCCTTTGTGAAGCGCTTCCACACTGAGCGGTTCCCGGGCGGCAATTGTCTCCCTGTGAAAATAAAAATACATTCATGTTTCCGCTATAACTAAGATACACTTTGGTGCTTCGAAGCTCCGGTTTTTGATCAGAACAAAAGTAAGGGTTTTATTTCGACTATGTTACCGACATTTGTATTGTCTTTCCGTCGAGAAAGGTATTACTCTATGAAAAGTGCTGGCGCGTAGATTAAAGCATGGCTAAATATTCCCTTGCGCCTAACAATTTTGAATAAATTTAAGGAATGACATCAGTTTTAGCAATTAGGGAAGGTTGCACGTGTATAGGCTCCTGACGAGAGATATTATAAGAAATTTTAGACTGGTGTAAATTTTTGGGTTACGCTCTTTATTACAAAGTGTGTTATTGTGAGGTTATTTGTCATCAAATAAACAGTACGAAAAGAAATTGAAAGACAAATTTCGCTATTTCTAACAATACAGAAGTAACGGTTTTCAATTTATGGTTACAAAATCTTTCGTTTTAGTTGATAGCAATGTGTGTACATTGTTAATTTTTTCCCATTAAATTTATTTCGTTTACGCTTTAGGCATGGCTAAGGTGCAATATGTAGGCTGCCTTCTCAAGACCTACCAAGTATTTTGCTCAGTACTGTATCACTGGCCTGAGCGTCCCTATCGCCAGGTGCTTTACCGCTCAGGGTAATTTAGGGGCAAGAGGTGCGAGTTTGAAACTTTGGCGGGACACGCCAGTTGTCATTTTTTTTCAAAATGGCAAAGGCAAAAGGTTTTGGGAAAGAGCTCACCTCAAACCCAAGGCTGCACTTAGGATGCATGATTATTCTTAGTTCCGACGGCAAAAATTTTAGGACAGCTAGAATTTCTCAATCGTGTGATGTAACAGGAGAAGCAAAACACGTAAAGTTTGCAAGTCCAGGTGTTTACTGGATATGTGAAACGTCATAAAGCCAGCAGGTATTTTAAATTGTGCCAGTTAAAAATGTTTACTAATGGGGAAGATATAGTGGCCTAGTGTGCCTATTTTCGCCATGTGTCAGAATTTGACCTTGATGTGATACCATGTAACTCAGCGCCGCTGCGACGGGTCAGCTAGAGGCACCTCGCTGCAAGGTGGAGAAGTAGACGGAGCGACTGGATCCCGAAGCAGAAAGGAGATTTCACGTGACGACAATTGTTTACGCCTAAAAGGACCGGTCAGTTGGACGGGTGGCGCCACCAATCGGCGCTCCCCTCGTTAGCGGAATGCGCCAGTGCATTGGACAACACACCTCCCGTTTTTGCTGTGTTTGCTTCGGTGCTTTGAATGTTTTGGTGGTGTTGTAAGCGGATGTGTGTGGTGACACGATGTCTAGACAGATTTGTTGTGTTGGTAAATGCAATAACGGCTACGTAAGCTTGTCGGACGCTTCTGAAGTGTGGTATCGGCTTTAATGCCATGGGTGCTTTCTGGAGCGATCTACGCTTGGCTCTACCAATTCTTAGTATGAATAAAGCTACTATTTTAGTAATCATTTCTTAATAAATGCTATAAAGGCTACATAAACCTTTTTGACTCTTCTAAGTTTGGGAATGGGCTACAGTGACAAGAGCACTTTTTGCAGCGCACTGCGCATAGCTTTGCACAAAACTATAAGTGTTAGCATTCATTTCTACCACTTTAGGTTATCTTGACTGGTTTCAATGCCTACGGTTTCTACCGCAGCCTTAACGCTTGGATTCCTCGATACGTTCGCTTAGAAGAGAAAGCACTTGTGTACGGAATCTATTACCTTACAGCCGTGGACATGCCGCGGTAGTTTACACTTTGTTTCTGTAACCTTGAGCTTTGTGCCTTCGGGCTTGGTTAGTGACACTGTGACAGCATGGGAGCGTGAGAGCCCAAGTGTAACTCCCACGTTTCTAGTGGTCATTTTATCAGGAGCCAAAGTTACTCAACAACCCTACAGCCAAAGCTACAAACCAACCCTCTTCTTCTTAGCGGTTTATCATTTGCCTGGAATAAAGGCTGGCACCGATAGTTAAAAAATGTGGCACTGTTAACGTCAGCCTGTGCTTTTAATACGTCAGTATTCTTTACAGAGTATAAAAAAATGGTGTAATGCCTTGTGAAGACACCAAAAACGCCCGATTAGTTGCCTCAAATAACAATGCATCAGCCTGAGCCCTCCACCAAAGACACGTTTCCGACACGCTCTAAGCAGTTTGAATTTGGAGAGGGGTGTATGGAAGTTCAAACTTAAGCAGTGAGATCATCCAGCCCTCTGTCTAAGAAATGCGAGGCATTGTTCGTGTGAAATCGAATGAAAAATTGTCAAAGTCGAAGACGGTGCGATCAAAAGACCAAACTGCGTGCTGGTCAGATTCAATGCTCAACTAGTCAAAGTTTAAATTCTGATGGCAAGCAGGGAAACCACACGAGAAAGCTCCGCAATAATCCATCACCGTCACTGTACGGAGGAGTGCATGATTTTTCAGGTATAGGTGGCAGCTTGAGAATCGGGCGCAGCATTCAGTAGTGGAATTGAGTACAGATTATCGGCAACCTCCTGTCTCGCGTCCTTCTGCCACGCATACTTGGTTTTTGAAAAACCATTACCCAACCCTGCGAGGAATTATAGCAATTCTTCTAAAGCAACGCTTTTCAACGACAAGCAATACGTTCTACTGTCATGCGGTATTTATTCTGTAAACGATTCCCGATGATTGTGGTAACAGCATTTCTGTGAAAATAACACGTTTCAGAGATAGTTAATAAAGTTACGGAAGTGTCGTTCATCACAATTTCGTTTTTGAGGTAACTCATAGAAGGCACCCCCGGCCCTGCCTCCACCTTGGTCTTTCGCTGGTGCACGCCGCTGTTTCGTCATCAACTGCCAAAGGCCAGCGCAGCAGCATTCCTGGATCGGTTGCGGACACCAGCTTTCTGGGAGCATTTAGCTGCGATATACTCATCGATACCCCGAACTGCATGCAGGCATGAAAAAATGGCACGAAAGAACGGACTGTCACTTCCAGCTTGACTTCCAGCTTGGAGCATTGAGCGTCGTCTGCTATTTGTAATTACTGAGTAAGGGCGCAAATCACACACATGGCATGCCTCCTAAAAGTCACCTCCACGCTCAACATTTACCAATCCGAAACAATCGCTGTGGTTTTATACGCTTTGCAAGCCACACTGCAGCAGAACGACGGAAAGTCATGCAATATAACGCTGCGCTGATAGCCACCGGCATTCCACTTACGAGCGGTTAGCCGAGGGCGGCGTGGTTACCTGAAGCGACGGTGGTGCCATACAACGGCCGCCCGGACGCTATAGGCGCGTTCGCCGGTGGCTGATCATACAATCAGCTGCCCCCGCTGATATTTCTAGTATTGCATCGATGCACAGACAGCCTCTCCTTCGTCAGAGCAACAGAATTATCAAATGGCTTTCAAATGACTTCAAGTGAGAAAATGTTTACCAGCGCCGAAAGCGCCAGGGTGATGAGGGAAGAACGGTACGTTCTGCGAGCTAAGGGGCGGGAGACGGATCAGGAGCAAGCCCTGTAGAGGTGGAAATGGATGCATTTACCTCAACTTCGACTACTGCTTCGGACGTTAAACAAACGTTTGTAGGGAGTGTTCGTAGTATCTAACGTTCAACAAGCCATATCATTCTGTCGGTAAACAGTGCTTGGTCTGCTTTTGAATGCATAGCCTGCCTTAGCTGAGCTAAGACAAACACATTTTTAATGAAATATCAAACATTCATTTGTCCTAAATACACGAGTGAAGGCCAACGTTTATGTTCATTTTTGTGCACTCGGGAAACTTCAGTGATCGGTCTCAAAGAAACACAAGAAAGTTGAGTAAGTTTGTCGCAATAATTATAATATTTTATTATGAAGGAAGCCTCGTTTACCAAAGCGTTTACCAAAAATTGCGAGTCGCACAACAGTGTGATTGTACGTGCGTCCTTTGGTCGGAATGACAATTTTATTACGTAGCGGTCTACGGCAACTCAATATCATTATATACCTATTATCACTTGAGTTTAGGCAAAACCTTCAGACAGAAAGTTGTAAACTGTGACGGAAAGCCAACCACAACTATTCTAGAAATGTTGTGATGTATGTACAGCCAAAGCACATTCTTTAGTGCTGGTGAAACGTATTAAAATATCTCTTTAGAACATGCAGGTGGTAACTTTTCTGTCACCTCGATAAAAGCAATATTTTTTTGAACACGTTACTTGATGTGTTCCATAAAATATACAAGGTATTGCACAAATTGGAGGATAGTTTGGGCGAAGTTACCGAGTGGCAGTTTCAGAAATACAGGTCTTCATTGTGTTCTTGAGGTTACTTATGACGCCATTAAAAAATCGCTTCGTTGTGCGACAGCAATATTTATAAATGGCCACTATCTTGTCCTAACAATGCACATAAAAATAATTATAAACCTATAGGCAAATAGGTGGTGATGGTTTTCCTACTTTTATTTCCAGCTCCTCCCTAGAAGCAAGAACAAAAATAACTGGATTACACCTACAAAACTGTAATATCAGTTCGCGACAAATGCAAATAGCGATTCTTCTAACACTCCCTCCCCTGCGCCACCTGGTAGCAGAACACCTGGTTGCATTTGGGGCGCAATCAGGATGCCACACGAAGATTGGGTGGTGACGCCAAGAGAACGCCTTAATTTATGTAGGCTGTGTTCATAAACCATTTTTCTTGCATAGGCACTAGTTTTTGCTATAATACTCTCAGTAAAATTCTTATGTGATCCGGAGCGTCAAAGTTTGATCATTTGTTCATCACTGACTCTATCTTGCAGCTTTGCTGTGTGGTACCAAAACACTCTTCTCGGAAGCCTGCCTGTCCCTTCTACGGGTACACTGGTAGCCATTTTGAAGGTTTACTTCGACAGCGTTCAACTAACATATGCAAATCCTCCACCTGGATTTCGACCTGTAAAGGCAAAAGTGCCAGCGCACTTTGGGCTCATCTTCCTCAAATGCACGCCTCCAACAAGCTTCACGGAGTTTAAAGCTGTGAGTTGCACACAAAACACAAGAAATTGTTGGGAGTTTCGCTTTTTATGGAGGTTTTTCACTTGTTAAGAGAAAAATTTCGCTCAATTCTCATTTTCGTATTTGTAGTAAGGTAGCCTTCTGAAATATTGTCAGAAAAAAAACAAATATTACGAAGAATACTTGGCAAGTAGACTTGGCAGAAAGTAAATCACAGTAATTAAAAACAGGAAATACATTACTTTTTTTGTAATGAGTAATGTTGTGACTTACGCTTGAGTATTGGTAATTTAGCAATATAATAAGGTACTTCAGGCCAGTAATTTTATGGAAATTGCTCCTTACTTGCCCAATTACCTTTGATTGCGATATAGCCTGTCTGCTTTTTCTACGACATAAGAAGTTCATCAAGAAAAGTGGACCAGGGAGAGTCCCAATGCCCAAGCAGGCTCTGGGCAGTGGATGAAAAAGCTGCTTCAGAACGGCACTACGTTAAAACGGCACCGCGTTTATACGACACATGGAGCGCCTTGTGTCGTCGTTTCCTTGTCCCGTCTCTTTGGGCTGTTTCGAATTTCAGGGTGAAAAAACGCTCTTCATTATGTTGAATTCAACCCTGCCCTCATCCGCGCAGTAGAGCATACATACGCAATGTTTATTTACAGCGCTATACATTGGTTTGTTATATTCTGTCATAGAAACGGGGACACCTTTCCGAAGCCCAATTTGTATCGCAGCTCATTTTCACATGTAATAAAGATATTGTCATGGGCTCTTGCACATTGGCAATTCAGATGTTCAGTTATGGCCAACCTCTCCTCCAGGGATATGCGCCACTGCCAAGCTGGTACACAGCTTTGAGAGAGAGACGACGACGACGTTGAGAGCATGGCGGACATGCACGCTGTTCCTTGGACATTGGAGCTGCTTTACCTACCGGCTTGTAATTGCCTTCCAATACATTTCATTAGGAGCACTGCCTTCCTTGCCCCGTCACAATATCTAACATACCAATATATAGTGCTGTAAATAAACAGCACCTAATTTGTGTACAAACAAATGTTTTTGTGATTGCAGAGTATACGTATGAGTGTAAATAGAGGGTATATGAGTTGGCGGTGCATGAGTGATGCAGTTAGTGACACTATATAAAAAGTAATTTTTAATAACTTCATTACTTTCAAAAGTAATAGTATAGTAATGTCATTACTTCCGGCCACCTGTAATTTATGATGTCTTTTAATTATATTTTTGCTAATTCTAGGAAAGCAATGAGTGATGTAATTTATATACTTTTTACTTGTAATTTTGCCATCCCTGTTGGTAAGGTCTGGCTTCAATACTCGCACGTAAACAAATTTTTGATATTTTTCAGGTGACTATGAAGGACAGGCTAATAGTATTGTCGCGACGGCGACAGAGAGATGAGAAGACACACGTCTGCACGCTACAGCGCCGTGGGCCCAAAACTGGAGGCCCCGCTTTATTCCACCTCGTGCCCAGCGCGCACCGCAAGCGCGTGGTCAGCACTCGCCACTCGTGGCTCAGCCCCAGCGTCATCGTTCCTGGAGCGAGCCCGTTTGCGGCAGCAGACGACGCAAGCTGCTGGGGCGCCGCCACATAGCCCCCCCCTCTTCAGACGGAGTGTCGGCAAAACGGACAGTCTTTGCGCTGGGATGTTCGCGGGTGGGGCTGCGAACGGAGGGGAGAGTGGTGGTGTTCAGGGTGGAGTGGTGGATGGTGGTGTCGAAGGCAGGCGGTTCAGCCTCGGTGAAAGCGGGCTTGAGGCGATCGATGGAAACGACAGTGTCGCGGCCGTTAACGCGAACTGTAAACGTCTTTTCGCCGCGTGAAATGACGAGATGAGGGCCGGTGTAGGGCGGTTGAAGTGGCCGGCGGGCACTGTCGACACGGATGAAAACGTATTGGCTGACAGAAAGACTTGGGTGAATAAAAGTGGGTTTTGTGGAACACGGCCGTGGCGGTTGGGGACGGATATAGCTGAAAAACCGGGTTAAATCCTTTACGTAGGATGGGCCAGGAGAGGAAGGGTTATCTTGAGGCTGTGGAGGGACCAGGAAGTCTGCCGGTAATCGCAAAGACGTGCCGTAGACCATTTGGGATGCGGCACAACCAAGATCATCTTTGATGACAGTGCGCAATCCTAGCAACACAAGAGGAAGGTGAACTGCCCACTGCTCAGGTGATTCGTGAGCCATCAGCGAGGCCTTGAGCTGACGATGAAACCTCTCGACCATGCCGTTGGCTTGAGGATGATAGGCCGTTGTTTTTAGGTGAGTAACACCGAGTAGGCATGTCAAGTGGCGAAAGAGTGTGGACTCAAATTGGCGGCCACGGTCTGTGATAATCTCCGACGGCACGCCAAAACGGGCGATCCACGTCGACATAAGCGTGGAAGCAACAGTCTCAGCCGTAATATCGTCGATTGGAGAAGCCTCCGGCCAGCGGGTAAAACGGTCGATCACTGTCAAGATGTAGCGGCAGCCCTTAGATGGTGGTAGTGGGCCAACAAGGTCCACGTGAATTGTGGAGAACCTTGAGTCCGGTAGTGGGAAAGTAGCCAGAGGCGATGTGGTATGCCGAGAGACCTTGCATTGTTGGCAGGCGAGGCAGGAACGGGCCCAGGCGCGTACGTCAGTATTCATGCCCGGCCAGACGTATCTCTCGGCAATCAAACGCCGTGAGGCACGAACTCCAGGATGAGAGAGACGGTGAATAGAGTTGAAGGCAATGCGCCTGAGAGACGCAGGAAGGTACGGCCTTCTGCGGCCTGAGACCGGGTCAATGTCGCAAACGATGCTGATTCCCGAATCAGGGCATAGAATGTCCTCGAGTTGCAGAGAGGAGCTGTTTGAAGAACGTAGAGTTCGGAGCTCCTCGTCATCGCTTTGGGCTTGGGCCAACTCCTGAGAACTGAAACCGGGGCTCTGTATGGCGGAAATACGGCTAAGGGCGTCGGCTGGAATGTTGTTAACTCCCTTGACATGCCGAATGTCCGTCGTAAACTCTGCAAGATAAGCCAAATGTCGCGTCTCTCGGGGAGAATATGTAGTCTTCGATGACTTGAAGGCGTTCGTAAGAGGCTTGTGATCGGTGAAGATCACGAAGCTGCGGCCTTCGAGGAAAAAGCGGAAATGCTTCACAGCGAGGTATGCCGCCAGGAGTTCCCGTCCGAAAGTGCTGTACCGTTGCTCAGTGGGAGAAAGCTTCTTCGAAAAGAAACCGAGCGGGTGCCAGCTGCCGCGGATGTGCTGCTGAAGTACACCTCCAATCGCACAGTGGGAAGCATCTACCATCAGGCTTGTGGGAGCGTTGTGGCGCGGGTGCACGAGGAGGGTAGAAGAGGCCAGGCGCTCCTTGATGGTAGTGAATGCGCGATCAGCGGCTTCAGACCATTCAAGACTGCACTCAGGAGACTTGGGAGTTTGAAGGAAAGTTTCGAGAGGTTGAACAATGGCCGCACATTCCGGGATGAACCGTCGGTAATAATTCACCAGCCCTAGGAAACGGCGCAGTTGGCGCAAGGACTCAGGTCGGGGAAAGTCGATTATGGCCTTCACTTTGTCTGGCAGAGGGCGAATTCCATTGCAGTCAACGAAATGACCGAGAAACTCCAACGACGGCAACCCGAACGCACACTTGTCGCTATTAAGGATGAGGCCATGCTCTGCTAGGCGTTCGAAAACTATCCGCAGATGGTGCAGGTGCTCAGATAGCGATGAACTGGCGACAAGAACGTCATCTATGTAGGCGAAAACAAAAGGTAGACCACGGAGGACGACGTCTATGAAGCGCTGAAAAGTCTGAGCTGCGTTGCGTAACCCGAAAGGCATTCGAGTGAATTCGAAGAGGCCAAACGGTGTAATGATGGCAGTTTTCTTGACGTCATCCGGGGCTACGGGGATTTGGTGGTAGGCTTTTTGGAGGTCAAGCTTTGAAAAGATGGTACATCCACTGAGGTTATTGGTGAAGTCCTGTATATTAGGTAGGGGGTACCTGTCGGGTACAGTGGCCACGTTCAGGGAGCGGTAATCACCACAGGGTCGCCAGTCTCCTGATTTCTTCGGGACCATGTGTAACGACGAGCTCGATGACGGGCGAGCAATGCCGATTTCAACCATGTGGTGAAATTCCTGTTCCGCGATTTTATGTTTCTCTGGAGCCAGTCGACGCGCCACGGCGTGCGTAGGTGGACCGGTGGTGATGATCTGATGAACGACGTCATGCTTCACTGGCTTTGTCCAGTCTGGAGGGGCAGTCAGGGAAGGAAACTCGTTCAGCAATTCCCGGTACGGAGAAGGTAGGTCGCAAAGAAGCGTGAATGCGAACGGATGGACTGGAGACGATTTGCCGATGACAGAAAGGCCGGTTGTGGCGTCCAGGATTCTTTTTCGGGCCATGTCAACCAGGAGGCCGAAGTGCGAAAGGAAATCGGCTCCTAGAATGGCGTGACTCACGTTGGCCACGAGGAAAATCCAGCGGAACGCACGGCGTAGGCCGATGTTTACCATCAGGGATTTTTTTCGGTACACGGGAATGCTGGACTTGTTAATAGCTTGGAGATGGCACAGTGGTGCTTGAGTGCGGTCACAGGAATTAGCGGGGAGCACACTGACTTCAGCACCAGTGTCAACTAGGAAACGTTGACCACTGGTTGCATCTGTGATGTAGAAGAGGCGACTGTCGCTGGCTTGGGAATCGGTCGCCGCCGCTAACGATCCCTCGCCTCGTTTCCCGGCCAGCCGCAAGGACGGGTGCAACGTTGCGCCGCTGCACCGAAGCGGCGATGGTACCAGCACAATGAATCAGGGTGTTGAGGTGGCTGGCGCGTTGTGCCTTCCTGGCGAAATACTTGCGGAGACGGGATACGGCGAGAAGGGCCAAACCGGTGAGCTCGAGGGTTGCGAGGCGGCGGCGAACTGTAACCAGCCGAGGCGACAAGCTCCTCCAAGTTTTGCATGCGCTCTCGGAGAGCGGCGAGGTCGTCGGATAGCGGTGAGGGCAAAGGAGTAGCTGGCGCCGCCACGGTGGTATGGTCGGAAGATTGAGCGGATGCCACCGTGGACAAGGGCGGATGCAACGTGGCGACTTCCATTATCTTGTCAGCATGCGCGGCCAACGCGGATAAGGGAAGGTCAGAAGCAGTCGCGAGGATCATCTGCACGGAAGAGGGGAGCCGTCGCAGGAAAAGCTCCTTCAACAAACGGGAGTCCGTGGCAGAAGGTGCGTCGCCGAGTAGGGTTTGCAGTTCGTGAAGGAGCTGCGAAGGTCGACGGTCACCCAACTCCTCTGCAGAAAGCAGCCCCTGGAAACGCTGCCGTTCCGAAGGGCTCGTGCGGCTCAAGATGGCTGCCTTCAACGTGTCGTAAGGGTTCGTGGTAGGCGGGTTGGCAAGGATGTCACGAACCTCAACCGCGATCTCAATAGGCAGTGACTGTTGTAGATGGTTGAAGCGGGTCTCTTGCGACGTGATGTGACTCACTCGGAAGCTTGCCTCGGCTTGAAGGAACCACACGTCGGGGTGCTTAGCGCTGAAGGGGGGCAAACGGCAAGCGACGGCGGAGATGCCAGGTGGAGAGGCAGCGGAGGACACAGAAGGACCGCTGGCGTCGCGGGGAGGGTCCATTCTGAGTACGTGGCTCCGCTGCAACGTCCGGGTCACCAATGTCGCGACGGCGACAGAGAGATGAGAAGACACACGTCTGCACGCTACAGCGCCGTGGGCCCAAAACTGGAGGCCCCGCTTTATTCCACCTCGTGCCCAGCGCGCACCGCAAGCGCGTGGTCAGCACTCGCCACTCGTGGCTCAGCCCCAGCGTCATCGTTCCTGGAGCGAGCCCGTTTGCGGCAGCAGACGACGCAAGCTGCTGGGGCGCCGCCACAGTATATTAGGGATTTCAACGAAAAAGTCCCATGAGTGCCTGCACACTTATTAGAGCAAACAGATTAACCCGCAGGTCAAAGCCTTCACCTCACTTCTGTTATCTTTGAATGGGGCTCTTCACTTTATTCATAAAGAATAATAAACTGTTATCAATACCTGTAATAATGGGTGGATTCCGGTTGTCCTTCCTTCACATTCTACTTCATAAAACACCATTAGAGAATTCGTTAACACTCATACTTTCTCCATCCAGCTGCTATTTATAGCTCTCCCCCGCACGGGGCACCTTGAGTATTCATGGTGACGGTGAGCAGCGACACCGCGGACCCCGAGCTCCCAACATAAGCCGTGTCCAACCATGGCGAGGTGTTTAAAGGTGAAGGGTAGAAGCCGTAAACGGTGGCCGTCGGAGCCTTGGTCAAGCTCCGGCCGATGGGCTCCCTGCCTGTCTACCAGGCAGGGAGCTCCGGGACCTCTTTGACTACCAGGGTAAGGTCAAAGGAGAAAGTACCCCAGTCTCCCTGCTTTTATACTATGCTTTATGGTATTGTCTAAAACCCCCCCAACCGTGATCGGCCCCCTAAAAGGGGCCGCACCGAAGTATCGTTTCCTCCATTGCCATCTTTGACATTTCCTGAACCAGAACATTACTCTCGATTTCTTGTCATGGAGTCCCTGAATCCAACCCACCCTCTTGCATCTCAGTCAGTCTTCTTGATCGCCAAGTATCTTGAAGCAATAATAGGAAAATCGTATAAATGCAAAAAAACAAAGGTCTGGTGAACTCCTAATCGAAATAAATGACAAGCAGCAGTCTGCAAAGCTTCTAGCTCAGACTAGACTGGCTGATCTCGACATCAGGGTCACACCCCATCGGAGCCTCAACAGCTCGCAGGGTGTGATATCCGAAACAGATCTCCTGAACGAAACGGATGCGGATCTCCTTGCCGGCTTGAAGGATCAGGGCGTCACTGCCGTGAGACGCATCACTATCCGCAGAGACGACAAGGAGATTCCCACCAAGCACATCATCTTGAACTTTGACCGCGCAGTACTCCCACAACACATAAATGCAGGTTTTATCCGTTGCTCCATCCGTCCGTACATCCCGAACCCGCGGCGCTGTTTTAAGTGCCAGCGGTTCGGGCACGGTACGAACTCTTGCCGTGGCCGAACGACGTGTGCAAAATGCGCGGCGCACGATCATCCGAGCGAGAACTGCGATCATCCGAGCGAGAACAGCTCGCCGGGGGGCGGAGCGGCGTCTGGTTTCCACAGGGACCCAGTTCAGCGAGTCTGACCTGGTCCCTCCTCCGCCCCCCCCCCTGGGTTGCCTCGGGCAGCCCAACCTGCCACCACGCCGCCTGCTGAGGCAGCAGTGGTTGTGGTGGCCACGTCTTTCGTCGGGACCGGTGCCGCTCCCGCCTCTGTCTCCCCGTCCTCCAGTCCGTTGGAGGGTACCGAGGTGATGGACACCACGGGCCCCGCACCGGCTCCCACCGCCACCGCACCGCCCGTGCCACTTTTGGCGTTCCCGACGCCCGCGGCGGTGGCGGCTCAAGCGAAGGGCTCCCGAAGGGGGGCCAAGTCCGGGAGGCCCGGTCCGTAGGGCACCCCTCGGACATCTGACGACGAGATGGACGTCGGGCCGTTCCTGCCTGCAACGCAGCGCAAGGAGCGGCCACCGACTTCCAAGCCTACAGAAAGGCCCAAAAAGCCCAATCCAAGAGTAACAGCCCCGAAAGACGACACATGAACACACACGAACACACACATTCCAGTCATTCTTAAATTTAAATAATGGGAACAGAAAATATTATCGAATGGAACTGCAGAGGCCTCCTTAAAAATCTTGACGATGTGTATGAGATTCTGCATGCCAATCAGCCAAGTATCATGTGTCTCCAGGAAACCCACCTCAATTCCAAACAAACAAATTTCTTAAATAGGTTCATGGTATTCAGAAAGGACAGGGTTGGCTGCACACACTCTTCAGGAGGTGTGGCAATTGTCGCCCGGAAATCCTTAGCCTGCCACCCTGTCACTCTGAACACTGTCCTTGAGGCTGTAGCAATCCGTACGATAATATTTAATAGGTTAATAACGGTATGCTCCATTTACATCTCTCCTGATTTTGCACTTCTAAGCTCTGACTTCGAGGCGCTGGTCGACCAGCTGCCCCAACCATACATCATAACAGGCGACCTTAATGTGCACAACTCTCTTTGGGGCTCCTCTAGAACGGATGCCCGAGGTCGCCTGATAGAGAAGTTTCTTACATCTTCAGGAGCATGCCTTTTCAACAAAAAACAGCCTACATACCATAACATAGGACACAATACATACTCAGATCTTGACTTGGCTATTGGTTCGGCAATTCTCTTTCCATGTCTTGAGTGGGGAGTGGGAACTGACCCATATGGTAGTGACCACTTCCCCACTTCATCAACGTATATAGGTATAGGCCGCAGGAGTCCATCTTCCCATAATAGGTTTAATGAATCAAAAGCAAACTGGAGCACATTCACACAAACATCTCAACTACACCTCACATCCATAAAACACCTACACGTGGAGGAAGCCGCCCAACTCGTCACGGCGCACATCCTCGACGCCGCCGAAAAGTCCATTCCCCCGGCCTCCAGTGGGTCCCGCAGCCCAAGGAGACCCTGGTGGAACGAGGACTGCAGGCGGGCGCGAGAGGCCCAGAACAAGGCGTGGGGTGTCCTTCGCCGGTACCCCACGTCAGATAACCTCATTTCTTTTAAACGGGCAAAGGCTCTTGGGAAGCGAGTGCGTCGTGAGGCGAAAAGGGAGAGTTGGCGCACCTTCCTCACTTCCATCAACTCATACACTGACACACACAAAGTCTGGACACGAATACGAAAACTAAAAGGACAACAGACACACAGCCTGCCCCTGGTTAGTACAACAGGGGACACACTGGAAGACCAGGCCAACACACTTGCACAACACTTCGAACACGTGTCCAGCTCAGCACACTACACAAACACTTTCATGAAACACAAAACGTCTGCGGAAAAGAAGTCCCTGCGTGATAACAACAAGTCGCACACTTCTTACAACTCTCATTTTTCAATTCATGAGCTGAAGGTTGCTCTGAGCACATGTAAGCCTTCAGCTCCAGGTGCAGACAAAATCACATACACCATGATACAACACCTACACCCAGACACTCTTGAAACACTCCTACATCTATACAACAACATCTGGCTTTCGGGGCACATTCCTCGCTCTTGGAGAGAGGCCATAGTAGTGGCTTTCCTGAAGGAAGGAAAGGACCCTTCCTCTCCCGCTAGCTATCGGCCCATCGCCCTCACAAGCTGCGTGTGCAAGCTCCTCGAGAAGATGATAAACAGGACACTCGTGTACTTTCTTGAGTACAATGGTCTTCTCGAGAGCTGCCAGGCAGGCTTCAGGGCGGGGCGGTCCACCAACGACCAACTCGTTGCGCTCGAGTCCTATATAAAGGACGCCATCATTCACAAACAGTTTTGCACAACGGTGTTTTTTGACCTTGAGAAGGCCTATGACACCGCTTGGCGTTACGGGATCCTCAGTGACCTAAAGTCTTTCGGTGTTTCGGGCCATATGCTCAACACTCTTGCTAGTTATTTGTCCGAAAGAACGTTTCGCGTGAGAGTAGGTGGCGCACTCTCAAGAGTTCATGTGCAAGAAAACGGCGTTCCGCAAGGTGGAGTGCTAAGCTGCACTCTGTTCATAGTTAAGATGAACTCCCTTGGGAAGGCATTGCCACCTACAATTTCTTATTCAATGTATGTAGACGACATCCAGGTATCTTTTAAATCATGTAATATGTCCATCTGTGAGCGTCAAGTCCAGCTCGGTGTCAAAAAACTTGCCAGCTGGGCAGACAAGAACGGTTTTAAACTTAACCCAGAAAAAAGCACCTGTGTTGTCTTCTCCAGGAGGCGTGGGATCCATCCGGACCCAGACATTATCCTGAATGGCGTATCGATTCCTGTGAGGAAGGAACACAAGTTTTTAGGTGTGGTGTTGGATGAAAGGCTTACGTTCATCCCTCACATTAAACAATTGAAACATAAATGTCTAAAGGCTCTCAACATTCTTAAAATCTTGTCCCACCAGTCGTATGGAACGGATAAGCAACTCCTGTTACGTATTTTCACAAGTCTAGTGGGGTCTAGATTGGACTATGGGAGTGTTGTGTATGGGTCAGCCACTAAAACAGCACTTAAAATGCTCGACCCAGTGCTTCACTTGGGGCTTCGCCTCTCTTGTGGCGCATTCCGTACGAGCCCTGTACAGAGTCTTTACGCAGAGTGTGACAAATGGTGTTTATCACACCAGCGAACCTATGTTGACTTGTTATATGCCTCTAAAATTTCATCAATGGACAACCATCCTTTTAAACCGGTTTTTAATGATACATCCACATCAAAGCTCTTTTTAAATCGCCCATCCATTCCTGTTCCCTTCTCGCTCAGAGTAAGGGACGAGGTCACTATTCATGAGGTCTCCTTTGTAGACACATTCAAGTCATCTATCACTGATCTTGTAGCACCATGGCATCTTCGTCCTGTTGCATGTGACTTGTCTTTCTTAAAATACAATAAGAACAGGACACCAAAAAGTGGGATTTTGCAGCATTTCATGTATGTGCAGGATAAATACAAGGCTGCAGAGTTTTTCAGCGATGCATCGAAAACGTTCACTGCAGTGTCTTGTGCGGCGCATGGGCCGAATTTTGAAGCACATAGAACAATGAATGTAAAGACAAGTATTTTTACGGCAGAAGCATATGGCATTTTTCTTGTTGTAATTCACATAGTTGAACATGATATTCCTAAATCTGTCATCTATACAGATTCACTGAGTGTCGTCCGTACATTGTCATCCGGAGAGTCCTCGAAAAACCATGTAGTTAACCTTGTCGTGAAATCAATTGTGCTGGCATATTCTTCAAACCTTGAGGTGACTGTGTGTTGGGTGCCAGGCCACTCTGGCATCGGCGGAAATGAACTGGCGGATGAAATGGCCGCCAATGCTGCACTCCGAAACACAGTAGACATAACAACACTACCGTACACAGACCTCAAGCCACACATAAGACAACACCTGCGCAGAACATGGCAAACACACTGGGACGAACAGACAGACAACAAACTACATGTAATAAAGCCACACTTGGGACGGTACACATCTGACTCACACAACAGACACACGGAAGTTGCCTTGGGTAGGCTGCGGATAGGGCACACCCATGCGACGCACTCGTATCTGCTGACGGGATCTTCTAGACCCCAGTGCAGCAGGTGCGGAGAGGCCCTATCCGTAGTGCACATACTAATCACATGCAAGGCACTTCACACAACACGACACAAACACTTCAGAGAACTCTACAGACGACATATTCCCCTACATCCATCGTTTTTTCTAGGTGACGAAGCCATTGTTTCCGTGAAACGTGTGTTTGAGTATTTGTCAGAAGTCAAGTTTTTAAACCTCATTTCCTATCACGCATCATGAAATCTGGCCCTATACACCAGCCATGCTCATTGTCGTTTTGTGATTTTACTTTTGTTTTTTTGCTGATTTTACTTAGTGTTTAAGGTATCACCTCTCATATACGACTATTGTATTGGCGCTCTTTGCCCCAGTTGGCCTTGCGCCATAAACATCATCATCATCATCATCATATTTATAGCTCTCTTTATTAACTGGGCAGTGGAAACCAATCTTCATTGAAGTGTACAGCATGACGCTCACGAAATTCATTAGAAAAAACTGAGATTTTTTGCCTGTTTTTTTAAGCAGCGGAAACATCGTAAAAGAAATGATACCTCATTCCAAGCATTGAAGACAGCCACTTTACGATTTATCTAAATACAATTACCTAAACCTTCATCCGCCTGTAATGGGTACTTAGGTATGCAGTTAAGCGGAAAATATTTTTCACGGTTGGCAGCTATAGAAATGGCTTTAAGATAAGTATTTATAAGAGTCAAGAGTTTAGGCAGTCGAGTAATAGCTCACCTGTGCATCGCTAGCAAAAGTTCACCCAGCATTTTTGTGTGAAAGAGTAGATTGGACCTAGCTTTGCTAATGAAAAACAGTTACGAAAGAGGATTTAAATTATTCGCGTAAGCTTGAATGCTGTTGTCACGTACGACCTCTCATTATCAAATGAAAATTTCTTGTGATGCTGCAGTGCCTGAAGAATAACAGCTTGCGCGGCCAGTTGGTACGTCTTCAAAGATAAGGAATTTCATGGTCCACACGCTGAAAATGTAATGGGCGCTAGCCACCTTTCAACAAGCCGTCTTATTCCAGTGAGATCCTACTGCATTCATATTTTATGTAACACGGCGCATATTGTGATTTGGCAAATTTCTTCACAGCGCAGCGTTTGTGCTAAGAATTGAGGCTCACTTAACGCAATCGGTGTCAGCTTGGTCAGAAAAAATATGCCCCCCTTAGGAAAATTTATACATGGACTTATATGGACTTGAGGGTCCTGCCTTGTTCTGAAGCCTTTCATAAAAATGGGGGACAAAAATCCCGGAGGTTTGAGTGATGTCGTTAGGTTGCTCTGAGACAAGCCGCACGGCAGTATCAAGGAAATCGTTAAGGTGCTAGTTGATCTTGTTGTTAAACTGGATGCGATTGCTAGTGAAATGAAAACGGAAGTAGGCAAGGTTGCAGGCTCCAATGCTGAAATTCGCACCGAGGTTACGGAGGCATGTGAGTATATGACACACATGAACGAAGTCTTCGAAGAATTCAGGACGGATGTGGATGTTTCCCGCGAAGAAATAGCCGAGTTAAAGAGCCAAAATGCTTTTTTCCAAAGAGAGAAGGAACAGCTAAATCTGCAGCTAAAGGCAGCCAGGAGGGAGATAATAGAACTCAAACAATACAGCAGGAGTACAAACTTACAGATAAAGGGACTTCCAGTTGTTGAAAAGGAGGAAGTACGTGAGAGAGTGCAGCCCATTGCCACCTGCCTTGGCACAACGGTTGCTGACGGAGACGTTGACGTCGTCCGTAGGGTGCCCTCTGAAGACGAGAATATGCCAAATGTCATTGTGAGGTTTTGCTCGAGATCGGCGCGAGATAAGCTGCTGAGGGCATCTAGGAAGACTAAAGTGAACTTCAACATGCTTGGTTTCGAAACGAACGAACCAGTATACATAAATGAGCACCTGTGCGTAGCAACAAAGATCCTCCTTGGTAAGGGACGTGCAGTTCGCAAAGAGAAAGGGTGGAAATTTATTTGGGTAGACCACGGGAAGATCTTAATGCGGACGACGGAGAATTCCCGCGTCTTGCACGTCCAAAGGGAGGAAGACTTGGCAAGCGTCTCCTAAGCTCCCTAGAATAACCATTTACGTTCGTTGCCACTAGACATGGCTTACACAATTTGTGAGTTGGATGAAACACTAAAACTAAAAAAAGATACACTGTCAGTACTGCATTGTAATGTCCGCAGCCTTTAAAAAATTTAAATAGTTTGGTCGCACTTACATCACGTCTTAAAACTCGTTTTACTGTGATGGCTTTCAGCGAGACTTCGTTAAAAAACAATGAAATTGTTCACATTGCTCGGTACAAAAAGTCATCACTTCCACGCGACGCAACCTCACGGGGTGGAGGCGTGGCTGTTTTTGTAAGGAATGACATTGACTTCCGGGTTCTATCTACTGCCTCTGTTAGTGCGAGTGACTTTGAAGCACTGTTTGTTAAACTTGACCGTGGTACAATATTAGGAGTCGTATACCGGCCTCCTAACTCGGTAGTTGGAAACTTTGTGAAAAAACTTGAAGCATCCCTTTTATTGTTATCACGTGGACAAAATGGCCGTATTGTAATCGTTGGTGATTTTAATATTGATCTGTCATGTGAATCTCCCAATAACTACTCTTTGCTTTCGGAGTCGTTTAATTTACGTAACTGTATAACTGAGCCTACCCGGATTACTACAAAAACTAGTACATTAATTGACCATGCTCTTTCTAATGATGATAACATTGTTTGGTCTGGGTTATCTCTGACTCTATCGCTGATCATTTGCCTATTTTTATTGCCCTTCGATACCAGTTGTCGACAAATACTAAGTCCTTGGTACTGTGCCCAACACTAAGGTTGATTTCTCTCTGTTCCGTTGTTTGTTAAAACAGATTTTATTCTTATCTACGGTTATAATATTGATACCCAATATCAGAACTTTACTGGTTCTCTAACTCGTATCTTAACCCAGAGTAACAAAACTATGACTACTCCGAGATATTCTGTACCTAGATGCCCCTGGATGACATCCTTTATTTTAACAGCTCTTAGGAGAAAGGACCACTGGTACAATAACTGTAAACAGAATGAACATAATATATATTACCAAACCCAATACAAACGCCTCAGGAACGCTTCGGTTTCTATGATGAGAAAAAGAAAGCGCGAGTACTATTCATCTCTCATCGAACAAGCGGATGGGGATCGGAGATAAATTCGGGATATTGTCAATGATGCCGTTGGCCTAAAATGAAAGCCACAAATACAGTCTGATTTAGTCGACCAGAATACAGTAAACTCTTTTAATGACTATTTTACCAACGTGGGCCCAGAGCTGGCCAAACAAGTACATCCTATAAATAATTGAAAGCCACTACTGCAACCTATTCCAAACAGTTAAGTAATAAATGATATTGAACTGCATGAAATAATAGCCGTAGTTAAAATGCTTTATGCAAGAAAAGCCCCTGGGATAGACAGATTTTCAGTCAAAGTATTCAAAGATAATATCGATATTCTCGCTCCGCATCTTCGGCATACATTTAACCTCTCCCTAGAAACCGGAATCTACCCTCACCAACTTAAAACCGCTAAATTCGTTCCGATTTTCAAAGAAGGCGACAAACTAAAACCTAGCAGGTATAGACCCATTTCGGTAATAAGTCTTATAAATGCCATATTCGAGAAAATACTCAGCAGTCATATTAGGAAATATATATAAAAGTACAACATTATAGGTCCCAGTCAGCATGGCTTTACACCAAAAAGATCTACATCTACTGCAGTACTCGTTCTAAGCCAAATTCTCAACACTGCTCTTCACAACAATAATAAAGCCGTACCAGTATATTTAGACATAAAAAAGGCCTTCGACACAGTTATTCATGCTAAAGTATTCAGTAAACTTTACAATTATTGTTTTAGGGGTAGGATACATGAAGTGTTAACCAGTTATTTATCTGATCGCAGACAATGCGTGACAATTAGGAACTTCATATCTGACCCACAAACAGTATTAACCGGGGTACCTCAGGGCTCAGTATTGGGGCCCATTCTATTCTCCTTGTGCATAAATGGCTTTCCATTCATTTTGGAACACTCACAGGCATTAATGTACGCTGATGATACGGCTCTTATTTTCACAGGCGGGACGATCGAAGAAATTCAGCCTCAAATAAACCAGGATCTCAGAAGTGCACTAGCGTGGTTCAACAACAACCATCTCTCCCTTAATCTTGATAAAACTAAAAACATGATCTTTCACTCTAGGCGAAAACAATTAAATTAGTTTCCAATTTGTTATCTATTTCCTTAAACAACCAACAACTTCAGCATGTATCTTCAGCAGTAGTGGAATGCAAATAACAGGAGCTTAAACATCATCAGGGACTCGACAAGAGCCATCGAAAACATAACTGCCGGAGTAATACGCATTGGCCGTAAAGACGTCATCCCAAGGCAGGTAAATTCTGAATTAACATTACATGGTGCCCCGCGCACGAAGGCTTGGAAGGAAACGAGAGCGCTGACTCGCTTGCGAAAAGCCTTACGAATGGCAGCGAGGAGTACCACTCCTACGCGCTTCCACCTTCCACCATGTCTTTCGGTTGAGGTGTAGACCGGAAATCTGAAGCCACCTTACAAAAGCTTACACCGATTTTATGTTAGTTGGCGTCATTTTTACGGACAAATGCATTGCTAGAAGGAATTTCTGCAGAGGCAACAGAAGCCTTCCTATAATATGGAGGTCGTAGTACGTTTCTTGTTGTCTTTAAAAGGTTTATCTACTTGTCCATACTGTGAGCTGGTTTTTTAGGGGCAGGAAAACCAGCTCTGGAAGGAGCGTCACGAGATAATATACCCAAGCGTAGGGAAGCGCAGTCATACAACATCTCCGCTGTTAAAAGCACCTTGTCTAACCGTCTAGCATCGTAAAAGTGCTTGAAATTGGGTTCGTACTCTGGAGGGTGCGCGAGCAAATAGGAAACGTCCAGATCTTGACTGTCCGATCCATTTACGTCTTCAATACATGAAAATAATTTGCGTGTTTGGAAACAAACATTACATAGAAATTTCTTATATGAATAATTTATATGAAATATTTCACACGCTACAAAAGAAAGTTATGTTGAATTCACATGTTGAATAGTAAACGAAGGCGCCTTTTAGCCTAATGACATCATGGATCCCCAGGGTCAGCGAGGTGTACCCTCTTCGTGCCCTGGCTTCTGACGTAGGGCTTCCCATTCTGCCTTTACAACCAGCCACAAATAGTCGGCGATCTCCGCAGTGAGGTAGAGATGAGGAAAGTTATATTTCCTTTCCCCAAAATGTTCTCTATAGGGTGCAAATTGGACCCATTCGCTCAAACTCAGAGGTCACTCGAGCAACCGCACAGCGCGCTCTTCCTCTAGCTGCTGAACTGCTTTGAAAGTGCGGAAGGGGCTTGGATCATGTAAGATTTAGCATCAATCTTTGAAGGGCTTGTTCAGAGCGTTACGAATGGGCTCGTAGTCGATGACATGGCAGGATGCGGGCCAGTTGAAAAGACGTGTAAACCTAATGAGAGTGCCAAGGCTGTCTCTCGTTAAGGGCTCCCACGCATTTACGGAACACTGGCCTTCGCTGGCATTCAGGTGAGACGTTTAGGAATGGCTTGACCAGTTTGAGCGAGTGGGTGCGTTCAGTCGGTGGGATGACGCATTCCTAAATGAAGTGGTGAAGACATGGTTCATCTCCCAGGATTGTTTCTGTATTAGGGCGAGATTCAAAGAGGAATTACGTAAGATCTCAGGAACGTCCCCTGCTCGGTCGGATGCAGCCAAACAGAAACTGGATGCCCGTGTGCGCTGCCCGGACGGGACCTACGCTTCATACATTGAAGATGTACTCGCGCTATACATGAAATGAAGAAGGTACGCGACATACTGAAAGGTATCGCTCATTTTGCCTTTAATGCTATGGCGATTCAGAATCCAACTACCATTGCCGATGTGCGAACGATCTGTCAGCGACTCTACCATCTCCAGTCCATCCGTATTCAACACGACACCTTGCCTGCCTGCCCCTCTGCCTATTCCGAGCTCCCTACTCTGATTCGCGACATCATTCATGAAGAGTTGCATCACCGTGACACACCCGGTTCTCAGAAGAACCATGGTCGCGCACCTGGGCTGCGTGACATGATCAGAGAGGAGCTGGTGTCCATGACAACTCTTCCTTAGCCATGCCATATTGCTCGTCATCACATGCCGACTTACTCCGAGGCAGTATCCCGATCACGTGTCGCACGGCCACTTGACCGCCATTTTTGCGCCTCCGGCCGCACAGCCGTTCTATTCATTTTGGCGAGCACCGCGGCCTATTAGCGACCGGCCCGTCTGCTACTACTGTGGCATCCGAGGGCACAATTCTCGTTTACGCCGTCGACGATAGCTGGATGAGCGCACCGGCTACGCCCCAGACGAGCGAGATAACCGCTTGAACTACGCCCTTCGCCAGAGTGTGTACTCGCCACCTCCGCGTCGCGCTACGCCCCCAATTGATTCAGATGACCGGACCCGTAGTGCACGCTCTCCCAGACGCTATTCGCCTTCGGCTTTCCACCAGCCTTCACCCCCTCTCCTACCCGCATCCAAGCTTTCGACCGACACCCGGAAAACTGAAAGCAGCTGTTTTCTAGGGGAAAACAGCATAACAGGAAAAATCTCGACGTCCCCCCTGAGTCACCATCGAACACAATAACAGTTTTCATTGAAAGCGTTCGGGTTGAAGCTTTAGTAGACACTGAGGCTAGCAATATTGGTCATTCACAAAGATTTGTGCTGCCGGATACGCAAGGTGACAACGCCATATGACGGTTCTGCTCTGCCTGGTGCCAACGGTTGAAGGATTCGACATTCTGGACTATGCACTGCACGTGTTTTTATTGATGGCATTGATGGTTTTTACTGATTGTTTTATTGATGGTTTTTATTGATGTCGGTTTTAACGCTGAAGTGCCTGAAAGGTGCTGTTTCGCGTACGAGGAGCTCAAGTTTTTGGACCATGTCGTCAACGCCGCGGGAGTCCTACCTGACCCGGCAAAAACTTCAGCCATTGCGAACTTCCCAAGGCCGAAAGACAAGGGCGTGCGAAGATTTCTTGGACTGCGCATACTACCGGTGCTTCGTCGCAAACTTTGCATGCATTGCAGAGCCACTCACATGCTTGATGAAAGATAAGCACTCCTTTTAGATGGGAAAGCGACCAAGAAAAAGCATTCTGCGAACTTGAAAAATGCCTGCGAAGCCCGCCCGTACTCGCTTATTTCAACGAAGGCGCTGAAACAGAAATACACACGGACGCCAGTGATATAGGCTTGGGTGCCGTCCTCGTCCAAAAACAAACCTGTTGCGAAAAAGTAATCGCCTTTCAGCCGTGGTCTGTCAAAGGAGGAGAAAAACTACTCAGCGCCTGAAAAAGAGTGCCTTGCTATTACCGCATTTTCCGCTGTATAAGACGCGGGTTTTTTCAAAAATTTTCGGCGGTGCGTCTTCTACAGCGGTGCGTATTATATGTATTTTTTTTCGAAATTCCGATAAAACTCGCGGTGATGCTGATTATTATTTTTTTTCCCATTAGAACATTCAGATGCAAATAATGCGTCATAAATGTAATAACCTGAGGCTACACAGGTTTCGGAGGCCGCATGCGCTTACTTAAAATGGCGTAAGATGGCAACCGTTGCGCTGCTTGCAGGCACGGCCGGCCGACAGGAAATTTGGCCAGTTGCCATTTGCAGCTTTGTTCGTTCGGTTCGCTTGTGTCGCAGTCGTTCACACGTTCACCTGCAGTATGCAACCTAAACGAACAAGCTACACCGGGACGTTTAAGCTGGCTCCTCTGAATTACGCCGACCAACACCGGAACCGGTCAGCGGGCCGTCATTTGGACGTGACCAAAAAGATGATTCGCACATGGCAGCAATCTGCGGACGGGCTCCATCCCATGAAAAGCAGCAAAAGGGCGGACTGCGGCAAGAAAGCGCGATCGCCTGAACTTGCGGGCCCCGCACGGGGCACCTTGAGTATTCATGGTGACGGTGAGCAGCGACACCGCAGACTCCGAGCTCCCAACATAAGCCGTGTCCAACCATGGCGAGGTGTTTAAAGGTGAAGGGTAGAAGCCGTAAACCGTGGCCGTCGGAGCCTTGGTCAAGCTCCGGCCGATGGGCTCCCTGCCTGTCTACCAGGCAGGGAGCTCCGGGACCTCTTTGACTACCAGGGTAAGGTCAAAGGAGAAAGTACCCCCGTCTCCCTGCTTTTATACTATGCTTTATGGTATTGTCTAAACCCCCCCCCCACCGTGATCGGCCCCCTAAAAGGGGCCGCACCGAAGTATCGTTTCCCCCATTGCCATCTTTAACATTTCCTGAACCAGATCATTACTCTCGATTTCTTTTCGTGGAGTCCCCCAATCCAACCCACCCTCTTGCATTTTAGTCAGTCTTCTTGATCGCCAAGTATCTTGAAGCCATTATAGGAAAATCGTATAAGTGCAAACAACAAAGGTCTGGTGAACTCCTAATCGAAATAAATGACAACCAGCAGTCCACAAAGCTTCTAGCTCAGACAAAAGTGGCTGATCTAGACATCAGGGTCACACCCCATCGGAGCCTCAACAGCTCACAGGGTGTGATATCAGAGACAGATCTCTTGAACGAAACGCATGCAGATCTCCTTGCCGGCTTGAAGGATCAGGGCGTCACTGCTGTGAGACGCATCACCATCCGCAGAGACGACAAGGAGATTCCAGCCAAGCACATCATCTTGACCTTTGACCGCGCAGTTCTCCCACAACACATAAATGCATGTTTTATCCGTTGCTCCATCCGTCCCTACATCCCGAACCCGCGGCGCTGTTTTAAGTGCCAGCGGTTCGGGCACAGTACGAACTCTTGCCGTGGCCAAACGACGTGTGCAAAATGCGCGGTGCACGATCATCCGAGCGAGAACTGCCCATCCGAAACCCTCACTTGTGTAAACTGCGGGGGGCCGCATGCGGCATACTCCCGCAAGTGCGAAAAATTCCAACTAGAAAAAAAGATCATAAACATTAAGGTCACTGAGAACATCACCTTTCCAGAGGCGAGAAGGAGGTTCGCCTCTTTCCCTCTGGGGAGGTACGCCGACGCAGCTCGCCGGGGGGCGGAGCGGCGTCTGGTGTCCACAGGCACCCAGTTCAGCGAGTCTGCCCTGGTCCCGCCCCCGCCCCCCGCTGGGTTGCCTCACGCAGCCCTACCCGGCACCACGCCCCTTGCTGAGGCAGCAGCGGTTGTGGTGCAAACCACTTCTGTTGGGACCGGTGCCGCTCCCGCCTCCGCCTCCCCGTCCTCCAGTGCGTTGAAGGGTACCGAGGTGGTGGACACCACGGGCCCCGCATCGGCTCCCAGCGCCACCGCACCGCCCGTGCCACTTTTGGCGTCCCCGACGGCCGCGGCTGTGGCGGCTCAAACGAAGGGTTCCCGAAGGGGGGCCAAGTCCAGGGGGCCCGGTCCGTCGGGCACCCCTCGGACATCCGACGACGAGATGGATGTCGGGCCGTTCCTGCCTGCAACGCAGCGCAAGGAGCGGCCTCCGACGCCCAAGCCAGCAGCAGAATGGACCAAAAAGCCAAATCCTAGAGTAACAGCCCCGAAAGACACACGAACACACATACACACAGACTTCAGTAGCTTCTAAATCTCCATAATGGGAAGAGAAAATATTACTCAATAGAACTGTAGAGGCCTCATTAAAAATCTTGATGATGTCCATGAGATATTGCTATCGAACCAGCCAAGTGTGATGTGTCTTCAGGAGACGCATTTGAATCCCAATCACACAAATTTCTTAAATAGGTACATGGTATTCAGAAAGGATAGGGTTGGCTGCACACACTCTTCGGGCGGTGTAGCCATAATAACCCCGAAATTCCTAGCATGCCACCGTACCGCTCTCAACACAGTCCTTGAGGCTGTAGCAATACGCAAAATAATTTTTAATAGATTGATAACGGTATGCTCAATTTACATTCGTCCTGATTATGCACTTTCCAGCTCTGACTTCGAGGCGCAGGTTGACCAGCTGCCCGAACTGAACATCCTAACAGGCGACCTTAATGCACACAACTCTCTTTGGGGCTCCTCCAGAACAGATGCCCGAGGTCGCCTGAGAGAGAAATTTCTTACATCTTCAGGAGCATGCCTTTTCAACAAAAAGCAGCCTACATACCATAACTTAGGGCATAATACATACTCACACTCGACTTGGCTATCCGTTCTCCAATTCTTTTTCCATGTCTTGAGTGGGGCGTGGGCACTGACCCATATGGTAGTGACCATTTCCCCACTTCCCTAACATATATAGGTAAAGGCCCATGCAGTCCATCTTCCCATAACAGGTTTAATGAATCAAAAGCAAACTGGAGTATATTCACACAAACATCTAAACTACACCACACAGCTATAGAAAGCATACACGTGGAGGAAGCATCCCAACTCATCACGGCACACATCCGCGACGCTGCCGAAAAGTCCATTCCCTACGCCTCCAGCGCTCCTCGCAACCAAAGGAGGCCGTGGTGGAATGAGGACTGTAGGCGGGCGCGAGAGGCCCAGAACAAGGCGTGGGGTGTCCTTCGCCGGTACCCCACGTCAGATAACCTCATTTCTTTTAAACGGGCAAAGGCTTTTGGGAAGCGAGTGCGTCGTGAGGCGAAAAGCGAAAGTTGGCGCACCTTCCTCACTTCCATCAACTCATACACTGACACGAGAAAAGTATGGACACGAATACGTAAACTAAAAGGACAACAGACACACAGCCTGCCCCTGGTTAGTACAAGAGGGGACACATTGGAAGACCAGGCTAACACACTCGCACAACACTTCCAACATGTGTCCAGTTCAGCGCACTACACCAACACTTTCATAAAACACAAAACATCCTGTGAGAAGAAGTCCTTGCGAGACAGTAATAAGTCGACGTCATCTTATAACACCGCCTTCTCACTGCATGATCTGAAGATTGCACTTAGTACATGTAAACCTTCAGCTCCAGGCGCAGACAACATTACATACACTATGATTCAACACTTGCACACAGACACACTTGAAACCCTCCTTCACCTCTACAACAAAATATTTCTTTTGGGGCACCTCCCAAGGTCATGGAGGGAGGCCATCGTAGTGGCCTTTCTGAAAGAGGGGAAGGACCCTTCCTCTTCCGCAAGTTATCGTACCATCGCCCTCACAAGCTGCCTGTGTAAGCTGTTCGAGAAGATGATCAATAGGAGACTCATGTACTTCTTAGAGTACAACGGTCTTCTCGACAGCTGCCAGGCTGGCTTCAGGGCTGGGAGATCCACCAACGATCAACTGATTGCGTTGGAATCGTATGTAAAAGATGCCTTTATGCATCATCAGTTTTGCATAACAGTATTCTTTGATATGCAAAAGGCCTATGACACTGCCTGGCGGTATGGCATCTTGAGTGACCTCAAGTCGTTTGGTGTCTCCGACAACATGCTGAACACCCTGGCTAGCCACATGTCGGAAAGGACCTTTCGAGTGAGGGTTGGCAGTGCACTTTCCAATGTATATGTGCAGGAAAATGGCGTTCCTCAAGGCGGTGTCCTGAGCTGCACACTATTCATTGTTAAGATGAACTCGCTCCGGAAGGCATTGCCACCAACCATTTCCTGTTCTGTATATGTAGATGACGTCCAAGTATCTTTTAAGTCGTGTAACTTCTCAATTTGTGAATGCCAAGTCCAGCTTGGGGTGAGCAAACTTGCTCTCTGGGCGGACACAAACGGTTTTAAACTGAACCCTGTAAAAAGTACTTGTGTTGTGTTCTCCCGGAAGCGCGGAATTCATGCGGACCCTGATATCTATTAATGGTGTAGTAATCCCTGTGAGAGGGGAACAGAAGTTTTTCGGAATAATATTCGACAGTAAACTCACATTTATCCATCACTTGAAACACCTTAAACACAAATGCCTAAAAAATTCCCCGTATTTCCCCGAGGGGAAGAATGTGAAAGTGCGAATGCACGAGTTGAATTTGCGTGGTTCGGTAATGTTCGCGAAAGAGAGATCACACACACACACACACAACTACAAAGAAAGAAAGATGCATTTATTCACAGACACCTATTTGTGTTGTCGTTGTACTTGATTGCTAGAGCGGATCTCAGCTTTGAAATTTCGTGTCAGTACTCCTTTAAGCAGGTGCATTAGCCCTTCTCACGCCCGATTCTTGGCCAATCCCCCACGTGGGTATGTGCCATGTCAGCGGCCAGGCAGCGCGCGCCCATCTCCCCCCCTTGCCAAGGAAGACGAGGAGATTCCTGGCCAATCCCCCACGTGGGTATGTGCCATGTCAGCGGCCAGGCTGCGCGCGCCCATCTCCACGTGCGCGGACATCGCCGGTGGACGCAGGTTCAGGGTCGCTTAAGTAGTGCCTTGCACTTAAAACAATGAACATTCTTAAAGTCCTGTTACACCAATCTTATGGTGCTGACAAGCAGGTCCTCCTGCCGCTTTATACTGCAGTGGTAGGATCTCGCTTGGATTATGGCAGTGTTGTTTATGGGTCCGCGATGAAGACGGCGCTAAAAATGCTTGACCCGGTGCTTGCGGCTTCGTCTTGCCTGTGGTGCGTTTAGCACTAGCCCCGTTGAAAGCCTCTATGCAGTGTCACAAATGGTCCCTGTATTACCAGAGGACATACACTAACTTGTTCAATGCCTCTAAAATCATGTCTATTACAAATCATCCTTTTAATTCAACCATTCATAATGCGTCATCAGAGCAGCTCTTTGCAAATCGTCCATCTATTTCCATGCCGTTCCCTCTCAGAGTGAGAGCAGAAGCTTCTGATCTGGCTGTGTCATTTTTACACATCCACAACACAACCATTACTGATTTTATTGCGCCGTAGCAACTCTGGGCAGTTTGTTGCGACTTGTCCTTTCTGCAATTTGACAAAAACAGGGCACCAAGGGTAGCCATTATTCAGCATTTCCTCTTCCTGAAGGAGAAGTATCAATACGCAGAGTATTACTGCGACGCATCAAAGACAGCTACGGCTGTGTTGTACTGCGCATGGGCCGAACCTCAACGTGTGTAAAAGAAGGGACTCCCACAACAGCATTTTTACGGCTGAAGCACACGGCATTTTACTTGTTTTACATAACATCGTTCAACATCAAATTTCAGAGTCCATAGTGTTTACAGATTCTCTTAGTGTTGTACGTGCACTTTTGTCAAAGAAACGCTCAAAAAATTATGTAATGAATCTTGTTTTTAAGGCCCTTATGCCGGAATACGCCTCAAGTCTTGGAATAACAATATGTTGGGTTCCTGGCCACTGTGCAATAGCCGGGAATGAAACCGCAGATCAAATGGCCACTGCTGGTACACTCTTGAATACAGTGGACATAGCAACAGTGGCGTAGACAGACTTGAAGCCACACATTAGACACCAACTTCGCAACGCATGGCAAACACACTGGAGTGAACAGACAGATAACAAGTTACACGTAATAAAACCACACTTGGGAGCATACACTACTGACGCACACAACAGACACATTGAAGTTACCTTAGCTAGGTTGCGGATAGGCCATACACATGTAACACACTCACACCTGCTCACTGGCTCTTTAAGACCCATGTGTAGCAGGTGTGGGGAGGGCCTACCCGTAGTCCACATCTTAATTACATGCAAGGCACTCGACACAACAAGACACAGACACTTCAAGGAACTATACAGACAACACATTCCGCTACATCCTTTCTTGTTTTTGGGTGACAATGCCATCGTCTCTGTGCAACGCGTTTTTAAGTATTTGTCTGATGTTAACTTTTTAAACCTCACATCCTATCACGCGTAATCAACGCCGGCCCTATACACCAGCCATCTCCATTGGTTTTATTTGATTTTACTGTTATTCTGACACACACATTTTAGTAGCCACTGTTTGCTCTTGTATAATTTTGTTTGGCGCTCTTTGCCCCAGCTGGCCTTGCGCCAAAAAAAAAACCAACCATCATCATCATCACAGCGATGGGTCCCGATCTCCAGAAGAGCATTTAGGTACTTTTTAGAAGCGAACTAAAATATACATTAAGTGGTTGCTGTACCCAGCTCTTCGTGTTGAGGGTCCTTGCATACAGAGGAAGCCTACAGCAGGCTTTTTACAGACTTAAAATTTGGTGGCACAACCCCTTTAAGCCTGTTCGAGTTGTCGCGTGGGTGCAGCGTTTCTTGCATAACTCAAGGAACCGAAACGAGAAGCACACGGGACATCTCACAGCAGACGGAATCGCACGAGCTCAGACGCTTGTGATAGCGCAGGTGCAGCGCGAGGCCTTCCCCGAAGAGCTGCAATGTATTCAAAGGTCAACCCGCTTGGCAAGGAACTCTCTTCTGCGTGACCTGGATGTCTACTGCGACCAAGACGGAATATTAAGGGTCAGAGGACGTCTTGACGACTCCGTCTCCTACAGCACGAAGCACGCGATCGTTCTCCCTGCGGGCCATCATTTCACCGAGCTCTTGATATGCGCCACCCATCGCCGACTTTTACATGTTGGCGCATTTGAAACGCTCACTGAGCTCAGGGAACAGTACTGTGTAGTTCGTGGAAGACAGATGGTCAAAAAGACCCTGAAGAAATGCTTTACGTGCAACCGTTTCAACAACGGCGCAGCCACCGAACCAGTAGCTCCTTTGCCACGTGACAGGGTGTCTCAGGCTCCACCGTTTGAGGTGACTGGCCTTGACTTCGCAGGACCATTGAATACAGAGGATCGGGGCAGGAACAAAACGTCATACATACTGGTTTTCACGTGTGCTGTTACACGCGCTGTTCACTTGGAGCTAGTAGGTAACATTACTACTTCCAGCCTTCTCATTGCATTTAAAAGGTTAATAGCAAGAAGAGGAGTTTGTCGAACCAACTTTTCGGACAACGCAAAAACGTTTAAGCTAGCATCAAAGGATTTGAAGCGACTGTGGGAAACACTGCGTGGAGAAGAGGTTCATAACTATTTCACGGGTCATCAGATTCAGTGGAAATTCATCTTCGAAAGAGCCGGCTGGTGGGGCGGATTCTGGGAAAGGGTGGTCCGGGTTGTAAAGACATGTTTAAAGAGGGTGTTGGGCAACTGCTACTGCAATTTTGAGGAGCTCACTATGGTTTTGACCGAAATCGAAGCCGTCATAAACTCAAGACCGCTAACGTACGTGTATGCGGAATCGAACGAACCAGAACTACTGACCCCCTCACATTTTCTTGTTGGCAGACGTTTGACTTGCCTTCCCAGTGGGTCTGGTCAGGAAACACACTCATCAACGCAGGATCAGTTGACCGTCGTTGGCGATACCGGCCAAGGTTGGCTGATCACTTCTGGCGAAGATGGCGACAGGAGTACCTGACTTTTTTGCGCCCCGCGCATTTTGCCATACCAAGTGCATCCAGTGCATTGAGGAAAGGAACTCTTGTCTTAGTTCCTGAGCATCATCTGCTAAGGCAGCTGTGGCAAACCGGAGTAGTAGACGATGTGCTCGTCGGATGAGATGAACGTGTTAGAGCATGAATGGTGCGTCTGCCAACTGGAACCATCCTCAGAAGACCGATTCAGCTATTATATCCTATAGAATGTACCTTGGAATGATCTGAAGCTCATTCTGGGGGGAGTATGTAGAAACCCCCAACTTCGGCTTCTTTCTTCTAGCCATCTGGCAACACTGTATATCCGCCTCAAGCTCGCTGAGTAGGCAGCAGCACTATCGAAATAAATTCAGTCATTGTTTGTTCCTCACAAGGGTGTGGTGTCGCTCTGTCTAGCGTCGTTCAAAGTTTCAATAATAACAAAAGCTCAAAATCTTATAACTGAGAGTTTTCACTGCATGAGCTGAGGGCTGCTCTGAACACGTGTAAACACCCAACTCCAGGCCCAGACAACATCGCATATACAATGATACAACACCGACACGCAGACACACTTTTAAAGACGATAGTCTTTCTTGGGCTACTTAAACCCAGAAATTTTGGTCTGTCTGTATGTCTGTCCGTCTGTCTGTCTGTGACCCGATTCAGCCACCCGGCCAAAGCAAAACAATGCCTGCGCAATAGTCTTATATAGTCACAGCTAAAACTACCCGTCTGTGTCCGGTGGAATGTTCATACTTGCCAACATTGTTGAAGAAGAACAAGACGTTACGCAAATATGAGACAACAAATGAATACAGAAGTGATATTTGCAGTGTTCCTTTATAAAAAAATCAAACATGCCTGAATTTGCGAAATTAAATACTTCATCAACTGCAGAAAAAGAATTCACTCCGCCGTCGCCTGCTGTCGCCCGCGCCACTATAGCTTCTGGGGCCATTTTAAGAAATCAACCGGCAACAATTACGCAAGGTTCCACTAGGTAGTTTCCACGTTCTGCTTGAAACGCACGTGGAGTAGGGAAACGCGGTTCTATAAACGCTGAAGTAGGGCGCCTCGATTAACGCGCGTCTTCGCCGTACGGCAGCGTTCGCATCGAGACACCCGGTTTGGTGCAGTGGAACGCGGGAAATTTAAACCTTTGGCGTCTTTACCTTGGGAGGAGCGCGACGCAAGAAGAACAACATGAGAGGTGAGCGGGAAAGCGAAGGGAGGCATTTACTTCGCAAAAGCCGATAAAGACTATCGTCTTTTGACGGCATTTGCAACGAAAGGAGCAGATACGCAGCCAATTTTTTTTATTTGATTTTTTATTTCTTGGCAAATAAAACATATCTACGTCTATATAATAAAATATGGCTTTCGGGGCACATTCCCACTCTTGGAGGAAAGCCATAGTAGTAGCTTTCTTGGAGGAGGGGAGGACCCATCGTCCCCCTGAAGTTACCGTCGCATAGCACTGACGAGCTGCCTGTGCAAGCTTCTCGAGGAGATGATAAATCGCAGGCTCATGTACTTCCTTCAGTACAACGGTCTTCTCGAGAGCTGCCAGGCAGGCGTCAGGGTGGGGCGATCGACGAACGATCAGCTTGTCGCACTTGACTCGTTCATCAAGGATGCGTTCGTGCATAAGCAGTATTGTGTAACTGTGTTTTTCGACCTCCAGAAGGCCTACGACACCGCTTGGCGTTACGGGATCCTTAGTGACCTCAACTCATTCCGTGTTTTGGGTAACATGTTAAACACCCTTGTCAGTTACTTTCAGAGAGAACGTTTCGAGTGAGAGTTGGTTGTGCATTCTCAGAGGTTCACGTGGAAGAAAACGGGGTGCCGCAAGGTGGCGTGTTGAGCTGCACCTCTCTTCATAATTAAGATGAACTCTCTTGGAAAGGCATTGCCACCTACAATCTCTCATTTCATGTATGTAGATGACGTCCAGATATCCTTTAAATTGTGTAATATGTCAATCTGCGAACTTCAAGTCCAGCTGGCATCAAGAAACTCTCCGGCTGGGCAGTCAAGAATGGCTTTAAAATTAATCCTGGGAAGAGCGCTTGTGTTGTGTTCTCCAGGAAGCGTGGGGTCCATCCGGACCCAAACATTACTCTTAATGGCGTGTCGCTTCCTGTGAACAAGGAGTACAAGTTTGTAGGTGTTGTCTTTGACTAGAAACTCACATTCATTCCACACATCAAGGAAATTAAGCATAAATTTCTGAAAACAATGAATATACTTACGGTTCTCTCCCACCAATCGTATGGGGCTGACAAAGAACTCCCGCTGCGCTTTATACTGCTTTGGTTGGGTCTCGTTTGGACTATGGCAGTGTGGTGTATGGGTGAGACGGAAACCAAGCGGTAAATAAAAACACATGACGAGGAGTGGACGGGACAAGCGCTAAGTTTTCAACAAAACGTTTATTGCAGACCCAGCGCTTATAAACACGTCTGGCCAGCCTGAAGAGAGGGGAAAAGAAAGGTAAACATAAAAAAACGGTGGGCAAAACAAGAAAAACAGTGACGTGCCGCCTACGACAAGAAATCCAATTCAAGTTTCGATGAAGCTACATACGGCCTGCTGACGCATTGATCCCCTGAGCTTGCTATCTCTGCCGATTCCACAATTTCTCTTGTCAGGCTCGAGCGGTGAAAATAAATACAAGGCGGTTGTTTGGTCGTACAGAGGATGACACGGGTAAGCATCTGCCGGTCTGGCCGATATAGTGTCTGCCACACCACAGAGGAATCTTGTACACAACGCTACGTCGGCATTTCGCAAAGGCGTATCTGTGCTTGATGGCGCAGATCGGTTTCCGCGCACGCGAGGGACAGCTCACCCTGAACAAAGCAAAAAGCTTTTTAGGCGCCGTGAACACGACCTTGACCCCTGAACGCTGCCCAACTTCCTTGAGGTTATGCGAGATTTTTTGCATGTATGGGATGACAGCTATCTTTTATTTAGCGCTTGTTTTCCGTCTGACGAAGAACCAACACGCCGAAACCTTTTCCCTTCTGGTGTATGGGTCGTCAACTAAAACAGCGTTCCGAATGCTTGACCCGGTGCTACACTTGGGGCTTCGTCTCGCATCGGGTGCTTTTTGCCCTAGTCCGGTACAAAGACTGTATGTCGAGTGTACAAGTGGATCCTTTGAAACCAACGGACGTACATGAACTTGCTTTATGCTTTTAAAATTTCATCGCTGAACTAGCATCCTTTTTATCCAGCCTGTAACAATACATCCACATCTCTGCTGTTTGTAAATAGCCCATCCGTTCCTCTGCCCTTTTCACTTAGAGTGAGGGAGCGAGCCTCGGAACTCAGCGCTTAGTTTTTAGATGTGTACATATCATATTTTACAGACATTTTTCCTCCCTGTAAAGTGCGCCCTGTGTCCTGCGACCTTTCTTTTATGAAACTTGACAAAAATCGGGTACCACGAGCTGCAATACTGTAGCACAGCACTTTCTGTCTCTGCAGTTTAAATATCGACGGGCAGAATTTTACAGTGACGCTTCTAAAACCTTCACCATGGTGTCCTGCGCTGCTTATGGTCCGAATTTTACTGCAGCCAGAACCATGAGCGTACACAGAACCATTTGTTCAGCAGAAGCATATGGAATTGTACTCATTGTACAACAGAATCTTGAAAATCAAATTCGCAATTCCATCATCTATACAGATTACTTGAGTTGTACATGCACTATTATTGCACAAGCCCCCCAAAACCCACATAGCTATTTTTGTGTTGAACACCATTATGTCTGTCTATGCGCAAAAGCATCAGCTGCTCCTCTGCTGGTTCCCAGGACACGCTGGGATCGCTGGGAACGAGTTGGCAGACGAGTTGGCCGGTGCTGCTGCACTCAGGAGCACTGTAGACATAACAACGGTACCCTATACAGACCTCAAGCTACACATAAGACAACACTTGCATAGAACATGGCGAGCACACTGGAGTGAACAAACAGACAAGAAACTACATGTAATAAAGCCACGCTCTGGACGGTACACAGCTGACTCACACAACAGATACACGGAAGTCGCCTTGGCTAGGCTACGGATAGGGCACATGCATAATTTTGCTAAGTCCATCATTTCCACGGATTCACTTAGCGTCGTATCTGCTCACGGGATCTTCTACACCCCAGTGCAGCAGGTGCGGAGAGGCCGTATCCGTAGTTCGCGTAGTCATTCAATGCAAGGCACTCGACTCTACACGACGCAAATATTTGCCTGAACTGTAGACAACACATATCGCTACACCCATCACACGTCTTGGCCGACAACCCAATGTTTTCTAACAAGCGTGTTTTTTAGTTTTTATCAGAAGTCAAGTTTTTACATCTTCTTTCATATGCATAATCACACCGGCCCTATACACCAGCCGCCTTTATGCATTCGCTTCACTTTTGTTTTTACTCGACAATTTAGTATTTAATTGCACGTCTTTATCAAATAACTTTGTGTCTGGCGCTCTTTGCCCTAGTTGGTTGGCCTTGCGCCATTAAAATGCAACCATCATCATGATTACGTGATTTGTCTTTTAACCAATTTAAGAAAAACACGGTACCCACAACTGCCATTTTGCAGCATTTTAAATATCTCCAGGAGAAATATGGGCGGCAGAATGTTTTAGTGATGCGTCGAAAACGTCCACTGCGGTGTGTTGTGCTCACACGGACCCAACCTCAATGCTTGAAACTATGATTGAATTCATGCATTTTTACGGCAGAAGCATATGGTATAATTCTTGTTTTAAATCACATTACGGAACATAATAATGCTAACTCCACCATTTTCACGTATTCACTTAGCGTTGTGTGTACGTCATCATCCCAAAGGTCTTGAAAAAATTATGCTGTCAGTCTCATTTTTAAATCTCCGATGTCAGCATATGCCTCAAGTCTGAGTTTGACCGTCTTCTGTGTTCCAGGCCACGCTGGGATCGCTGGAAACGAGTTTCCTGATGAAAGGGCCTGTGCTGCTTCTGGTGTACTCAGATACACTTTCGAGATAACAACAGTATCCCACACTAACCTCAAGCCAATTTCACCTATAGCTGCCAACTAGCAGCACAGCAGAAATATTGGCTATGGACTTTTTGCGTTTCGAACGGCAGTCGCAAGTATGACTTCAGGGGACGCAGTGAACTCGCCGGTACACTTACTAGAGGCAAAATAATAGCGAGAGGTTGTAAGCTGGACCAAAAGGGTTTCAACTATGATATTCAGGACCCGCCGCGGTGGCGCAGTGGCTGGCAGTGCACTTCTGAGCATGGGGACGCGGGTTCGATTACCGGCCGCGGCGGCAGCTTTTCTGATGGAGACGAAAAGCAAAAACGCCCGTGTGTGCGAGATTTCTGCGGACGCTAAAGATCTCCAGGTGGTCAAAATTAATCCGGACCCCTCCACTACGGCGCGCCTCATCTCCTGCGTTGCGTCGGCGCGTTAAACCTACCATCAATCAATATGATATTCAGGAAATGGTTTTGGGCACACACCGGCACTGTAAATGGACTTTATATACGGTATACATTTTAGCCTTCTCAATTCGAAAGGGAACACGTAGGCGTTTGTTGCCATTTTTTATGCTTGCGATGTGGGGTATTTGATTACAGGTAATGAAAGGTGCCAGGGGTTAGTGAAGTTTAACACACCGAAGCTGCACCTGCATGGGCTCTAAGGTGCGCCGGAGTGGAGGACTCCGCATTAATTTTGACCACCTGGGAATGTTTAATGTGCATGCGCCGACATCCCGACATACGAGCGTTTTCGCTTTTCGCCTCTACCAGAAAAGCACTCACTGCGGCCGGAATCGAACCCGCGTCTTTGGGCTTAGCAGCAGAACGCTACAGCCACTGAGTTGCCGCGGCAGGTAAGAGGCCCGACGGTTTTTTAATCCAGCAAAAGGGCAAAATGGTTACTGAAAGCATACGAGACAAAAAAAACTTATCGGGCACTTGACTGCTTACCTGGCTTGAAGGCGACTCTGAGAATTATCAAAGACTTCTTTACTGCTACATCGTTTTTGCGGCCCTTTTGTCTTTTTATTCGTTTTCTGACACGAATTACTCCGACAAGCGGACCGGCTACACTTCACGCTGAAGCTTCTCCACAGCTAGTGCTCTCCTCCGCGTTGACCCGTTCTTCGCACGTGCCGCCACGTGCATGCATCAGGCTAATTCAAGCTAATTCGAGCTAAATTCAAGATTAAATTCGGGCTAAAGTCAGGCTAAATTCAAGCTAAAATCAGGCTAATGCGAAGGCGCATGCATCAGGCTAACTTAAGATAATGCGAGCTAAATTCAGGGTAAAATCGCGGTAAACTCAGGCTAAATGCCAGCTAAAAACTGGCTAATGTGAAGGTGCGTGCATCAGGCTAATTCAAGAAGAACGCATCGGGCCAATTCTTGTGCTATTCTGCCTGGGTATCGGCCGAATTATCGCTGCGGTTAGAGCACTTGGCTCGTTATATAAAGACCTGAGTTTAAATCCCACACGACCCAGAATGTGTTTTGATTTTGTTTATTTTCTTTTGGAGCGGTGGCCATTTTAAAGGGACGACGGAGCCTTGTCGCGCTTGATGATACATCCAAGGGTTCCGTCTTCATAAAAAGTTTGATTCTGTTTATCACTCTACGGTACCACTTGTGGGTGCAGCGCACCGATTAAGGCTTTTGAAATTCATGTCTTATCAATAGAAGTGTACTTGTCACGTAATGTAACAACACCACCACCATTCACGGAAAACGTTTTGCTTGGAAGACTACCTGTGTTATGCCATTTGGTGTCGTGCGGACAGCGTCACCTCCAACTCTCTGGGTTCGCACGTCACAAAATCCCGCAGGCAATGGCATCGAGCCTTTCGACACAATATTGGCGAGTATAGCAAGAGCCTCGGCGTCTGTCATGATACGCCACGTGTTCGGTCCCCTGACAAACTCATCCGCTGTGAGCGCGAGAAACCGGAGCTTCGGAAGCAAGGGGCGCATACACTCCCCGACCATGTCGGGAAGCCGATCTCCCACAACACCCTTTCCCACGCATTGGGTCGTCGCCCACCTGTACACGATACTCACAAGCCCATTTTCAGTAACATTCCACACGTTGTCCAATATGTAGTTCACTGTCTGGGCGCTGCAGGAAATAAACGCTCTGGAGTTGAGTACTGATGCGCCCTGAGAGCGGAGCAAAATCTTGGCAGGGGCGTCCGCATCACTTTCCCCGGAACTCAATATGTGATCCAGATACGAGCAAACATCCTCAGGCTTGAGGTTTCCCTCGATGTAAGTCGTGCATCTGGTGACCAGGTCTGTGACCAGGTACTTCGCAGCCGCGGTCCTCGTGTAGTAGGCATCGCTGATGCTGTTTGCTTCAAATCGCCCGGTGTAGAAGTATCTGCAAATTCAGTACATGTACAAAAAGAAGTCAATTGAGATTTTTTGCAGTCCTTGTTCATTTAAATGGCGTTGGAGAATACATCTCTGAGTACCCGCAATATAGCGAGTCGGGACATGTAACTTTTTGTGCGCACACACATAGATTGGTTGTTTTCCTAGCCAATCAATGACGTAATGTGGAATAATTAACAGGTCCTTCTCACTCTCCGCGTGATGCCCCCTTGGGAGGTGGGGTCTTGGTAATATAACGCAGGCGTTCGGGGTTTTGGGGGGATTAAGCGAATCACTCTTGATGCGGGCTCTGCACGAATGCTGATATCCCATGCTTTGTAAGTATTACTTGTACATTTATTGTAAAGTTTAGAATAGACCGCCGCCTGCCACGTGCCACCCACGAAGGAGCTACCATCGTCGATTTGTGAACTGAGGTGCTTAATAAGTATGCAAGTTTCTAATTTTTTAAAACACATAGGTTGTATAACGAATTCTTTTTGGTTGCAGAGGTAGCTAGTGTTCATTGCTACAAATTATTTGCTGAATGTTGTCATGCCTGTGGAACTCTACGTCCAATTTAGTTATCATTGTTTCGATGAGCACTCACAACTTGTCTGAGATAGCTATAATTAAAGCCAAGCTTCCTTGATCACACTGATGGCGACCGTTCCGTCAGGAAAACGCACTGCGGGAAAGCCAACTGTGCACATTGCATTTTACAAACGACGACAAAAAAAAAAAAGCGAAGGCACGGCAACCGCATTTAAAAAAAAAAAACTGGTTCATTCCTCTGTCATAGGAATTTGCAAACCCCGAAAGTGAAATGTGCAGCGAAATCGGCAGCGACGTCTTGCTAGCGGGTCGCTTTAGGGAAAGCGCGAGCACTTCGGTCCTTCTTTGTGGCGTATACGGAGAAGGAAGAGGAGGAAAAGGCAAACTTTATTTAGCCAAGCTCTGTTACGGGGACCTGGTGGCCGCTGGCTTCAGCCTGGTGGCGACAATGGCAGCCCGACTCGTCAGGGAGGCTTGAACTAGAGTGAACTAGAATACTTGGGTAGTGGAAAAAGCGGCGGCTGCTCCCCACGGCGCCCTTGAAGCCAAACGTGTTAGCCGCCGCGCGTGGCGCTGGTGTGCCCCGCCCGAGGAGATCCCGAAGCGGCGCGCGTTGATCGACGGGCCGCTATGCTGCTGTTCGGTGATTCACGCTGTGTTTTGACGTTTTTTAACCGCTGCACATGGTCTTTTTTGTGTATAATTACAAGAGGAGCCTTGCAGGCACTGCACTGATCCTTAGGTGTTCTTGGTTCTGTCTTTTATTGGTAATACGGACAGAGTGTTATGCGTGCGACGGTCTCTAATCGCAGAAGGGCCATGGCTCATGCAGTTTGAAAGGATTGTGCAGTATTGTGGGGTGGGACTGCACCCCTTATAAATTTATGTGATTGCTAGAAATATTTTATATTTACGATTTGTTCTACCCTGCTTTTATTTGTTGAGTTCCTAACTGTTCATAATTATCTTACGTCTGCAAGACGTGGGCAGCACATTTAATGAACTTGTGCATTTCTAAAGCGGTAATTATTTTATGTTAATGGATACCAGCGTTCCAATGAACTGTGCACTTTTAAAATGATCGCGCGATAAAGTGTGCCATGTGGTGCTTTTCTTAGAACTACGCACGGTTGCGAATGTTGATGCTTTTCGCTGACTTGAGTGAAGTTTTTAAAATGTATCGTGTGTGTTGCGTGGATTAGTGCACTGCAAGGGCCAGGGCCAGGTAGCACGCATTTTCTCGGGTGATGGAGGGAAAAGGATCATTAGGACACGCCTACATGGTGTGAGATAAGGTGGCGGGAATGCCACATGATGGGCAGTTCGGGGAGGGAAATAAAGACGGGTGAATGCGACGGAGCAGCGCGCGACAGGGGAGGCTGCCTGTCTGCAGAAGGCGCCACGTGCGGTCTTGCACGTTGTCGAGACTGACGTGAGCAGGGGGATATACACACGGCGGGCGATGCAGAAATGGGTCGCTATGTCATGATAACTGAGTAAGCTATCTCTAGCTGATCTGGCAGCGCGCGAGGGGACGAGGCTGGCGCCGGCTCGGAAAGTGAACCCTCGAATAGGCCGCCTCATTACCTCCCAGCCCGGCGTGAGCAGGGGTCCAGATTCGTTCTACTGAGGTGGAGGGGAAATTTTGAGATAGAATTTTGAGTGCCTGTGGGGATAGGAGCCACCTGGCGAAAGTTTTAATGGCCGTTTTCGAATCGGAGATCACAATTGTGGGAGTCGGCCGGTGCGTTAAGGCAGGCGCTATTGCCGCCTCTTCCGCCGTTGCAGGATTGATGGTGCGCACAGAAATTGAGTCAACTGGCGGGGCATTCGTGCGGTCAATGATTGCTACCGCATACCCATCATGGTGGCGGTAGTCGGCCACGTCCACATAAAGAATGTCCGGTCGTACGGCGAGTCGCTTACTGAGAGCGCGCACCCTTTGCTCCCGCCGCCTCCTGTGGTAAGTTGGGTGCATATTGCGCGGGAGTGGGCGCACCAGGATATTAGAATGGATATTTAGGGGATTTGAAGCTTGCTGTCTGTGATTAGCGGAGCTCGTAAGCCGAGTTGTCCCAGAATGTGCCGTCCAGTAGAGGTGCCTGATAGCCGTTGCAGCTGACCTATGCGATGGGCCTCCACCAGCTCCTCCGCGAGGTTGTGAATTTCCAAGCTCTCAAGTCGGGCAATGAAAGTGTACAAGGGGACCTGTAATGCAGCCTTGTAGGCTTTCCTGATCAGACAATGAATTTTCATTTTCTTCATCTCAGTGGGAGTGACCTGAAGGAAAGGCAGTGAGTATGTGATGCGGCTTACGACAAAAGCCTGCACCAGTCGCACCCTGTCTTCCTCCTTACGCCCTCTGTTGCGGGCGTTTATGCGTCTAATGAGGCCGATTATTTGATTCACGTGCGAAGAGAGTAGGAGATGAACTGAGTGTTAGCCCGGTTACGCTGAATAAGAAGGCCCAGTATACGTATGTTGTTTACCACCGGGACAGTGATGTCACCAATTGTACTTTGTATATCCGGGACGGACTTGGAGCTGCTTTTTGCCGGTAAAGGAAGGAGTTCAGATTTAGTAGGGGAGCAGTCAAGTCCGGCTGCGCGCGCTTCCTCGATGACAATTTGGGCTCCAGTTTGTAAAGTTTCCTCTATGTGTGCATCGCTGCCTCCAGACATCCAGAGAGTGATGTCGTCCGCGTAAAGGCTGAATTTAAGGCGAGGAATTTTCTCAAGTCTCTGGGGGATGTTGAGAATTGCAAGATTAAAGAGGAGAGGGGAGAGAACGGCACCCTGAGGTGTGCCAATAGAGGGAATATTGATGCGGTCCGAGATTGTTTCCAACCTGAATAACCGCTGTGCGCAACGTGAGGAAGCTTCCGTGCATGGATTATGTGTTCAAGAACTTTACCCATGCACGACGTAAGTGATATCGGCTTGAGGTGATCCATGGTGAGAGGTTTTCCTGGTTTGGGGATGAGAGAGAATTTTGCGTGCTTCCATGACTGTGGTAGTGTACCTAATGTCCAAAAATGATTCAAAAACTTCTTGAGAGTCGAGATTGAAGGATCGTCCAAGTTACGTAACATTTTGTTAGTACTCCCGTCTGGTCCCGGGGCTGACCCTGGGCGGATGTGGAGTAGAGCAGCTCTTACTTCCGCCTCCGTGATATCAGCGTCAAGTTCAGCGTTGGCCGTTCCTTGGTAGAGAGGTAGATCCAGTTTCTCCTCCTTGGGTATGTACAAAGACTTGGCCGCGTCAATGAGCTGTTGGTTCGTGCCCAGGAAATTATGAGCAATAGCAGTGCGCCTAATAATTTGGCAAGTCTTTGATCTTCCAGGGTCTAAAAGATGTCTAAGAATAGACCACGTGCGTTTCATGTTCAAGTGGCCTTTCATCTGGTCACACAGTTGACTCCACTGATTCTGCGCCAAATCAGCAGCATGGGATTCAATTTGTAGGCTCAATTCTGCCATTTTCCGGCGGGGCTGACGATTATGTTTGTTTTAAGTGCGAATGCACTTCTTAAGCGAGCCTGAATCGTCCGCCGCCGTAGTCCGCATAGCAACAGCTGCGGGTGCGCGCGCTCCTCGTCTTCCCTAGCAACGGGGGGAGATGGGCGCGCGCTGCCTGGCCGCGTCCCCATGGCTCATTCTTGTTGTTGTTCCTGCTGACATGGCACATACCCACGTAGGGGATTGGCCAGGAATCGGGCGTGAGAAGGGCTAATGCACCCGCTTAAAGGAGTACTGACACGAAATTTCAAAGCTGAGATCCGCTCTAGCAATCAAGTACAACGACAACACAAATAGGTGTCTGTGAATAAATGCATCTTTCTTTCTTTGTAGGTGTGTGTGTGTGTGATCTCTCTTTCGCGAACATTACCGAACCGCGCAAATTCAACTTGTGCATTCGCACTTTCACATTCTTCCCCTCGGGGAAATGCGGGGAATTTTTTTTTCCATCGGCACTGTATTCCCTTGAAGGCCTCCAACAGGTGAAGTAGCCGGGAGTCCACTATGTCCGACGAGATTTCAGGGTCTAATTGGTGGTTACTGAGGTGAGCATCGGGAACTATCTGGCCGACCCAGTCCTGGAAAGTGTCAGTCTGAATTTCTGGCTGGGATAGTTAGCGCGGGCGTGGCGGAAATCATTCCAATTTGTTATCTGGGTATGTCTGGGTCGCGGTTTGATGGAATGGGCGAGGGAGATATCTGTTTGAATAATGAAGTGACCACTACGCAATGATCAGTCAGTACAGCTCCAGCGGACGTTATGTATTCTATGGGTGAGGGTGAGGTCCGGCGCGGAGTCTTTTTGAACGCTGTTGCCAAGTCTAGTCGGTATCTTACCGGCAGTCAAATCAACAGAACGTAATTTCAGCCGTAAATTAGTTTTTAGCGTAAATTAGTTATCACAAGCCAGAAGCACACCTGTAAATTACTGCCTGTAGTTTAACAGTGTACGCTTCAATATTACACGCCAGTGTATGCTACATGCACGCATAAATACGTGGGCTTACAATATTTTTTTTTTCATATAATGCTAACACGTTCGTTTGTGCACCACTTGATACGACGTAATGGGAGCCTTTTTTTCGCCGTTTGACTGCTCAATTTCGTAACTGGGTTTTACTACACCCAGCTACACCCAAGCAAAACACCGCAATACGTACATATCGGCCGCGCATGGTGCGCACGGGCTTCAGCTTATAGTGTGTACGCACGGAAACAAACACGCCTAAAGTAAAACGTACACTGATTGGCGTACACTGCAATAATGTCCCAAAAATTAGCATTGCACATTCTGCAGCAGGTTGTTTGCCCAATAAGGCGGGGTTGTTCTCAAACCACTTCCTTGCGGCCTGAGCCATGCAAAGCGGATTGCCTCGCACACAGCGCTTTTTACACCGCAGCAGACACCCTGAAACGAATCGAATGTTGTCTCGCGATCAGCAACGTATGCATGCATTTATTTTTCAAGGAAGTAGTTGTTTCAAGCGGAGTTATGGGCTTTCAGGCCGCTACTGATGCTGGCACGCATGTTGCTACGGGGGCCCGATCACCGTCTCGTCCGCCATTGCCGTTTTCCGCAGCCCCACCTGTAGGGGCTGGAAAGAGCGGATTGACAACAATGTAGCCTCCACAGTGCTGCATACAGCTTGTGGTATGAACTATAGGGTGATAGCTGCAGTAGTTTTTGTTTTGCAGCGGTAAAAATTTCAAATTTTTCGCTATCCGCTCCACGCTCCAGTGACCCGAGACGGCTTCGGAAATTTTTCTGAGGAAGGGGAAATTCGTTTTCCATAACTTCAGATATGTTTTCTCCTTTCGACTCCACCGTTTTTTCGAGTCGACCGTTTTTTCGGACTCCAAAAATTTGGACTTTCTGTATACTCCAGACTTTCCCGAGGAACCGCCAGTTGTCCCATAGGAGTAATGTACGTAAGCAACGGATATTTCGGACAAAATTAAGCCAAAAGTTCGATTTTCCGGTCATTTTTTTCGACAGAGCAATGGTGCAAATCCAGGGCGATGCAATTTTGAATCATAAGCCACCTGGCTTGCTATGGGATTTGGTATGACTCCCACCGGAATAACGAACTGATCTTGAAGGTCATAATTTTGAATTTTGTTTCCGGCGGAAGTAATCTCGAAAGCCGGAAACGGGCCATACTTCACCAGTTTTCATTTAGGCACCAATTTTTCGAGGCACCAGATGACGCTGACTATAAGTAGCAGCATCATCATCAGGTTTTCCTGGATCGCGTGTCGTGCAGGTTGTTCTTTTACTTGATCGGTAGTCATTGTGGTAATTGTGGTTCACGGGGTTAACCCCATTCCTCACACGAAAGAGAAGACGGAACCATTCGCAACTTCTCCAGTTCTGTTGAGTCCGTTTTTGCGACTGGCCGATCTTTCGGACTGCGTTATTATTCGATTTTTCGTTCCTCCCCAGGTCCGAAAAATCGGTCGGTTACTATAGGCCTCCTGCGCTGGAGTTTTGGTGACATGCAGCACCCCTAGTGGCCGACGCCTCTGGGTAGTACAAAAGCAGACGACCCTAGCCGCCCTCCATGCGTTTTCTATTACAAGGCAGAGTGAAAGTTGGTTGCACTTAGTTGAATCGCTTTATGGCGCGTTTAAATGACTGCATACTGCATGAAAGAGGCCTTAAAGTAGTTGTAGAGGCTAAACAAAATAATATCCGCTCAAACAAGCCGATTTATCGGCTTTATTTTGAGCGAGCTGTGGCGGTCGTCGCGGCGTGGGACAATATCGCCAGGTCGGGTGTCCTAACTTCCTGACGACGATTACCGTTCTTTCTTCTTGCGTGCGGTCGACATAGGAAAGTTCACGAGTAGCATAAACGCGGAATGCTGCTCATCCTATAGCCTGAGGTAACTGCAAAAGGTTGCTTCAGCGGGAGCATGCAAGCGAACCCAAGAATTGCGCAGCCGACTCAGCTGACACTGCTGGCCTGGCACCGTCTTGAAAACGAGTGGAAATTTTGTTTTGTATTTTGCCAAACTAAATTATCCTTGCGTAACTTTTTACGCCGCACGATTTACGAATGGCAGGGTACATATGTATACAAGCTAGTACGTGAGGCATTGCGTGAAATAAACAAATTATTCGCTATTAAAGGACGCAAAACAATCACCAAATCGCACGCCCTCTGCCTAAAGAAATGTGTACTTCTATATTTACATAACATAACACAGCCGCATACACGGCGTGGCCCCGAATATTTACATACAATCATCACTGACTCTGTTGGTTATCTAATTCGTTGCTAAGAATCTGAACGCCGACACGCCAGTTTTGTCCTCAAATGGAGTTAGACGGCAAGACAAGAACAGAAAATTGGTCGCTTCCAGTTGAATTGTCCTCATCTTCATACTTCACCAGATTATTGTCAAATATTATTGGAGATTCGCTGAATTTTTTCGCTTTGCATTCAAAGCCCCCCTCCTCTTCCCACCCGATTTGCCGTCCAGCCCTCCGCCGTGTCGGCTGCATGCAACTTGGCCCTACACTTCAAAACGTTGCTGACCCTCATTCTAGCCAATAAGTGCGAACTGGGAATGTATGATGCAGGAGCGTAATTAAGTAAAGTGAGCACACACAAGGAAAGCGAGCGGCCTCTCGGTTCGCCCGACCACTTTGTTTTACGGCCACTAATTTCGGAATCGCAAAACAGATTTCACGATTCTGACGCTTGCTGAATACTGTCACTGAGACACGCAACAAAACGGCAAGCTAACGCTGCACCATGTATTCGTAACGGCGAAGCAAACGAGCTCTGTTTAATGAACGTGCACGCTGTTGCAACCGTGTCATCCCAGCGCTGACACCAGTTGTTGCGACCGTGCGGGGGCACCCGATCCGTGTTCCGTGGCCTCCGACATACGAGTGGTAGCGTGTATGATGCGAGCGGCCAGCCGCTGTTGCAGCCGTGAAGAAGTCCAGAGCAGTAGGATAACGTAACTGTTTACTTCATAGCGAGAGGTGAGCCGAAGCCAAAAAAAAAAACATGCAATGCCCCGACGGGCGAGGTTACAATACAGGACTCGAGCAAAGCGACCGCATGGATTCGCTGCTCAGACAGGAATGAATTCAGCGTTTGGGCTGCTTCTATTTATACCCAAAAGCAACAATGGTCAAACGCGAACAAGTAGCCACACGCCACGAACATCACAGACACACACAACGCTCTTTCCACTGTTCGTGAGCTAGTGATGGCCTCGCCGCACGTGGCGTCCAAGAGAGGGGAGAGAGTGTCCCTGAACCGTGCGGGGGCGCGCTATGGAATGTTGATCGCGCCGATAGCGAAACGTCTGAGCCGGGCATGTCAGGGCGTGACTCACCGACGGGCTAGCACCTGACGGCAGTGGGGCGCACGTCCGTGAGGAATCTGGGCGTGCCACTGGCAACCGCGGGAGGCGCGTTGCAATGCGAGGTGTCTGACCCGGCATGGCGAGACACGGAAGTACGATTCACCGACACGCGGGCGCGCGTGGTTGATTCCCACGTGGTGGCTGATGCGGGAAAATACGGTGGCGTTGGCCGATTCGTAACAGCTTCTCCGCCGGGGGTCCGAGATCCCGATGGATAAGGGTCTTCAACCGTTGTCCGGAGGGATGCTTTCGTAGTGAAGTGCTCAGCAGACGCTCGAGTCCAGGCCTGGGATGTACGACGCCGTGCTGGAGCTTCAAAGGGCCGATCACTGGATGAGTAGTGTCTCCCCAAGAACGTCTCTGGCTTGGTCAGGCAAGCAACAGAACAACACAGCAAGACACAACCGCATCGCCGGCAAGTGCGAAGACAAATGCACACTGAAGATCTACCAGGCTTTTAGTTGCGAAAAAATACGCAATAACTAACTACACTAGCTATATTTTAGCTCAGCAGTACTTTAGACGAGTGCACAAACTTGAAAGGTGACATTTCGCGTGATTGGAAATGTCCCACACACACAAAAAAAACGTAATCGTAAAGGGCGAAACCTGCTTCAGGAAAACAAAGAAATTGAGAAAGTCAGGCGTCTACAGGCCACTTCTCGCGCCGAGAGCTGCGATTTGAGCTCTCGTAAATGCCCTGAGCTTTTCCCTTTCGGTACCGCACTTTAGGTGCAGCCGTTCTCTCAACGCTGCTCTGACCGCGTGAAATGACACCGGTCGTCTTGTTCGACAAAGGTCGAGCGCGCAGAGGATCGAGCGGGATTTTCCACCGTTTATACGTTAGGCGCCCACTGCTTCTAGGCGGCGTTCCCTTGGCGCGATGCCAGCTCACAGCTTTACCCCTTGGCGTGCCCGCACTGAAACACGTGCCACAAGTACGCGCACAAGTTTTCCCTCTCTCCTCATTGCTCACCTTTTCGCGAACGTGTTTGGCAAGCGAACAACGGAACGCGTTTACGTTCACTTCTCTAGGCTGGTCGGTTCCCGACTTCGGCTCAGCCACAGGCGACACCGGAACCTCAACTAGCTCAGCCGATGTTGGCCTATCGACGGGAGCATCAGCTGGGAGTGAAACGGGCACGACGAGCCCATTAGACACCTTGCAGTTCCCAACAGTCACTACCTCGTCGTCCCTCGCGCTTTCAGCGACAGCCTCGGCACGCGAAGACCGAAGCGTGTTCCCGTTCTGCTTCCTCACCGCCAGAACTACACTACAACCAGGCTGCCCTGTCTCAAAAGACGGCTCAGTTGCCCGCGTCGCCGGAATCTCTACCAACTCGGCAGGTCTTCGCTCGAATTCGGTTACCTGAGCTGGTGAAAGAACAGAATCGGCTGGCTCAGTGGCGAGATCGTGATTACTCCCAACTGAGCCGTGCAAACCATTCGCTGCCTCGGCAGCAGGCTTTGCCACAACGTAGGTCTCTTCTGAACTGCCGCCGTCCGAAGAACCAACCTCCGTTTCAGCGGACTCGTGTTGCCTTTCGGTAGCCTCGTGGTTTACCCACTCCAGCGAAACCTCGCTATCTCGCGAAATGTTCATGTTCAGACCGGTATCCGCTTCCAAGGCCTCCCGCGAATTGGAACCGTCCGAACACTCCGCCGAGATCTCCAAAACAAACGCCGGCACATTATCACACTCAGTGGACGCGCACTGCCCCCTGCCGCCTCTGCAGACAGAGCTAATGCGCCTTCGTTATCTCTCTCAGCAACGTTGTCGCGCTGCTGGGCCGCAACCGTCGCTTCTGACCCGCGCTCCCGAGCGTCTGCTACTGGCAGCGCTGGCACGGTGCTTTCCCCGACAACGAGGTCTTTTTCCAGCAACAATTCAAACTCAGGCTTCGCTTCTTCCTGCTCGAGTTGAATTTTGTGCTCTAGGTTCTTGTTCTCCCGTTGGAGTCTCTCTCGCGCGAGCTCCTTTAGTTCCCGTTCGAGGCGCTCGAGCTCGAGGTCATACCATCGCATCTTTTCCTCGTGCTGACGTTTTCTTTCCTCGCGTTCCTGCCTCTCGAACTCCTCACGCTGGCGCTCAGCCTCTGCCTCGACGGCCTGACGTTTCGCGGTCTCCCTGCGATTGATCAGCTCAATGCATTCTGACAGCTCCTCATCGTCAGCCCTGACAGCGAGTATAGCCTGTATCAGCTCTGGCTGTCTCAGCGCGTCCGTAACATCCAAGCGCAACTCTTTTTGCAAGCTCCAACAACTGCGGTTTTTTCAACGCCTTCAAATTCATCGCCGGCCTAGAGTACTGCTTTCCCACTGCTCCAAAAAATGTTTTGCGCGAATAACCCACGCGACAAAAACACACGCCCTACCAGCTATCCTCAGAAGCCTGGTAAAACTCAGTGAAGAAGAGTCCCGCACTCACCCTTGACCGCCGTGAATTCTGCGAAGTCCGAAGCCGCCTTGACGTCCGTGGTGTTGGGTCTCGCACCGCTGGCTCCAGGTGTTACGACGTTGTCATCCCACCGCTGCCACCAGTTGTTGGGGCCGGGCGGGGCCACCCGATCCGTGTTCCGTGGCCTCCGACATACGAGTGGTAGCGTGTATGATGCGAGCGGCCAGCCGCTGTTGCAGCCGTGAAGAAGTCCAGAGCAGTAGGATAACGTAACTGTTTACTTCATAGCGAGAGGTGAGCCGAAGCCAAAAAAACATACAATGCCCCGACGGGCTAGGTTACAATACAGGACTCGAGCAGAGCGACCGCATGGATTCGCTGCTCAGACAGGAATGAATTCAGCGTTTGGGCTGCTTCTATTTATACCCAAAAGTAACAATGGTCAAACGCGAACAAGTAGCCACACACCACGAACATCACAGACAGACACAACGCTCTTTCCACTGTTCGTGAGTTAGTGATGGCCTCGCCGCACGTGGCGTCCAAGAGAGGGGAGAGAGTGTCCTTGAACCGTGCGGGGGCGCGCTATGGAATGTTGATCGCGCCGATAGCGAAACGTCTGAGCCGGGCATGTCCGGGCGTGACTCACCGACGGGCTAGCACCTGACGGCAGTGGGGCGCACGTCCGTGAAGAATCTGGGCGTGCCACTGGCAACCGCCGGAGGCGCGTTGCAAAGCGAGGTGTCTGACCCGGCATGGCGAGACACGAAAGTACGATTCACCGACACGCGGGTGCGTGTGGTGGATTCCCACGTGGTGGCTGATGCGGGAAAATACGGCGGCGTTGGCCGATTCGTAACAACGCATAGTGCGCAGATACGCAAAGAGCGGTGCACCGGAGCAGACGAGCCTGCGGTCCGCCGGACTCGCTGGCTTTTTAAAACGCGATCATCGCCGATTGCGTCACTCTTCTTTTCTGATCGGCTGTTGCTGAAAAGTCCTTCACCTAGAGTATTAGTTTAAACTAGAAGTTTCACTTCAAATTTCCCTTCGTACGACCATCGATCGGTCGACCTGCGAGTGGCAGAGCGCCGTCGCAGTCCCGGAACTTTCGTCGGTGCTGCAAACGTATTTAGCGCAGCAAAGCTTTGTCCCCTAATGCCAAGTTGATCGCCAGAAGAGATGGGACTCGTCGGGGATGGGCTGGTGATCATGTCGCACAACAATCTGGAGCATCGACCTCATTTTGCTTCTGTGAACACGGGATCCTATGGGACCCGCGCAGCGCCAACTAAGCAGCGCAGGCCTATATATAAAAATTTTGTCAAAGTTAAAGATGTCGACCGGACACTCCTGTCCCACCTCTCGTAAAAACACCGTAAAGTCCACTAAGAGAGTGAAAGATGACTGTTTTTCGGCAGTCTGCTATAGCTGGATTTACCGTGGATTCACAGTGGTATTTACCGAAGCAGACCGTGGAAGCCGTCTGGATGCAAGTCCGTAATGACCTCCTTTTCTTCCTTGGAGAAACCACCGTAGAACAGTGCCTTGAACACTTCGTTCTGCAGGGCCAAGATGAGCCGGTGCGCTTTGAACGACCGAATTACGCCAGACTGTTGCCACTTCACCACAAACTCCACGTCGGTCAACTCGGCCTCAGGCCCGAGAAACCTTTCAAACGAAAGCTGAAAAGGAAAAGGCGGGAATCAAATACTTTTGGTCACAGTGCAACAGCCAGCCCGTTAGAAAGAAGTACGTCCTCAAAACCTTTGCAACGGTTTGGGCAAGACTGCACTGGAGCACGACGGATGACGACAAGAAGCGGATGAGAAACCAGAGCAATTTACAACTGATATTCTGTCCACTGACGCAGAATCTTGTGAGAAGTCACAAAAGTATGAAAACATCGAAATATGCGCCCATGCATTCCGTACACATTGTTAACCAGCGAAGCTGTAACTTAACCTTCGACTCTGCCCGCACTGCCCTCCGCCCCAACCCGCTGTCGTCACTCGAGCTGTGCGTTTCACGCAGGAGCTTGCTGCGCGCGCGCCCTGCTGCGAGCGATAATTTTGTCGCACCCTCCGATGCGCCGTGCCCACTTCCCCGTGTCGGTAGATGTGAGGGTGTGTGTACGTCATATACATAGTAGAAACAAAGCCAATCTATCTCCCCTTCTAACTGCCCTCCAACCTTTTTCGCACATGCGCATGGGGCTGCCGCTGAGGTGTTTTCTGCGTACACGGAACCGCCATTTTTTTCGCCCAGTCTTATAAAAGGTACTTGAACGTTCTTGAACGCACTTGAAGATACTTGAACATACTTGAACCAACTCACCCAAACCTATACCTTGCTATAAAATGCAGCTTTAAAAACAGCGGCAATAGATTAGTCAACAGCACGCGCAGAAGTCGAACACTAGTACGTAATTTGACTGCCTGCCATTGCATTTCTAAAGCAAAACAATCGGGGTTACTAAGCACCACAGTCACTAATTGATTATGTGGACGTATCTTCCACAGATTCCTCTAGATCCCTCAATCGCTGTTTAAAGAAAGAGCGGAAGATTCTGCTGCCTTGCAAGTGGCATGGTCGCTGAATATTACGCAATATAGAAAAAATGCTTGCTCCCGTTACAGTGCCTTTCTAGGCAGAATTTCCTGCCTCAACGAACGATGTTATTATGCTGTGGTATGCACATTCAATCATGGCCCTGTTTATCAAACGGCAGTCTTGCCGCACGGTACACAATGTACAAAGTTCCCAACACCACTTATCGTCTACTTGAAAACGCTGCCCTGAGCACAATTCAGACACTTCGTGCGGAGCTTAGAAACATCATTTGCTTTCACTTTGTGGAAAATATTAGCGAACGAAGATTTTAGAATCTGAACGACGATTTTCTCTCTAGCCCGAAACACCCCAACAGAAGTTTTAGTGCAGTTCCATTGCCGGCATAAACTTCGTTCTTTAAAAATAGTCCTACAAGAACACATATATTTTTAAAAGAAACCATGCAAACAAGGATGATAGGTGTCACATTTTAAGGTTGAAAGGCGAGATTTTGCTTAGACTATGTTCTGAGTTTGTTCAGTCAATTTACTGCATCTTTAAAGCAAAAAAAAGTGGTTCAAAAGTACAGTTTTCCTCGCACTATCCTCCCTGCACGCCTACTGACGTCGGCTATGGCGATGTCAGTAAAGTCAGCGAATCTAAATTTAAGGTTAACTAAACTTAAGCAATTCAACAGAACTAAAATGAAGTCAGCGAGAAAGTCAGAAATAAATTTACTCGACTCATAGCCAGCGTAACGTGTACAAATCTGCGAGAACCAACCAATAAAGGTTGGCTCTCGCAGGTTATGTCTCGTAAATAAAATAGGTAAACTAGGTAAAGTCTGTGCCGTAGTAGACAGAAAGAAACGAGACACAAATTTCGCTAGTTCTGACAATTGCACTGTTAACCACAACAAGTATATCCCGTGTAGTGTTGGTGTTGTTTATAAAATACCTTTGTCTTGTGGTCGGGTGTACGTTGGCCAAACGGGCCGATGTGTAAATGTGCGTTTGAGAGAGCACTTTAATTCTTTAAAAGGTACACCTACATTTTATTTGTCTGTTCACTGTCGTTCGTGTCCTACGAGCTCATTTCAGCCCCAATTTGAAAAAAAATTACGCCCACCTCTCCTCGCGGGAACCCTGGTGTGATGTGACACTGAAGGGGGTTCCATTGTGCGTTTCCGTTGGGTCGATTACTCGAATTGCGTGAGCAATCGTCGGGTAATGCGAGAGAGAGAGAGAGAGAGCAAGCATAGCACGGACGACCATCGACTGAGAGACCGGCCGGAGCGCGGCACTCCGGCAGCGCACTCGGGCGCGCAGCGGAGTGCAGCGCGCCCGAAGGAGAGGAGACCGCGGAGAGAGAGGGTGCTGCACATGGGCACAGCGCTCTTGCGCCGCGCGCAGTTGTTGGGAGAGAGTGTTCGCTATCAGCGCTCTCTGAGAGAGCAGAGGAGGCGAGCGGAGGGGAGACCCAGCTGTGCGGACGCGGACGACAACGACGCAGGAAGGACAGGGCCGCAGGCAAGAGATGCTCCTCTCAGCGTCGCATCTAAAACGGTCTTACTGTTCCGTCATTCTAAACAGCTGAAGCGCAAAATAATGGAGGCCTTCAATATAAACAGGCTTGGCGACGAGTGCATTAGTCAGGCTTCCGTTACTTTACATAATAAAGCACTTGGCTTATCTTGCTTGTTGTTGATGTTGTGTAGGAGCAAACTTGTTTCCTCTTTTTTTATCTCTATCAGTGTTGTGTATGGCACGGATGTTAGCGCATGCGCCGTTTCAATGCTCATTTATGTATATATGTCTTTTTGTTCAAAGAAGAAATTTCAGTTGATAGTCAGCGCTCGTCCTGACTGGTTTCTTTCCTCGTGTATTTTGTCCTACCGCTCTGTTTTTACATCATGTCGACGTACCAACTCGCCCAACTTTCCATCCTGCTGCAAAAAAGGTAACTTCCATGGACGCACATGTAACTTTTCACGACTAATATTACAGATCAGCTGACGTAGTTGCGGTGCTTTCCAGCGTTATTTATGTCTTGTAAACGATGGGCTATCTATAAACGAAGGGCTATCTACAAACTAAGCTAAGCCCGTGTGCCGGATGGCAATGATCGACATTCGTCCCTCCAAATGTACGCCGTGCCCGGAGTGAGTGAGTGAGAGGTAGTGAGTGAGTGATTGATTTGAATAAAAAGTTGAAAAGTGGACTGTGGATACTTTGAACTCACCTTGGAGTTCACCAGCACCCATCGTTAAGTAACGGTACATACAGGACCTAAGACGAGACATACGACGGCGCTACACGCGTGTGTCTCATCTTAAGTTTTGTCTCTGGCGCTGGCGCTACTTCTGTATCAACACCAACTCGCCCAACTGTCGATTTTACTGCACCAGCTTACAACCGAGTCCGTGGGAAGGGGAGAGGGGGGTCTGAAAAGGTACAGGTGAGTCGCTCACATAGATGGCCGTCCGAACCGCCGAAATAACCGGCGGTTTCCCTTTTCCCCTCAGATCCGGAAACGGTGATTCGCCGCAGCACTTGAGCGAACCCGCCTACAGCAGCGCCTTAGCCTCCCGCACCAGATGCGTCATAAAGTCGGTGTCACACCCGAACAAAAAACGTCAGTGCTTCAGTGAGTGGCGATGACGATGCATATTATTTATACGTCAAAGGAACAAGAGTCTTTTTTGCTTGTTTGTACGGCCCCTGAACTATGCAGAGGCGTAATACTTGGTATATGTGTTCGTGAACACGTAATCTAGCGATTCCACGTGTGAAATCCCGACCTGTAGAAGCTCATTAGGGCCCATTTAAGCTCTTGAGGGCTGACTGGGAATCGGAGAGAACGTCCCACTGTTGGCTGACTACTTTAGGATACAAGGCAAAGCAGCCAGCTTAGTGGTGGTCGCAGATGTCTCGTGATAGGGGTTTACCTAGAATTTCGATTTCGGGAGGTGTCAAAATTTTCCTGAGGGGGTGTTGGGGGGGGTCATAAATCCCTGGCCAGGGTGCTCGTGGTTGTGGAATCTTTTTTTTTTTTGTGGGGGGGGGGTGTTGAAATACCTCTGGGGGAATGTTGGGGGGAGTATAAATCCCTGGCTCAGCGGGGCGCAGATCCTACAGCGCGACGGAGGAATCCAGGTCCTTATCGCCCATGATGTAGCAATCACTGAGCAATCAGTAAGGGCTGTATAGTGGCCAATGTGCTCCAAGGCAGAATACTTTGCAGCCGGATCCATTATTTGGGCTCCACGTTAGAAGCAAGAGCACAGTAGTGGCAATCTTCATTGGAGAAAAGCTCCACGGAGGGTTATGAAGAGATATTATACATTTCTACATTCAAAAGCATATCTGTGCATGATGGGGGACGCACCGGCCTTGAACTGGGTGTCCTCTAGTTTCGGATGCCCTAGTTTTTGTTTGGCTGTTTGCGCCCTCGCAGAATGTCCTGGGTAAAGAGAGCCGAGTGATTAATAAACTGTGTCCCTCTTCCTCTCCGTCGAACCAGGTGATGGATCTTGCCTTTGCGTCATCTACGCAAACGAGTGGTTATGCGAAAAGCTTCTTCTTCGTTGTATCAGTCCTTGCGCCGTTTTTGAGCAGACACTCCAGTCAACTACAAAATGGCCCCAACTTGCATCTTATCCAACGGTCGTTCCAGCGGTCCTGAAATTGTGCATATTTCACGTATCGATCCATTTCTCCGGCGCCCTTTATATTTCAGCGTCTAAAGCGGAGTTTCCGCCCAGAGCTAAAACAGTGAACTTCAGCGTCGTACCTGTCTCCTAGGTGGTGCTTACCTAGCCATCTTAGTATTTGGACTTGTCAAAGCCCCACAAGCAAGCGCAATACCATCTTAACCACCCAGCCTTGCACTTTCATCATCATCACTTTTTGCAACAGCTCCTTGGCGCGATTGGGTAGTCATTAAACACGCCCCCAAATGTTCTGATGTCCGTTCCGTATTATATATACATGTGTGTATATGTGTGTGAAATAGAGAGAGCGCGAGAGATAAATTATGGTATATAAAAGCAAGTAAAGAAGTTTAAGCATAAATTGTAGCCCTTCTGAAGTGAAGGTCCCTGCCAGGTATGTAACATTTCTATTGACAGAGACAACTTTCCGCACTGTTGCGATATTGGCACGGCCTCACCTCGCCTTGGCAGTCAGTCTGAGATGACGTTGAAGCTGTGGGTTTTAGTTTGGTTCTTCCGCAGTAATGACACGGCCGATCTAAAAGAGAAAAAATAAACAGAAAAGAAAAACCAGGCGGTCACCGGCGAATTGGGAGAAGTGTGGATGGAGAGAGAGAGACAGACAGACGTGGAGAGAAAGAAACATTGATTTGGAGAAGAGTGGCTGAGATTTGGCTATGGGCAGGTGCCTACGTCCAGGGCCAAACCGACGAAGTGGGAACACTCAGCCAGCATTCGCGGCGTGACATTCTCCTTGCAGTGAACGTGCACTCGCCCCTCGAGTAGCGATACCAGACAAGCTCCCGCTCCCGGCGCCGATTTTGCGCTGCCGGTACCAGCCGGTACTAGGTGCACCGAGAGAGGGGTCTAGCAAAAGAGGAAGGCCGACTGCTCGATGGAGGGACGAAACAAGGAAATTCTGAGGCAAAGAATGAACTCGAGCGGCGCGGGACAGGAGCGGTTGGAGGTCGATGTTAGAGGCCTTCGTCTTGCAGTGGACCTGTGGGCTGCTGCTGCTGATGACGATGCAACAGCCGGGTCTCCAACCAAGGGAGAGGGGTGCCAGTTCGGCTGTTTCTCCAACTTTGCAGCCACCAGCAGGCCAGCCGCCAGCTGCAGCAGCCTCCTGGCACCCAGGGACACCAGCAGCAGCAGCCAGCAGCTACCCAGGGACGCCAACAGCAGCCACGCCAGCCAGCCAGGCGCCCACCTGCCCAGCCGTCTGCACAGCCAGTGGTAGGTTAGCCGCCCATGGCCGCAGCAGGAACCGGTCAAGAGCAGCTGTTGCCCGTCCTGCTGGCCCTGGCACACAGCCCGGTGGGTCACTTGCCTGAAGAGGACCCCGCACGCCGGGCGGCCACTGCCGCCCTGGCACACCTGAACCCCTCTACCCCCAAGCGTGGCTACCAGACCCTGCAGGACAGGCCAGCGGCCAGACATCCTGCAGTGGAACTGCAACCACCTTGGGCCGCGCCATGCGGAACTGCCAGAGCAGCAGCTCCGGGAGCACTAAAATGTGCTGGCGCTGCAGGAGACCAACGTCTGTACAAGCTCCTTGCACTTGCCGGGGTACGTGTGCCACGCAAGCGCAACAAGCTGTACCCTGCGCTCCTGCACCAACCGTCCGTGACAACACGCCAGCCACCCACCAGGGAAGTCCCAGCTGCTGTCTACGTGAGGGCTGTGCTCAACAGTGCTCCAATGGACCTGGCCTCGGTCGTAGATGGCCCATGTAACGCACCGCCCTCACGGGGCGCATGGGCTACAAGAACACCACAGTGGCCAGCGTCTACGTTCACCCAACGCGGCCCTAGGATGTCACAGCAGTGGGGTGGCTGCGGGCCCGCCTGGGCCCGGACGTTGTCGCCTGCGGAGATTTTAACGCGCACAACCCAGCCTGGGGCAGCCCCCGCCACACCCGCTTGGGACGAGAGCTGCTGGATGCTGGCACATCATGTGGCCTGCTCGTGGCCAACACAGGCAGCCCAACCTTCACCCGCCCTGGTCCCTCGGGCACGGTCCAGCTCTCCCATATTGACGTTACACTGGTGTCCCAGCGGTGTGCCTACACCTGGGAAACCGCCACCAGCACCTGGGGGTCGGAACACTACCTCATCCTGGTCACCTCTAGGGGGGACCGCAGGAGAGCAGACACCAGGGTCTGTGCCGTCACCAACTGGAAGAAGTACCGCAAGGAGTTGCAAAAGTGTCTTAAGGACCCAGAGCCTGATTTCCTGGAAGCTCTCGTGCAGAGCGCAACAAGGCGACAGTGCTGGGAGAGGTACCCCTCTGCACAGCACGGCCGAACCTGGGGCTCCTGAGACTCCGGGCCAGGCGCAACCAGCTGCAACGACGGGCCATCCGGAGCAGGCGTCCGGAAGACTGGACGGCGTACTAGCAGGTGGACGCGCAGTGCAGGAGAGCCAATCAGCGGCGGAGGCAGAGCTGGGAGTCGCTCTGCTTCTTCATGGACTCGCGTAGGGATCCAGCCAAAGCCTGGCGAGTCTTCCGGGCCTTGTTCCAGCCTGCCATCACCAACCGGCACCCTCTGCCTGCCTCTGCCATTTTCTTGGGTATCACCGAGGAGACCTTGGCAAATCAGCTAGCCGACCAGTTCATCTCGGCTCCACCTGCCACTGCGGCCCAGCTGCACGTGCTGCCGGCGTACCCCCAGGACCCTCAAGTGGTGGTCATTTGCGTTGGCGACATCGCACTCCGGGAGCTGCGGGCCGCCCTGGATCGATGCCCCATGCGGCGGAGCGCCCCTGACATTGTCGGGGTGACGTACCAGATGCGCTGGAACCTAGACGTCACCCAGCTGGAGCCGTTTCTGCAGCTCAATAACCGGGTGTGGAGGGGGAGCAGCCTTCCACCTTCTTGGCGGGTGGCACTTGTCAGGACGATGCTGAAGCCGCCCACCGAGCCTGCATCGTTCCGGCTAGTTTCCCTGACGTCCGGAGCGGGGTAGCTGATGGAGAGCACGGTCGTGGCCGGCTTCCAGTGAATTGCTGATCGTCGGGGCGTCGTCCAAGAACAGCAAAGCGGCTGCAGGCGCCGACGCTGCACGGCGGACTCCCTGAGGGATGTGGTGTCTATGCTGGAGCAGGCCCACCATGACAAGGAGGTGGCCATCTTGCTCCTGGTGGACATGAAGTCGGCCTTCGATTTCGTCCCCCAGAGGGCCATCCTGGAGGCCCTGGACAGCATGGGCGCTGTGGGGCACCTCCGGAGTTACGTGAGGGCGTTTCTGGCCAACCGGACCCTTCGAGTCAAGGTGAACCGAGCAACGAGCAGACCACGAGACGTCATCTCTGGGGATCCTCAGGGGAGTGTGCTCAGCCCATTCCTCTTCAACCTCGTCCTGGCTCCACTCCAGGACTGCATCCCGGGTGGGCTTGCGTTTCCAGTGGGGGTGGCAGTCTATGCCGACGACATCGCCGTCTGGGCACACGGACCAACGAGGCTAGCCTCCAAGCTGAAGGCGTCCCTTCAGGGGGTGCTGTGTGCAGTCGCTGCCTACCTGACAAGCCGTGGCCTGCAGCTTTCCGAGTCGAAAACGCAGTCCTTGGTCTTCCACCCGAGGGGCTACAGGACACGTAAGGCGACACCGCTGCTCACTTTGAGCAGCCAGTCCCTTGCGTGGTGCACGAGTGCGAGGTATTTGGGAATCCTGGTCCACTGCCAATTGTCCTGGCTACCTGCAGTGAAGGCACTCCGGCATCGCACAACGAGGGTCCAGCAGGGCGTGCGGAGGTTACTGGCGCATGGCCAGCGCTGCACACACACCGTGGCCCTGCGGGTGTTCAACGGGATGGCGTCGTCCGCCGTCCTGTATGCTCTGCCTCTGGTGCAACTCAAGCCACGCCGGTGGGAGGAGCTGTATGTAGGTGATCAGCCCCGGCCTATCCGCCTTTGCCTGGGCCTTCCGACCACGTCCCGGTGGCGGCGATGTACACGGAGCAAGACTCCTGGCTTATGCAGACGCTGGCACTGCAGGTGGGGCTCCACCACATCCACTGCCTGCAGGGCACCCCGGACGGCGCGGGACTCCTTCAGCGCTACCGCAGCCGGCCCAACTCTCGGATGGGCATTCTGCTCAGTACCTACGAGGGCCATATCGCGTTGCCACAGCGGCACCGCCTGGAGCCACTACCCCCAGGCACGGGGCAGTCTCTACGCATCGCCACCACATTGCCGAGGGTACGTAGCAAAGGGTCCACTCCACATCAGGCCCTCTACCAAAAGGTGGGCGCCCTGATGGAGGACGACGCTGCCGGACTTCTGCAGGTGTACACCGATCGCTCCGTAGAACAGTCGACGGGCAGAGCCGGAGCCGCCTGCGCGGCACTGAAACTTGGCACAAGCCAGGTGTGCAGCCTCCTCTTCCCGGCCTCATCCACCCACGCAGAGCTCGCTGGACTCCACTTGGCCGCGCATCTTCTACAGCAGGCGACCCAGGTCCGAAGGGCCCTCATCCTGACTGACTCCTGGTCTGCCCTCCTCCGTCTGCGAGGTGCCGACCAGCCAGATAACTCCAGCGGACAGGTAGAGCGGTCGCTGGCGACCAAGCTTCATGCGGTGGAGGCCCAGGGGTGTTCACTGCGACTTCACTAGCTGTCATCACACGTGGATATTATGGGCAACGAGGTAGCAGACGCCCTTGCCAAGGGTGCTGCTCGTCAGGCAGCGGTCCCAGCCTCCCGGGACCTGGTGGCATTCGACGCTGCAAAGGCTATCCTGGCCCAGGTGGTGGAGGCCCTGCATCCAGATGCCCGAATGGTCGGTCAGTGGTCGGGCCCCACGGGTCCTGCCCGGACTCATCAGGAGAGACGACCGGTCGCTCCTGCTTCTCCTGCGGCTGAATTGCTGCAACGTGGGAGCGTGCCGGTACCACCAGGGCCGCCGGGCGCCCCCACCTGCACCCACTGCCCAGAGCCTCAGACGCCAGGGCACTTACTGTGCTCTTGCCACCAGCATGACACCGCGATGGAGGAACTCCGCGCCGCCCTCAAGCGACTCGGTGCCCCAGGTCACAAGCTGGAAGACTTCCTGTTCGGAACGGGTCCGGACGCCTTCCGACGGGAGGTCTTCCAGCACCTCCTCAACTTCCTGGTTGCGACAGCACTAGCGCATCGTTTGTAGCCGTCGAGCCTTGGACGAGACGAACGCGACATAGACTGTCCCCCACTCACCTCCTTCTTCCCTCTCTTTCTCTCTTCGTATCCTGAAACACCCTTCCCTTGCCCAGACTGGGTTGTATGAGGGTGAACCCCCCTTGAGTTCAACAATATCCGCAGTTCTTTTATCTTCCCTGCTTTCTTAATAAATCACCACCACTCACCAACTTTGCACCACTAGTGCAAGCTGCGCCAATTTTCTTAAATTTGCTATCGCAAAAACCGAGCGTGTACATCTATCCTAACTAAAAAACTGTAATTACCAGATATGCACTGATGTTTTAAGTGCGAATGCACTTCTTAAGCGAGCCTGAATCGTCCGCCGCCGTAGTCCGCATAGCAACAGCTGCGGGTGCGCGCGCTCCTCGTCTTCCTCCTCGTCTTCCCTAGCAACGGGGGGAGATGGGCGTGCGCTACTCTCCTCCTCCTCTCTCCGCTCAGTGACTGCGGGTGTTGGGCGCCTCCTCTCCACTTCGGGCGGGAGAGCTCTCGCTCGCGTAGCGGGCGCTCCGCATTCCGACGCGTGAGGGCGCTCGTGTAGCCCTCGCCGTAACGGCGGGCGCTACTCTCCTCCTCCTCTCTCCGCTCAGTGACTGCGGGTCTTGGGCGCCTCCTCTCCACTCCAAGATCACGATATCCACCGTAATCGCGCAATCAACAACCGTGCATTCGCACTTACACACTCTCCCCCTCGGGGAAGTGCGAGGGAATTTTTTCCTCAATTCGCTGAACAATGTTGACAAATTTGGACCCTGTATCTAGATTTAGTAGACTGGAAAATGTTTTGTCTATACCAAGGTCTCGTTCAAGAAATCTTCTAGTATAGGTCGGGCTGCTGAATCGCGGTACACACGGACAGGAAGACAGACAAACATTTTCGCGTTTCAGTAGCACAAAAAAGACTATACTCTTTAAAAAGGACGTCGCCAAAATGGCGTTTCAGGCTTTAGTGGAGGTGAAAACAGGGTCTTTGTTAAGCATTTCTCCGTGGTTTAGTTTTTTCTTCACGGTTTAGGCAGTCCACGAGGCCAGTACGCGATTCGAATCAGACATAAAGCTTAACCGCTTGCACTCAGCACAACTGGCACGCGACAATTCTCGTTTATGGGTAGACCACAAAAGAACTGGAACGAGTGAGTAAACAGGCGTAATTTCACAAGCCCACACAGTGAAATGCTATATGATACCCTGGGGAAGCCCACGGGAGTCCTTTTGCGTGTGTAAGGAAAGAAGGAGCCCAACCGCTGTGCGCGTGCTCGGAGCATGGCACCCGATAATATCTGTTTAGCTCATTTTGGGATTCTATAGGTGGCAAGACGTTTTGTGAAACTGAAGGCTAATTCACGCTGGAGGCAGTTCGCGACATTATTAACAGAACGAAGCTTGGCAACAGTGGCGACGGCAAAATATGGCGGACAAACACTAAAGCATTCCAAACCCTTCGAAAAGATCCGCTGAATTCAGAGAATTATCTACTAATGGGTAGCATTCTTATGCCGCTTGTGTTGAGTGTGAGTTTTTTGCAGCCAAATGTTTTGGTTTTTCTAAATCCTGTCCGACCAGTTATCTCCATTTACGCTATTATAACGATTATAAGTGGGACATTCGCGCATTCTGCGTTATTGTGGAAATGCAGGGCTGTATATGGTTTGCCATTTTCTGTAATTGCTTAATTTTTTTTAGTTTTTTTTAGCTTTTAAAAATTTCGTTCGACCAATTATCTCCAGTTACGCTAATATAATGACAACATTTGGAACTTCCGCGAAATATGCATTATTGTGGAAATGTCATGCGTCGTACGTTTGGCATTTTCCGTAATTTCTGAACATTTTTCTTATTTCTACTTTTTCAAAATTTCGTCCCACCAATTATCCCCATTTACGGTAATATAACGGTTACATTTGGTATATTCTCGACATGCATAATTGTGGAAATGCAGGGCTTACACGGTTCGCAATTATTCGTAATTATTTTATATTTTTCTTATTTTTAGTTTTGCTAACTTCGTTGATTTAGTATTTCCATTTACGCTAGCATGACGATTACAGGTGAAACTTCCGCGAAATCTGCATTTTTGTGGAGAACCCCAGGTGGTTAAAATTATTCCGGAGCCCTCCACTACGGCGCGCCTCATAGCCTTGCGTTGCGTCGGCGCCTTAAACCCAAAAATCAATCAATCATTTTTGTGGAAATGCAGGGCCCTGGCTGTGGGGGTATTCGGCAAAGAATGCTACGCATGAAAAAATTTGAGCTCATGTGAAGATGGAAGAGCAGAGCAACTCTATTGCTGGACTACTACATTGAGTTATGCTTGAACACTCACTATATGGATCGAATAAAAACACTCAGACGACTAAGTTTCAAATTATTTTCAACATTAATTCTCATATAATTTTTACGGGATAGTTTCGATTAAACAGGAGTCACTGCCGCTTTTCGTAAAAGTATACTACATCGATAGACAGGCATGTACTGTCAGCAGCCGGGAAATCTGCAACGTAACTTCACTGGGAAGTAATTAATTATGACGAGTAAATCAAGCCAACATAACAATTGAGTCGTGGCGGTTAATTTCAGTATGATTTTCTCGAAGATACCTGTAGTAGATTGAGAGCCACCGAGTACACTTGTTCTGGAGCAAGCGCGTACGAGCCTTCGTCGACGCGGCCCGATAGGGGCACGCAGCTTTTGTCGGAACCTACCGCTCGACATCTTCGCTGTGAAGGGCAGTGTATGTCGGCAGAACTATTTCCACATGCAGCCTACTCTCTCCAGTATCGCATGCAAAATACTCGAGTTTCATACTCGCAGAGGTAAAGGGGAATGAGAAGCCCCAGTCCTTAGCCCGAGGTGCTGTTTATGATCCGGGGCCACCAATTTCCTGGCCTCGCTTATATAACGCAAAAGAGCACCGCCAAGAAAAGCGCCGCGCACGCAGACAGTACCTACCAGATGCCATAAATTGATGAACCCCCATACAAAATGGAGGTTCATGGAGATTCTTAATAAAGGAACATTGCAAATGCCACTTATGTATTGATTTTCAGCATTATGTTTGCATAATGTGTTATTCTTATTCAACAATGTTGACAAGTATGAACATTGACACCGGACTTAGGCGTTCGGATTTGCCTGTTGGTATATAAGACTATTGCGCAGCTGCTGTTTCACTTTGGCCGGGTGGCTGAATGGTGTCACAGAAAAACGTACAGACAGACCAAAATTTCTGCGTTGAAGTAGCCCAAGAAAGGCTATCGTTTTTAAAATTCGTTCGCTCTGAAGCTGTGCATACTGGACTAACACAAACCAAACCAGCACACTGCCATCGAAGCACATTCAGCACTACATGGACGGGTTTCCGGGCACTACAGAATGCTCATACTACGGCTGATACACCGCCAATGAAAACGCCCTCTGGACGTGCCCAGGCATGTAAGCCACCTTGAGACCTCCCCTCCAACCGATTCCTGCCTCAAACGCAGTTCTGGCTGGGGGGCATGGGTCACACCCCCTAAAGAGCTTGAAGAGCTTTTTTGTATCAGAGTAATTAACTATTTCAGTCCCTTGTACCCAGGCTCCAAAATAAAGTGTTCTCTCTCTTTATTTCTTATTAGTGTGAAGGACATGCGAAAATTTTCAATGCCACTAGACTCACCCGCCGCTTGAGACGCCCGCTGACCATGGTTATAACCATCACCTGCATGTGAAAATGGAACAGAACTGTGACACATTGCTGCAGTTCCATATAGCTACTAGACCACCAGTCTAAATACCTTGGCCAGAAAGATGCGGAGAGCCATCTTTCTATCCTATTTATCAGTGCGCTGTATTGCATTGTAAAAAAGTAAAAAATGGGCCTGTTTTTACCTTGCCACCATGGCGGTCCAATGCATTCAAGCATTCTAGAAAAGACTTAACTAGTAACCAAAAAAGTATGAACCTTTAGAGCAAGTGCTGTGAACAGAACGCATTTTCACTATTCCATTGTGGGAAAGCAGTTGAGTGCATACAATACAAAGGTCTTGCAAGTGAGTTAATCAGCAATAAAGGAAGCGATCAAGAAAACAACCAATCTGGAACTTCTATAAGCATATGCCACGCAGATGTTGATTCATGGTGGGGTTCAACGCACCGAAGCTGCACCTGGGGAATGAGGCGCACCGTAGTGGAGGGCTCCGGATTAATTTTGACCACCTGGGGATCTTTAACGTGCACCGAAATCTGGAACACAATGCGTTTTCGGTTTTCGCCTTCAGCTACGTAGATATGAACGATTCTTCATGGCCACGCCCGTCGCAATAAAGGCCTTGGAACTTCTATTAAAGGCTATATTCTTTCTTGGGCTACCTAAAGGCACCAAGTTTCGTCTCTCTTCCTGGTTGTCCCTGAAACCATCCACCCTGCCCAAAAACTGTTAAAGAAAATCTCCAACAAAACGTAAAAAAAAGCAAGACCGGTCCAAGTGCTCAAACGTCTGCCGTGGCTCTTACTGGTCCAGATAATTAAGCACAAAGGAAACTAGAACTTGTGGGATATTTTTTTTATTTAAGAAGACGTTGGGTTCACTTTTAGGCTGGCAGTTTAATACTATACTCCACCCGCCGCGGTGGCTCAGTGGCTAAGGCGTTGCGCTGCTGAGCACGAGGTCGCGGGTTCGATTCCCGGCCGCGGCGGCCGCTTTTCTGATGGAGGCGAAAAGCAAAAACGCCCGTGTGTAGGAGATTTCGGCGCACGTTAAAGATCCCCAGGTGGACAAAATTAATCCGGAGCCCTCCACTACGGCGCGCCTCATCGCCTGCGTTGCGTCGGCGCGTGAAACCCTACAATCAATCAATAATACTATACTCCCTAATGAGAAATTTGTGCGCAGCGAGAACTGCAGTCTTCTCGGTCACGGCGCATAGCAGCTGCGCCTCAGGAAGTGATCGCGTGAGCAGCGAACGCACGGCGGCGCGCGCTAATCTGCCGTTATCTCGCGGCGAAACCGCCGATCGTATTGTTGTAAATCGTGTTTGAACCTCCCGCGCAAGTTTCGCGTGGTTCGGATGAGCCACGCAATGAGAAGGACGGCGAAGGACCCATTCACTTACAGCACGCAGCGCGTGCCGGGCTTCTGTGAGGCGTCCTCGGCATACTGCCCTCCCTGTCACACTGTCGCCATACTTTTATACTACGCTTTTCCGCGGGCTTATATTCTGTCGCCTGTTCGTTCTCTCGGTTATATCGTGGCGCGTCGCCGCCGCAGATAATGTCTCACGCCGCCTCGGCATACCGCCCTCCCCCTCACACTTTCGCCACACTTTCCTCCGATTTCTTTATGTCTTCGGTGTCTTTTTGGTTCGCTCGCTTACCAGGCCGGCGACGCCGTCAAGCCGCAGCAGCGGACGCTTAAGTACTGCTCACCAAAACGCGTATACATTCTGTCGAAGAGAGGTGAAATAAAAGCAAACACTAGAACCAAAAAATCGAGCTGCGAAAAGCCCACAAGGTGCACAACGTACAAAACATGTGGTGCGCGAGCAGTACGAACGCGGAAAAATTGAACTTAATTAAGCAAATCTACACTGTATTAATTATGACGCCCTCGGGAAAACGATGTTGAAAGTGGAGACGTTCAACACCTCCCAGATACTTTATGACCTAAAACTATGAGATCTATTTCAGAAGTAAACGGGCAGTTATGGTTAAAAGAACACATCATGCAGTCTCAGAGGAAAGGGATAATCACAGGTCTTGAAGAATGCTACTAATTGGCTTTCCAGACTTGTGAAATCGCTGCTGATGAAAGGGCATCAGAAAAGAGGGGTGAATGCTGAACCGATGCTTGCTTCATAAATGTTTTTGTGTGTATGTAAACATAGCTAGCTTACTTCATAGCACAGGATAACTGCATCTTCAAGAGTAAGTACGCAAGGGTACATATGCATGCACAGTTCAAAAATAACGTCCGGTTAGTGAACGCGGTTAGTTACTTCCTCGCCCTCAAAAAACATGGCGGACTACTGGTTAGAATGAATGATGGCTATGCTTGCAGTAGTGCCTGCAGTTCAATTAAAAATAGAATAATACTTGTGCGTAGTTTTGTGGTCGAATCGGTCAATAATGTAAAAACGATCAAGGGAGCGATAGATACGCCAAAGTAGACGTGAGGCGATGATGGTGTGGTCATTCATTTCCGCGTTTCACCACGATGCCCAGCCAGCGCAAGAATTTCCACTTTTCCTGGCCTGCCTGCCTATTTGCACTTTATTAAATTATTACTTGAATATTATATTAGCGACAATCTAACCAAGACACAGCTACCATATATATGCTAGCCGCGCCTTGGCTGCACAATACTAAGTGCATATACATAGTATTGTGTAAATACCAGAGTAGCTAGAATGATTTCAGCGGTTAAAAATATATCCATCCGATTGCTAGCACTTTATAGAAAAGTCAAAAGAATGTTCGGTGAAAAAGACACTGGTATTTGGACTACAACACAGCGAAAAAAATCCAAGCTTCAGTATTGGTGCATACTTGTTCTATAACTTAGATCGTCATAAGCACAACGGCACAGAAGCAGTACGGGACAAGAGTTCTCTTTTAACTGAGTGAGGGATTGTCCCGTTGTGCCACTTCTATGTCGGTGTATTTATCGTGCTCTAATTTAAAAAAAATCACCGCATTATATTATATGTAGCCAGACCTTAAAGTGTTTGCTCTGAAGCAACGCAGAGAAGCCACTTCATAAAAAATTATGTTTCATCTTTGTCTTCCGAGCCCGCATCCGCGGCCGCCCCCACAACCCACCTCGGACCCACAAGTGACCATGCACGGCATCCCCACACCATAAGTCACCACCCTTCGGGGATTCGACGTCTCTTTCCACTACGACAGCTCCGGCGCCACGCAGCTCCAACAACTCCACAAGACGATCACCCAACTCACCCACCTCATTTGGCGCTTCCGCGGCTCCACCTATGGCCTCACAGAAGTCGACACCTGCAAACTCGTCTAAGCCCTCCTCATCAGTCGCCTCACGTACACCTGAGCTTTCCTCAACTTCAAGCTACAGCAAGCTAACAAGCTGCACGCTCTGATCCGCAAGACCTACAAAGCAGCATTGGGCCTGCCTACCTACACTGCCAACACACGCCTCCTCCAGCTACAAGCCTTGTCCCTGGCAGGCCTGACCTCACCAGTTCGTATTAAAGAACCCTCTCTCACTCTCTCTCTCTCTATCCTTCAGCTTGGCCTCCACAACACCCTCACCCAAATATTGGAAGCCGAACACATCTCCCACCTGCACCGACTCCCTCACACTGGCCGGTCGACGGGTACTCCAGCAGCACGGCCCCTGCCACCCAAAAAGCACCCCAACGTATTCCCCTTTCCATTCGTCAACGCATCCACGTCCCTCCTCTCCCAAAGCATATGTGCACTCCTCCACAACCGAGGCCGCTGCAATGCCCACGTCCGACTCCTCGACAAACTCTACGGCATGGATCCCAACACCCGCTATACCGACATCGCCCAGTACTCCACCCGCCACAGCACCACCATCGCAGTCCTCACCAACGAGAGTCGCCACCCCACCGCTGCCTCCTACCGCTCATCCCCACGCCCAAGCTTCCCTGACCCACCGCTACCAACCCTACTTAACCATCATCACCGACTCACAGCGAGCCTGCCGCCTCTACCAAGCCAGCCTCGCCCCGCCAGCGGCCATTGAACTGCTTCAAGGCCTACCTGAAGGTATCGACCTCACCATCGTGTGGACCCCCGGCCACTCCGGCCTGGCAGGAAATGAGGCGGCCCACGCCGCAGCTCCCGCACTCATTACCCGGGCACTTCCCTCGTCGGGTCTTGAACAAGCAACTCTCCCATTCCCCGACCCATCAGCCCCGACACCTCTCGACCCCACGTACAAATGCATCCTCTCCCACTACACCAACTCCCGACGGTGATACCCGACCCCACCCATCCTTCCCTCACCCCCAAAGCCTACTTCCTCCGCCGACCTACTACAGACCGAAACCTACTACTAACGCAACATCTCATTCCACATTTCCCCTTCTCTCTTCTCACGTGACTGCTCACATTGCCACACCCCTCTCAACACCTGCCATCTCGTCTTCTCTTTGAATTGAATTGAATGGAATTTAAACGAGGTTTATTGGTTGCTTCCCCAACACCCACATCCCCACCCCTCCACTTCCCCTGAGCTGTGGGAGTCCGAGCTGACCAGCTCCGCACCGGAGCGCCATGTCGCCCTGGTGCGGCGCGCCCTGGAGGCAGCCCGGACAAGAGGCCTCCTGGACTTAGCAGGCTAACCACACCCTTCTACCCCTTACCATTCAGCTCAATAAATAATTTTCCAACTAACCAACTAATCATCCCGACGTTACAGCTCCAATCAGAAGTTTTCAAGGTACCGAAACTTTTCAAAAAACATTTTCTTGTGTGTTTATTGTACAAGTCGCGCTTGATCGTTTGTGATCACCGCGGCGATAACAAAATACAAAAAAACTAGAAAATTATGAACGAAGAAGGGAGGCCACACGACTCCGTTAAAACCTTTCGTGGTTTTATCACGGAAGTGCCACCATTACATTTTAGGTGAATTGAATTAAGACGTCTAAATTTACGGAGAAAAGTAGTCGACATACCGACCGGAATCGTCAAACGCTTTGCCGAAACTGCTGGTCCCAGAATCTTGGAATTGCGGGATTACAATCCAATTACAGTGTAGGGGGTCAGTAAGCGTGAATGTTTTCAAGTTAAAACCCCATTGAAGTAAAGAAGTTTTGCTTTTGCGAAATCCTCATTGTCTTGCCGCCGCGTTATGAGATCAAAATGCTTGTTTTTGTCATTTGTGTAATCCATTAAAATTAATAATTAGTACAGGGTTTCGCCCTAATCAACCCGTACGAGGCGAATCCAGATTCGGGGTAAATTGATGTTTTAACGGACAAGATATGCATGTCCGGCTCGTTAAAATATGAAATTGAATTTTTGTTACAAATGTTTTTGTTACAAATGCACAACAACGTAAAGATGTATCCTTAGCCTTCAAGAGGGAGAGCGGTCTGCCTGCTATTCCACCCCTAACGGAGTGAAGAAGCCTAAAATGTAATATCAATGCTGACTCAAACTTCTGGACCTGAAAACTTGAAACTTCGGGAGTGCAATCATAACATGGCGCAAAGTTCAATAATGCCGTGATGTGTAAAAATTACGCCCAAATGGAATGAATTTGCTAAAATGGTTTTTTTTAGGTAGACTTCGTTATCTCGCGGTTGCATTGCGATATAGCTGTTTTTTATGTAGGTAACTCAAGCGCATTCCTAAAAACCGTTTTACATGGTTGTGTGTTTCTACCAATTTCGCAACATTTTTCCAGCCCTTTGATGTATGCAATGGGTCCTGTTTGCAAATATTACCCATGCAGATGCCAAAAGAAAAAAAAACAATTTCAAGGCAGGAATTTCAGTTTCGTCCTAAAAACCTAAAAAAGACCAACTGGTATTTTTAATGTGCACCCTTAACGACTTGTAATGGCGAGAAATTTAAATAAGTGTGAAGTGCAGTGGGGTGACATCGAACTGTGATATCAGCGCCTAATCCCAAAGTGCTGGACGTAGAGCTTAAAATCGCGGAAGTACATTCCTGTCATGAACTAGGAGGTCAATGAAGCTTTTTATTACAACTCTAAGAAAGTAAAAACGGCTAATTTTCCGTTCGAAGTTTTATTATCTCGCAGGGCCGTTCAAATATAAAACAGGCTTTTGGTTGTATGTAACAATTGCCGATTATACAACGCACCTTCAAAGTCTCTCCCAAGCAACACCTTATTGGCCACTAGGGGTTTCGGGCCAAATTACCCCCTTATGCGCATTAGTCAATGTGTGACACCCATCGACATATTGACACTGCGGGTACAACGGCTAGTCAACAACTATAAACACGTGGACAGCCAAGCCAGCGTCATTTTAAAAGGTAATGGATATCGATGCGCTTGCAGTAAACGTTAGTGGAAAGAAGTTGTTAACTTAAGTTGTGGACACTTGAAAAATATGCTAAGGGAGTTAATTGTTAGTTTTTAAGATGTCTTAAAACTCGTATGTATTCATCACCGGTCAATGTTTGTCGTAATGCTGCCACGTTTTGCCGTGTGTCCCTCTCATCCACAGGGGGAACTTAGCCGTGGGTGATCTTTGCTTTTAACACACCGGCTGAGCTATCACATTTCCTCTGTTCTGTGCTGCATGTCACCGAATAATATTTCCATTTCTTCCAAGTTTTTGCTGTCATGAAAAATTTTAAGCCTCACACTTTTTGCGAAATTCTAATGCCCCTATCTTCCAAAGCCCTTTCCTTGCCCGTCCCCAGAGTTTGGGAGTGCGAACTGACCAGGCTGCGAAAAGCCACAACCTCTTTGTATTTTTATTTCTTTGATACTCAACTTCAGTAAAGGTTAATTTACTCACTTACTAACTCACTCACTGATGTATCACGTTGATTGAAAACTGGAGCAATAGCTTCGCTACAGAAGAGCGCGAACAATTTGTCTTTATCGTATACGTGCCGGAATTGATCAACTGCGCCAAACTTGAAAAACAGCAGCCGGCGGCCTGACAGGGGCTCGGTGAAAAAATGTGCCTACGACACCCGTGCCCTCAACGAGAAAGGCATCTCCCAGATAAAATTTCCCGTCAAACTTTGCCCCAAAATATTGCACACACAAGCGGACACAGTGTTGACCTTCACAACGTATTGTTTCGGCGACATTCTTCAGCTCACCAGCGATTAGATAACGACCGCTCCTCACATTAGCCCGGCATGCACCTGTATCGCCACGGAATGCCGTCACTGGGGTGTACGCACAAGCAGCAGACCTTTCGGCCTCGCACACGTAAAAGGGCGTTAAAGAACAAATAAAACCTTCTAGCTGGGAACGTGCACGATGGCAACCAATTGTAACTTGGCGATGAGTTCCGATAAACGCAGAAACTAAGAATCAGAGGCAAACGTTGACACGCATCGCATCTGCCGTGCACTGAATTGAGAAACCATACAACGCCAAAATTGAATTCCGCCACATGCGCACGTGCAAGGAATGCCTACGGGATACACCATCCTAGCAGTATACTTATGCCAAATCTAATATAGAGTTAATAAAACCCAAACACTTACCGTAATAATTCATCGGGTGAGGCGTAAATTGAGCTTCCCGCTTCTACGAGCACAATCGACGTGATATGTGTAATCGACGATGCAGCAGCTCGTGCAGCACTCTACAACAGCGAACTAGAAGCGAACCACACGGCACTGCAACAGTGCTAACGGAGCTCTGTCCGCGTAGAGCAGGTGGCGTCCGATAAAGCCTTTCTGTACTACTCTCATCCGCCACGCAAGTTGCCGGTATCGGTCGTGTACCTGATAGAGGGGCTTTAGTGGCTTTTGCCTCCAACAACTGTAAATAGCGGCGGCGCTTCAATCGGAGGCTACTGAAAGCGCCGGCAGAGTGCGCAGCCGGCCGCACTACGGGCGACGCGGCAACGGCGTTGCTTTAGCGCTGCGCGGGTAAATTGTTTCTTGCGCGTAAGGATCCAATTGCGTAATGATTACAGCGAAGCTGTCTACGGGTAGAGTTTCGTGACATTTTTATATGCTCCGGCGAAAACTATGCTCCCTCTTTTTGCAGTTTCTCTCCGCTTTTCATTGTGGCGGAAATAAGGCAAAAAAATCGGCGCTTTCTCTTCGTCATCACTCCAAGCTCGTCCGTGCCTAGTCCCCCTTTGCTCTCCCAGGGTAAGGGTTATATTGATCGTGTCCGTATACTGTAAATAAAATAGTACGAAAAATTATCCTGTTGAGTTCCGCGTGAGAGGTGAATGTGACGGCACGTATAGGTAGAACATGTGCACGCGTAGAAGAGCTCTGACTGCACTGTTCCAGGTGGAACCCAGACAGCGCATACAGTATGGCCGAAGAGGCTACGCCATGAAGCGCCCTCAGTGCAACGGCATACATACGCCCATTGTTACGTCCCAAGAGTTGCCGTAGGTCTCTCAGCACAGCCATGGTGCGATCCCGTAGTGCCTTCACAACTGGCAGCCATACTAGCTGTCTTTCGATGAGTGGGCGCGCCTAAAGAAGTTAAAAGTCGATAAGCGACGCCCCATTAGCCTCCGCCTGGGCCTACCACGGTCATCCCCGCTGGGGAGCACGCGCACGGAGGCAGCCACATGGCCAATCGAGATGAGGCCGGACTGAATCACGCCGAGCGCCTGGTGAGCTTTCCGGCTGGGGCCGCTTTTCTGCAGCAGTTCCGAAGCCGGCCCAACTCTTGGGTGAGTATCCTGGTGCCCATCTTTGAGGACGACGTGAAGCTGCCTCAGTGTTCAAGCCTGCAGCTACTACCAACCATGAAGGGAATGGCCCTGCGCATTATCGCAACTCACCCAGCTGTGCACCGAAACCGGGGCGGACCGCCCGAGGCCCACGAAAGACGCCGCCCTGCTGCAGGACGGATTTCGCGGCTTCCTGCAGATATTCGCGGACGGCTCGGTGCCGCCGCCGCAGGCGAGGCTGATGATGATGATGATTGCTATTGGTTTCACCTTTGAAGCGGGGTGATGACATGTCATCTTACCAAAAAGGACTAATATAACCATGTTTTACACTCTTAGTTTAATACTAGTGCTGCTTATGTCAGGCACTAAAGCTTACTATGCACGAAATACTTTTTTTCCCTGTTACAGCTAGCAACTGTCCTAGGCAATATTGCCCTATCTACTTTCGTCCACCAGCATTCTCATCTTCTTTTCGTCCCCTCGAAAGCCTTGAAGTTAACTTCCTCTGTGATACCCTTAAATCCTAGGGCTTCTGGAAGCTCAATATTCCCTTCATGTAGATTTGGATGGATATCCTCACATTCTAACACTATGTGCCGCATAGTTTCTGTTTCTTTTCCGCAGACCACGCATACCCCATCATTTTGTGAATACTTCCCCACAAAACTCTTAGTTCGCAGGCAACCTGCTCTAGCCTCAAAAAGCAAAGCACTGCCCTGGGAATTATCGTAGAAATTTTCCTTTCTGATGTTCAGTTTCTCAGCCCTGTACATCTCTAACGACGTTTTAGCTTCCGTTTTTTCCCTCCATTTATTCGTTTAAATCTGCCGTGCCTCTTTTTTGGGTACCTTGGCTGTTTTGGATTCCCCACTGTTCTTTCCGTATTTCATCGTTAGCCTTCTAGTCTTTCTTAACCACTGCGTGTCCACGCTTTTCAAGTATAGGTACCTAAAAACCTTAGCTGCCCACCTTCGTTGATCCATAGGCCTCAACTTCATATCAAAGCATATTTTACTTTGAGCTTTGCTAACTTCAAACGACGCCCAGCCCATATCTCCCTGAACTGCTTCGTTAGTTGTTTTTTTTTTCATGCGCGCCTAAGGCCAAACGGCCTACCGTTTTCTGGTTTACTTCAAGGCCTGATAGAACGTCTGATTTTAAGCAGAGTACAGCATTCGCAAACGTGAGACCCGGAACCATTACTCCTTTCAACGTTCCTCTTACTACTTCATATTTGTTATACCCCCACAGAGCTCTATGCTTCATTATAGCTGCGTTTCGCTTTCCCTTAACCTAAGTTGCTCCTCGTGAGTTCTTAAGTAGTTATCCCCTTCGTTTATCCACACTCCCAAATGTTTATATTCCTTCACTCTAGGTAATTCGCTTTGCTGGATAGACACTACGTCAGTGGTAGCGTCATTGAAAACCATTATTCCTGAATTTTCTGCTCTGAAATTTAACCCGAGGTCGGTGGTTCCTGGCCACTAATATTTATTAGACGCTGCATATCGGTTTGTTTATCAGCTAAAAAAACAATATCGTCTGCGTGTAGCATTCCCGGAATATGCTTTTGTACCACTTCGCCTTGCAGCATATGGGCTAGGCTAAACCCTACTTGAATTTCTTCCAGTTTCGTTTCTAACCCTGCCATGTAAAGCATGAACAGTATTGGGCTCAAAGGGCATCCCTGTTTCAGTCCCCGATAGATGTTGACCTGCTGGGCGCATTTCTGTCGTTCCCAAGTAAGGTGCAGTCTATTGTCTTTACAGATTGCTATAAGGAACTGTACTAACCCGTCATCTAATCCCTAGAGTTTCAGCATTCTCCACAGACGTTGTCTATTTACGTTGTCATATGCCCATTTAATGTCCAAGAACGTAATGCATAGTGGTCTATTCTCTGCTTTCCTAATTTCAATGCATTGAGTTATCACAAACAAATTGTCATCCAGTCGCCTGTCTTGTCTAAATCGATTCTGCTGTTCCCCAAGTATTTTATTTTCTTCCATCCATGCTTGAATTTCTGATTTTATCGCCTGCATTACGAATCTATACACAACTGACTTTACTGTGAGTGGTCTGTATGAATCAATACTGGCTTTGTCTCCTCTGCTTTTATATATTAAATTTGTCCTACTTTCTAACCAGTCCTCCGGTATTTGTTTCGTTTGTTTCGTTTGTTTGTTTGTTTCGTTTCTATCACCTTATCTATTACCTGCATAAACGATTCCTTACCTTTAGGTCCAAGCAGGTTTATCAGTTGCATTGGTATTCCGTCCGGGCCCACTGCTGTCTGGGGGAAACCTTTTGCTCTGCTTTTTTCCAATAAAGGTTGCTCAGACTTATTTCCCTTTCCGCAGCCTTCTGTGGCGCTGATGTTATCGGTGCATCTTTCCCTACCACTATTGTCCTAAACTTCTCACTAATCACTCTATGAATATGCGCCAACGCGTGCTCTTCTTTTAAATGTTCCCCCTTCTCATCAATCAGGAATTTCTGATGGGTATCGTTTTTTGAGCCTTGTGATTTTACATGGTTCCAAAACTTCTTGGATGCGCTTTTGTCCTCCTTCCGTATTTCTGCCATCCATTGTTCCCGTTTCTGCTTGATCTTTGCTTGCAACATTTTCTGCACTTCTAGTTTTTTCCCACGGTAGATACCCCATTTCTCCTTCATTACCTCCGGTTCCATACCAGTTCTTTTTCCTCCTCTATGTTCTCTCGACCGCTTTCGTCGCTGGTCAATAGCCTCTTTAATTTCCTTATTCCACCAGCTTCTCGGCTTTCTCTTCCCTTTCCATCGGATTCGTTGCTTTCCTTCATTCATCTTACCGTTTATGAACGCAATCATTTCGATCGTAATCACAATTTTTGCCTGGGTATTTATTGATTTCATCTTCCAATCTATCGGCGATGATCTTTAACTGCTCATTATTCAAATTAGTTCCTCCTATTATACCTATTTCTACATTTGTCCTGGTTGCGCCTCAAAAGTGCAAGCTAAACCGCTTGTGGTCGCTTCTTAAGCTGTCTGTTCCATTTCCATCTATCCTCATTCCCCGCAGCCTTCCGTATACTGTCTCGGATACTAAACTGTAGTCTATACTGGACTGTCTGTTACCGCTTTCCCACATTATTTGTCCGTCACACTTGCTTTCCGTATTTACTATTACAAGCCGGTTTTCCTGACATAGATCTATCACTAGAGAACCGTTGTGGTCTGTGTACCCATCCAAACCTTCTATATGGACATTCATATCTCCAACTATGATTATTTCACCAGAATCTTTAACTCGTTTATATATCTTCTCAAACAGTTTACCATTTCCTCATTTTCCTCCCTAGCACTACTTCCGGTCCACAGATACACCACTCCTACCCATGTATTTTTCCCCTCTATGGTGCCTCTAGCCCATACATGCTCTTTACAGCTTTACAGCCCGTCGGTCCCTTGTTTAATGAGCATGCCAACACCTCCCCTTTTCTTCATTCCTGTGGTCCTGTTGCAATCTTCCCAGACATAATTGTCTATGATAGGTGGGGCTTCTAGGTCCCGGAGGGGAGTCTTGGCTAAAGCGTACACGTCTATTCCTTCCCGTTCAAGTTGCTTTTGCATTTCCACCCACTTATCTGGCTATCTGCCTCCCTGCATGTTTATGTAGCTGAATAAATATTTATTGCATTTGTTTTTTCTCTTTCCGCTTATGGGGTCTGTTTTTGTCTTTTACAAAATTGTTTGCTCCATTGTTTTCACTTAAATCGCTTCTGTCAACGCTCTCAGTTACGTCTGTAGGTTCTCCGTTTAGCTCTAGTACTGGCTGCCTCCCAGCGTTGAGTGTTCATGTGTCCCTTGCTTCTCCTTTGTCTCCTAGTTTGCCTTGCTTAGCTGCACGGGGCCCCCTAAAAAAGCTACCGCTCTCCCACCTAAGCGCAACCCCACCTTGTTTCCTAGCCTGGAGCTGAAGTGAATCCCGTCCCACTGAAAAGCTTATGCACTGCCTATGTCCGATGCTGCCCACTACCCTGTTCACGTCTATCACTTCAAGCCCAAGTTCCCTGCCGCACCTCCCGATCTCGCTGTTAGCAGCGAGTACTGCCCGTTCGGTGTGCACGCCCTGCTTCATCACCTCCGGCACGGTGCAGACTGCAATGAGCACATTTGGGGCCGTCGCCCGCAGGTCCTTTACCCCCTTCGCTATCTCCTGACCAAGTGCTTCCTCCTCTCGCTTTAGAATATCGTTAAGGCCCGCGGCAATCACCGCAAGGTTTCTAGCTTTACTAGACAAGGCCAGCTGCCCCTTCACTCCAGTCATCACCGTCTGCATCGTTTGACCTGGGAAACACCCCACCTTAACACGCTTATCCCCCTTTACCCCTTCCAGTATGACAGCGCTGCTCCTCTTCATGTCAGAGTCACCCACAATGATTACCACGCTATCATCTGCCACGTGCCGCTCTTTACTGGTACCCGGCTTATCGACTGGTTTTGCTGTCCTATCTTGCAGCAGTGGGGAGTAGCTGTTGCCTTTCGTTGCTTCCACCCCCGGTGTCACCTGGGTGTATGCCTCCGCTTCGCTGCATGGGCCGAGGTGTTCGTCATTTCTTGGTAAAATGACGCTCCTTTCAGCATCCTCTCAGCTGCTTCTAACTTTCCCTCAACGGCCCTCCGTTCATCGCGTTCGTTACTTAGCGCTGCCTCCAGTTCTGCAACCCGCTTAGCTAACCCCGAGTTATCCGCTTCTACGCGTTCTAGCCGCGACACCACTACGCATAACCGACACGTACATACCTGCCCCTTCGTCTGCCTCGCCGCCATCCCGCTGAAACTCCTCTGCGTCTACCTGCCGCGGACAGCTACCACACTGTACCAGCTTTCTACGCGTCATCTCGGCTGAAAAACCCGACACAACGAGAAGAACCGTGCAGGTAAATACTCAGCTTCACCTGTCCTCGCTGTCTCTGCCGTTTCGCTGTCCTTCACTGTAGAAACACGCTGTTGTCGGAGCACCAGAAAAGCACGTCCGAACAGGTCCACTGCGCACGGAGCACTCAAAACCACCTGCATAGCGCCAGAACTCGGCTTAAGCCGGGACTGCCGCCTGCCTTTCCGCGCTTCGTCCACCTCTACGGAGTTGGCCCCACTGCACCCGGCTGCGTACCGTCTCCTCAAAAGGTGTCTACCGGGATTCAGGAGCGGTGATCTTGACGGATTCGATGGTGATGATAGTGTGATTTTAATGGCGCAAGGCCAACTAGAGAAAACGGCGCCAATAAGGGTGGTTAGCTAAGGAGATGAAGAGGTGAATACTAAAATCGGTCAGCAAGAACAAAAGTGATTGATTGATTGTTGGGTTTAACGCGCCAACGCAACGCAGGCGATGAGGCGCGCCGTAGTGGAGGGCTCCGGATTAATTTTGACCACCTGGGGATCTTTATCGTGCGCCGAAATCTCGTACACATGGGCGTTTTTGCTTTTCGCCTCCATCAGAAAAACGGCCGCCGCGGCCGGGAATCGAACCCGCGACCTCGTGCTCAGCAGCGCAACGCCTTAGCCACTGAGCCACCGCGGCGGGTAAGAACAAAAGTAAAATGAATTAAAGGCAATGGGGTTCGAGTACAAGGCCAGGTTGTGATTATGCGTTGTATGAAATGAGATTCAGAAATTTAACTTCTGCTGAGTTTTAAAAACGCCTGCTGTTTTCTTAAAAGAAAACAGGAGTCGTCCCCTAAATAGTGAGCTGGGTGTGGTGAAATGTGCTGCCTCTGTAGTTCTTGGAAGTGTTTGCATGAGGAGCAAAGTGCTTGAAAGGTTAATAAGGTGACTGGTGTATAGGACCCGGTGTACGACTATGGGTGAGATGAGATGAGGTGTAAAAAGTGAATTTCTGAAAAAAGCTTAAAGATTTGCTTAACAGAAAAGTTGGCATTGTCTCCTAAACAGCATGATAAATGTAATTGATTATTTTGTTTGTAAAGCTCTCTCAAGTGTGCGTCGTGTAGTGTCAAGTGGCTTTGTTTGAATGAACATGTGGGTTACGGATGTAGGCCCTCTCTGCAACTGCTACATAGGGGTCTAGGGGATCCAGTGAGCAGGTGTGAGTGTGGCCCATCCGCAACATTGCTAAGGCAACTTCCGTGTGTCATTTGTGTGAGGCATTTGTGTATCGCCCCTAGTGACGTTTCATTACGTGCAGTTTGTTGTTTGTCCGAGTGCTCCAGTCCGTTTGTCATGCTTTTGAAAGTTCTCTGAAGTGTGGCTTGGCTTGTGGTCATTGTAAGGTACTGTGGTTATGCGCACTGTGTCTTTGAGTGCAGCACCAGCAGCCATTAGATCCCCGACTTTATTATCGAAAATCGCAAACTGTCGTGGAACCCAGTACACGGTCACTTCGAGTTTAACGCGTATGCTAACATAAGTGCTTTAAAGTCGAGGTTGATTACTTATTTTCTACTTTCTGAATTGCAGTGCACGTAAAACACCAAAGGCATCAGTGTGCAGGATGAACTTGCAAATTCGTCATTTGACAATGCCTTTAAACAAAGTCAATTCCGTACGCTTCTGCCGCGAAAAATATTGATATCAATGTGCATCGCTCTACAGATATTGATATTGGGTCCGTGCGCAGCACACGACACGGTAGAAGCAGTTTTTGACGCGTCACTATAAAACTCTGCACAACCGCGCTTCTCCCAAAGAAACAAAAAGTACTGCATAATCGCATTTCTCGGTGCCCTATTTTTGTGCTTGTAGAAAAGACAGGTTGCAAGGTACAGGGCGAAGATTCAATGGTGGAATAAAATCAATGGTGTCTTGGGTGTGTCTACAAAGGGGAACATGAGCTCAGAACCTTCATATCTCACTCTGAGATGGTAAGGTACGGACGTGGATGGACGATTAGAAAAGAGGTGTTCGAAGGATGAATCGTTACTGGTCGAGTTAAAATGGTTTAGTCGTAGACATGATTTTTCAGGCATACAGAAAGACTATGTCTATTCTCTGCTTATGTTTACCGCACTCGACGTAGTGGCTGTGGACTGGGGTGGTACTGAAAGCGCCACACGCAAAGCGAGGCCCCAGATGCAACACAGGGTCGAGCATTCTAGTGCGCAGCACTCGAGCATCCGCTACCCTGGTTTGGCGTCCTCCCTGGCCTCGTAACCGCGCGGACAAAGGAAACTCAAGAATACAGAAGAAAAACGGAGGAGGAAAGTGTGGCGAGAGTTTGAGGGTAAGGGCGGTATGCCGAGTCCGAACGAGACATGCTGGGCGGTGGCGACGCGCCGCGACATACTAGAGAGTTTTAGCATAGCGGCTATCGGAGGGTCACGCTACGGCGGCGGGTTACCGTGACCCGCCTGCGCAGGCCCGAGCGGGGAGGGTAGGGCGAGGAGGTTACCCTTCAGCGGACCGAATGTGTGGGCACGGCGAAGGCCGGCCCGCGGACCTAATCCACCCTACCGGAACCAATGTGCACCTTCCCAGTCGGGCGCCGCCACCCGCCACCGTAGCCTTAGCGCGCGGTACCCGCTTTGCTAAAACTCTCTATTAGCAGCGCGTGCCGTCGTGCGCTCGACGATGACGCGTTCACTTTCTGAGACGCACTTCGCGGTCCCTTCCTGAGATGCAGATTGCGATCACTTCCGTGACGCAGTAAGCGCCGCCGACGCAGACGCTTACCGTTGCTGACATTTGCGCGGGATGTTTCCGCAGGAACATGGCCTGTAGCAGTGGAACGCGGTAAATTCAAATCGCCTTGAGGAAACCTTTAGTGTGTTTACCTTGCGATGAGCTCGACCGAATAGGAACAGCACGAGAGGTGAGTCGGAAAGCAAGTGGGACATTTCCTTGGCAAATGTCTACAAATACCATCGTATTTTGACGATATTTGCAAGGAAAGGAGCAGATACGAGGCCAATTTTTTTCATCTCGTCGTTCTTCCTGTGTTATATATATATATATCTACCTGAGCTATGGTAATTTTATACCAACGTTTTGTATTAAAACTTGTCAGTGATCTTCAGCTTCATATACTAGTCTCTATCTCAAACTCCCTATCAACCAAAACTCTGTTGATACCCGTACGTTAGATTATATATTTTTTGTTTACGTCTTGTTGTCGCACTCCCCATTTATTGGAATTCAAAAACTACTCTCACACTCATTTTTTTACTTGAGGAACTGTGATGCCACTTTTTCCTCTTTTTCCTTTTTAATTCTTGTTCTCCCTATAGACTAAATTTGCATTTTTTCCTGTCTGGTCTTTCAGTCCCCCCTAACTTGTGTGCGCGTATTTATATAATTTCTTAACCTTGGATGAGTAGCACTGAAAAATACCAAGTGGTTAGGGGTATTACTTTGACCTCATATGTGATGAGCCATGACATCCTATTAAAATTCTCTTCGACGCCTGTTCTTAAAAGTGATTCCCCAGAAGCCTTCATGGTATTCCGTGCTCTTCTTGAACGTACCTCTCACGGGAGAGGGTATTTTCCCACATCATGCCATGAAATGCACTTTCCCGCCTAGGTGTGCAAGGGGGTTACCAATTAAGACCTGTGTTTATAGCTCTCCTCTTTTTTTTTCCTTATTTTCCCGGGGTCGTTGGTCCATATTGCAACATCCGAGCGGGAGCATTGGCTTTGCACCATCAGGCTTATCTGTACTCCTTCGAAGATCCACCTCGAAGAGGCATCGTGATTCGGCCATCCTGCCCTGTGTGAAGCTGGGCGCCGTGCAAATAATACTCGATCCGAGTGCTGGTGTACCGTTGCGGAATCGAAGTTTAAGCCTGCTCGCTCTTGTACTTTTTTTTTTCTCATTTTTAACTCCCATTGAGACCGCCACTGACAAGGTTCTGCGAGCCGTTTCAGAAGTCCTGTAGCTGTGTGCCGTCTTCAGAGTGTGGATTTGCCAACTTCCGCTGATAGTTGTGTTGGTGTCTCCCACGTTTGTAGGTGGTAACACACTTTGCTGCATTGGGCCCCTGGGTGGTCTGCAGGTCTTCTGCGGCAGTCAAACATTCCTGCCCCTCTGGGGGTGAATTCAATAGTGAGCACGGAATATTTCCATTTCCTTTAACTCTCGTTTTGTTATGTTATCTTGTTCATCTCGTCTACCATTAGTGCAGTAAATCCGTTAACTTCTCGTCTTTTATAATTTCGTGTTTTTGTTCTGATAGCTCGTGCTTTGGTTTCTTCTTGAATTTATCTACGAATGATTTTGTTCTTATACAGGTCTATAAATAATGATCAAAGCTACTAGCTTCTTTTACAACTGCAAGCAGCATACTCTGTAAACATAAACATGTACAGATAATGTGGATATCTGCCGTGGCCCGTCACTGCTTGTGACACAAAATGATTCGTTGGAAAATGACAGGGTATATTTTTGGCATTAGGAACCCAATGGTACGCGTCAGTGTCGGAACCCTCCTTTATCCATTCCTTTTGCCACCTGTCCAAAGCCTCTGCAAATAACTTTCTTTTAATGAACTGCTTTGTCATCGGAATCCGAAGTTTTCTCCTTTCTCATGAGCTGTTTTTGCTAAGTCGTCTGCTAATTCGTTGCCTCGATTGCCCGAGTGACCTTTTATGTGTGCCAGCTGGATCACTATTTCTCCTTTGTTACTATGAATTAGTTTTTTAACTTCCAAAATAATCGTATTTTTATTATTTGGATTGCTAATAGCCTGTAGCGCTGATAGACTATCTGTTATTTCTTGTACCTTTGTAAATTCCTTTGAGCTTAAATGCTTGATTGCCTTGGTTAACGCAACCACCTCTGCTTGGAAGTTGTGGGAAAACTTTGGTTATCTATATTTACACAACTTTAATAAATTCACTTCTTGATTTATTACAACAAAAGCAGCCCCTACCTTGTCACTCGCTTTCTACCCATCAGTGAAAATGTATAGTTGACAGTCCTGCTGTCCTAAAGGTTCGGTACTATTGGAAATGCTAGAAATTTTTCTGGATGCCTTTTCCACTTGTCTATTCTATCTATTATAATATTTCTGTGGAGAGCCTCCCCTTCCCACGTGAAAGATTCCTCTTCCTTCACAATTCTACATGTTTCTATCTCTTTTTCTATTATAAGATGGATCAGCATAGCGTTACTTAAAATATTCAAAGCTTTAGTAGGTGCTGTTCTATATGCCTTAGATACCTTGAGTAATGCAATTCTCTCAATAGACCTCAGTTTCAGTTTGATGAGGCTTTTGGCAGAATACCAGAATGTCGCTGCATATACAATTATTCTTACAATCGCTCTTAATTGTATTGTTCTCAATTGCTGGCCTTGCATTTTCTTTGCTTGATGTAAATTTTGATAAATTTACAGCTAACGAAGTAACTTTGTCCTTGATGTAATAGATGAGTCATAAAGGCTAAACGACTATCTATTATAACCCATAATATCTTTATCTCTTGGTCTACCTTAGTATTATTACCTTGAAGTTTAAATATTGGCGTTATATTATCATTTTATTCCCCAGCACGATTGCTTTGCATTTATTCATACTAAATTCCAGTTTTTTTGTACTCGCCCATTTTGCTACCTTTTCCAATGCTGCATTTGCTGCCGCTTCTAATTTAAGCCTTGATTTACCTTTAACCAATAAACTGATATCGTCAGCAAATGCTTGTATATGACATCCATCACCGAATCTTTTCGTTAAGAAATCGTAGGTTATGAAGTTCCAGAACATCGGACACACGGCGACTCTTGTGGTGACGCAACTGGAACCTTAAATTCCACTTTCTTGTAGTCATAGTCATAAATTATAGTTCTATTTGTTAATACACTGGCTGCGATCCTGATCAAATTCTCGTTAATCCCTATTTTCTTACAAAAAGCCACAACGCGGTCTGCTCTGACGGAGTTAAATGCATGCCTTATGTGCAAAGATATTGCCACGGGGCAAACTAGTAGACGACGAACGAGGTAGTCATGAGCGATTGCTGCACAATCAAAAACAGGACGTTCAGCGACGGGTATTGGTAGAGGAAGACGACGAGGTCTTTTAAGTGCGAATGCACTTTATAAGCGACCCTGAATTCCGGTGACCGCCGTCCGTCCACATAGCAACAGCTGCGGGTGCGCGCGCTCCTCGTCTTCCTTGGCAACGGGGGGAGATGGGCGCGCGCTGCCTGGCCGCTGACATGGCACATACCCACGTGGGGGATTGGCCAGGAATCTCCTCGTCTTCCTTGGCAACGGGGGGAGATGGGCGCGCGCTGCCTCGCCGCTGACATGGACCATACCCACGTGGGGGATTGGCCAGGAATCGGGCGTGAGAAGGGCTAATGCACCCGCTTAAAGGAGTACTGACACGAAATTTCAAAGCTGAGATCCGCTCTAGCAATCAAGTACAACGACAACACAAATAGGTGTCTGTAAATAAATGCATCTTTCTTTCTTTGTAGTTGTGTGTGTGTGTGTGATCTCTCTTTCGCGAACATTACCGAACCGCGCAAATTCAACTCATGCATTCGCACTTTCACATTCTTCCCCTCGGGGAAATGCGGGGTTATTTGTGGATGTTAGCGGCAGCCCAGCCTTTCCTCCTGTAAATAGTGTGAATACTTTAAATACATTTTTCTCTACCGCATCTCCGCCTCGTAACATCTTGCGGTGGTGGTGCGGGGCCTTCTGCGAAGACGGAGCTGCGTAGCGGACGCCACGTCTGACACACTTCCCTTCGCCAGGAGCACTACGTGACAACCCTCACCATGACTGCGCTTAGCCAGGCCGCCGAAGGCCAGACCATCATCTTTACCCAGCTGCGCGAACCGAGTAAGTTCAGCGGCACGGATGACGTCGACGTGGAAGACTGGATCCTTATGTACGAGCGCGTCAGTAGCCACAACCGCTGAGACCCCACACTCATGCTCGCCAATCTGGACCTCTACCTTAAAGGAGCCATGAAGACAAAATACAAGTTGGGTTGATTAGAAAGAGTGCTTAGTCCCAATAACAATGATACCAATATCATCGCAATCTTCGAACAAATAACGGAGATATTAAAAATTTCCCCGCATTTCCCCGAGGGGAAGAATGTGAAAGTGCGAATGCACGAGTTGAATTTGCGCGGTTCGGTAATGTTCGCGAAAGAGAGATCACACACACACACACAACTACAAAGAAAGAAAGATGCATTTATTCACAGACACCTATTTGTGTTGTCGTTGTACTTGATTGCTAGAGCGGATCTCAGCTTTGAAATTTCGTGTCAGTACTCCTTTAAGCGGGTGCATTAGCCCTTCTCACGCCCGATTCCTGGCCAATCCCCCACGGGGGTATGTGCCATGCACAGACACCTATTTGTGTTGTCGTTGTACTTGATTGCTAGAGCGGATCTCAGCTTTGAAATTTCGTGTCAGTACTCTAGCCCTTCTCACGCCCGATTCCTGGCCAATCCCCAACGTGGGTATGTGCCATGTCAGCGGCCAGGCAGCGCGCGCCCATCTCCCCCCGTTGCCAAGGAAGACGAGGAGATTCCTGGCCAATCCCCCACGTGGGTATGTGCCATGTCAGCGGCCAGGCAGCGCGCGCCCATCTCCCCCCGTTGCCAAGGAAGACGAGGAGCGCGCGCACCCGCAGCTGTTGCTATGTGGACGGACGGCGGTCGCCGGAATTCAGGGTCGCTTATAAAGTGCATTCGCACTTAAAAAAAAACGTGTGAAGCAGTCGCGACACCCTAGCCAATTTCCCGGAACGCTTCTATGATGTCACGAAACCTTGTTTCTGCGATTGGCGGCCGCCTAACCTACCTGTCGCGACGACACATGACTGGACGTCTGTAATGGGGCCTCTAGTTCCATTTGACCGCATCACTTGAATGCTAACGTGCAGTTAACGCACTGAAAATTGTTTTATTGTTTGCCCGTATGACGTCATTCTTGCCCACAACACGTCACTGCGGCGCAAAATTTGAAAGTTTTTAAATATTTCTTTTAAAAAATTTAAATATGTATAGTATTTAAATGAAATATATAAAAAAAATTTAAATAAAAAAATTAAATAATGGAGCTGAGTGAGATACTGAACCCTAGTTCTTTCAAAAAACTACGAAGTTGTATTTTCTGTTCATGGCTCCTTTAAAGGTACACACTAAACTTTTTTACACCCTTTTAGCCAGAAAGGGTGTAGCATAAGTGGAAAAAGGGTGTTGGGAGGCCTTTACACCGTTTTTCTTGAGTCTCAACACCCTTTTCCTAGCTCTACGCCCTTTTTGTTTGAAAAAAAGGGTGTTGATCAACTTCAACACCCTTGGTTTTTCTTAGGGTGTTGAAAGGGTGTGGAAAAGGTGTTCAGCTGTTCATTGAATAAGGCCATGTTCGGATGCATAATAGCACTGTAAAGAAGACATCCCCTCATATATTCCTCTACTCGCAAGAAATTTCCAAACGCAAAAAAAAAATAATTGCTCTTATGCAATGATCGCTGGTTTCCTTATTCGGTGCGCCACATGCCCCAAGTTTAGCTTTGGCACGCGAAACACCAATTTGAACCTTCAAAATTAAGAAGACTGTGGTCGTGTGGCGAAAAGGATGTTTACCAACTGCAACACGTTTGGCTTTCTGTCGGTTGTTTAAACGGTGTGAAATAGGTGTTCAGTTGCAAAAAAAGAACAGCGGAGCTAGGGGTCGACCTAGTTTCTTCCGGTGTTGCTAAGTTTTGTTATGTTTGCTAAGCTTTACAATGTTCTTGCTAAGCGAGGATGGCCGCTGAGGGATGAGGCCAAGTTTAACCGGATTTTACAAGGTTGTTCCAGTGTGCCCCCCTTCCTCCCCCCCTCCCCATTGCCAGGAGATCCAAGAGGGAAACAAGGTAGGTCGGCCCCCAGCGTTGCTGTTTCTCAGCCTTGCACCACTATTGCAAGCTGCGCGAATTTTTTTACCTTTTAGAATCCAAAAAAAGACTAGTACCTTTGAAATGGTACCGTAAGAGGTGCGGATACGCATACGCCCCTTGTGCTCACACTCTAACAAGCTCGAAAGCAGGCTTCACTGTTATAATACCCTATCTGCGGTGGTGCAACCTTTACAGGTGCCCCAGTTCTTTTTCTTTGTATTTTTTCGCTAATGCCACCGAAACTACCTCCTGAAGCTTAAAGAGCTTCACTGGTAATAAATAAATTATGCCAATTCATATTGCTGTAAACATCGTGAGGTGGTACAACCCCCCCCCCCGCTTGTAGAGAATGTTCAGTCCACCCACAGGTACAAAATGCCTCCGAAATTGGAGGTCGCTCCACCTTTTTTCTTCGTTGGCGGTCTTTTCTTACACCCTTTTCTTCTTTACGCCCTTTTTCTTAGTTTCGAACACCCTAATTTGTAGCTTTACACCCTTCTGGGAAAAAGGGTGTTGAAATAATAAACACCCTTTTTGAAGGGTGTTGAGGTGGCAGGGAAGATTTGTATGGTATTTAATAAAATTCTATGTTACGGATCAGAAAAACTACCGCGTAATTAAAAAGTTTTTGCAAATCCGCGTGTTGATTTGTATATTCTCGTAGTAAAATCCATACTTTTTAAATTAGCGCTAAAATATCAGTTTTTTGTGACAAGCCCACCGACTCCATCTGGGGGCTTTCCTCTGCTAGGTATAAAAGCAAGAATAGCACATGTATTGCTAAGTGAGTATGCACTCCCTGTACCGCTTGAATCCCGTGTTCCAACTGTAACTTGTGCGTATGGCTGTTTGTGTTGAATGCTGCGCGCTCCGCCGTTTGACATTGCCTCTGCCCATGCCATCACCTCAAAAAAAGGGTGTGAGACTCAACACCATTTTTTTAGGGTGTTGAGCATCCTCAACACCCTTTTTGAAAGGTGTTGAGCTCAACGCCCTTTTTTTATCCATACACCCTTTTTTTGCCAAAACACCTTTTAAGGGTGTTAGCCATGGGACAAGATTTTTACACCCTTTTCGACCAAAAAGGGTGTAAAAAAGTTTAGTGTGTACGGCCAAGGATTGGTTTGACAAAAATGAGGCCCGCCTCACCAGTTGGGACATTTGTAAAGAAGAGCTTAGCGTTGTTTGGACGGCCCGAGAGTCGGCAGCTCACAGCCAGAAATGACCTTGCCTCCCGCGTGCAAAGGCCTACTGAGTCGTATGTTACTTACACTCAGAACGTGCTGTCCCTTTGCTACAAAGTCGACCGTCTGATATCGGAGGAAGAAAAAGTGGGTCACGTGTTTAAACACATAGCCGACGACGCTTTTGACCTCCTGGTATTCAAGAACTGCGATAAAGATGACACCTTTATTGCCGAAGGTCGTCGCTTTGAGCTGGCGAAAAGCCGCCACTTCGCTCAAAAATTCACCCGGCTCCCTAACACGGGTGTGACCTCTTCCTGCGAAGGTAACCTGCAGCCCCCAAAAGGACAGCGCCCTTCCACCGGGACGGCTCCTACTGCGGAAAATGTCACGTGAATCGTTCGTCGCGAGATTGAGGCCACGGCCCCAACTTGCTTCCCGCACGCACAAAACTCCTGCGCAGTCCCTGTACCTCTCATACAGGCAGTTGTGCGCGAAGAGCTGCTGAACCTAGGGGTCCAGCCAATTTGCTCCGTGAATCACTCATGGGTTCATTATGGTCCTTCCGTCAGCACTTCTCGACGCGACAATATGCCACCACGTTTCCAGAGCCGTCTCGCTGATGAATGGCGAACTCCTGACGACAGGGCGATCTGTTTCAACTGCAGATGTGTAGGCCACATTGCTCGATACTGCCAGATCCGTTCATTTCCGCCTCGCCAGAATAACTTCTACCGGTACCCTGCCAACCCTCCTCGACGCTTCTACTACCGCCGTCAGCCCCAGCCGCGCACCGCCGATTCCGCCGACAATCTCTGGTCTGGTCGTTCCCCATCGCCGCAGCGTCACCAGTCCCGCTCTCCTCGCCGCTTTTCTTGGCCGACCCCGCCGACCAGCTGCTCGAGACCCTCCCAGGAAAACTAGACGATACAGCCCCCGGAGGTGACGCTGCATTTTCCGAACGACATGAAAATCCTCTAATAAGACTGCGAGCCGAAAAAAAATTGTTAGACGTTAAAGTTGATGGTGTCGATGTGAGTGCACACCGGGGCACAAGTAGCATTCATGAGTGCGAAGCTTCTGTGTCGTCTGCGAAAAGTTTTGACGCCAGCCAATTCGTGTCTCCGGGTCGCTGACGGGGGAACCCCTGCGGTCGCTTGTATGTGCACCGCGCGCGTCACCATCGCTGGCCATGACAACGGCCCTGTTCGCTTTTTTAGACCACTGCACCCATGACTTTATTGTAGGCCAGGATTCTTTGTCGGATCATTCAGCGCTCATCGATTTTTCTCTCGGCTTCGTCCACCTTCACCTTCCAGTGTAACCAATCACCATAGAAGAACCCTTGCCGCATCTGTGCTGTCTCGAAGATGTTCGTTTACCGCTTCAAGCATTTACTTATGTCCCGCTGTTCATCTCTTCCCCTGTACCAAACGGGGATTACTTCGTCTCGCCAACCACAGCCGTTGCACCGGAGCGCAGTGTGAAACTACCACACACAATTTGTCATAATCAAGCAAAGCAGAGCATCCCTTCCGTTTATAAATTTCAGGTTTTCTGTGCTATCGCTGCCTAAATGCATCACTCTTGGTGTTATGCCGCCTTTAAGAGAGTACAACGTTTCTGTTTTAACTGCCGATCCCCAAAAACACCCCGCCAATGACTTTCCTTGCGCGCCTACCCCGACCGAACCATACTCCACGACGTTGGCTCCCGATCTCCTTCCTGGCCAGTCCGATGAGCTCCGCCACCGGCTGGCTTCCTATTGGGACATTTTCGATCTCAAAGATCGCCCTTTAGGTAAAGCGTCGTCGGTCACGCATAGAATTAATACAGGAAGCTCAAGCCCTATTCACAAACGCCCGTACAGTTTCCCGCGCTGACAAGCAAGTAATCCAACAAAAAGTGGATAAGATGCTGGCGAAGGATATCATCGAGCCTTCCTGCAGCCCATGGGTTTCACCAGTGGTGCTAGTCAAGAAAAAAGATGGCACATGGCGGTTTTGCGTGGACTGTCGACACCTTAATGCCGTCACGAAGAAAGATAGACGAAGCGGATAAACGACGCCCTTGACTGCCTCCACGGAGCCAAGTACTTTTCATCCATCGACCTTCGGTCGGGTTATTGGCAAATTGCCGTGGATGAAATTGACCGTGATAAGACCACCTTCATAACACCTGATGGTATTTATCAGTTCAAGGTGATGCCCTATGGCCTCTGCAAAGCTCCAGCGACATTTGAACGCATGGTGGACTCCCTGCTCCAGGGCTTTAAGTGGTCCACATGCCTCTATTACTTGGATGATGTTATCGTTTTCTCGCCTTCGTTTACCACCCATCTCGATCACCTTTCCGAGATTCCGGGACCTTTCCGACGGGTGGGTCTCCAGCTAAATTTCTAAAAATGTCATTTCGGCCGTAAACAAATCGCAATCCTGGGTCGACGCCAGGGGAGGTAAACCCGACGCCGATTAAGTTCGCGCAGTGCACAACTTCCTAGAACCATGCTCAACAAAATACGTTAGAAGTTTCCTAGCACTCTGTTCATACTTCCGCCACTTTATCAAGGACTTTGCGCACATTGCACCACCCCTTGCCGGCCTGCTGAAGAAAAATGTTCCGTTTTCCGGGGGCTCTGATCAATTGGCCGCTTTTACCACCCTAATTTCCATGCTCATCAATGCACCACTTCTGGCTCACTTTGATCCTCATGCTCCCACAGAAGTACGCACGGGTGACCGTGGTTACGGAATCGGGGCGGTCTTGGCGCAACGACAAGGTGGACTGGAGGGTGTTATCGCCTACGCCAGCCACCTTCTTTCCACCCCAAAGCGCAACTACTAAATCACTGAAAGAGAATGTCTCGCTCTTGTGTGGTCAGTGACCAAGCTCCGTCCTTACCTTCACGGCCGCTCGTTTACGGTCGTGACAGACCATCACGTGCTGTGCTGGTTCTCTTCGCTACAGGACCCCGTAGGGCGGCTAGGGCGGTGGGCATTGCGTCTCCAGGAGTCTACAGTTGATGTAAAATACAAATCTGGGTCGACGTTTGCATCAAGACGCTGAGTGCCTGTCCCGCCACCCTGTCGACCCACCCGACGACAATGAACATAACCGTGCAGCTTTTCTATGCAGAATATCTAGATTTCTTCACATTAAGGAAGAGCAGAGTCATGACCCGGCACTACGATCTATTATAGAGAACCTTAACTCGGCCTCACCCGACAATTTAACGGCAATGTTTCTGTTTCTGCTCCGTGACAACATCCTATACCGTCGCAATGTCCGTCCCGACGGTCCTGAGCTGTTGCTCGTTGTTCGCCAGCACCTCCGCTCCACTGTGCTTCAACAGCTTAACGACATGCCGACTGCTGGGAATCTCAGCCTCTCTCGCACTTATTATCGAGTCCGCCGTCGTTTCTTCTGGACTGGCCTATAGGCACCAGACACTGAAGTTTGCGTGCGACTGCAGCGCCGCCTCTCGCCGCCGCTTAGCAACTCTGGGTCGGTGGATCTCGCGACCGGCCGTTCAGCGCAGGTAAAATGGCACGCGCTGCGTGCGGTTGTGGGGATGTGGGGATCTTAATTGGGGCTACTACCAATTACGCGAGCACACTAGCCCGCGATCCCCTCTCCCAGAGGGGCGAGGATAGCCCCTCGCGCCCTCTCCCTGCAAGGGGGTACGGGCTGACCAATGCGCGCCGGTGCGTGGGCCACGTGGGGCGTAACGTAGTGGCCCCGCCGAAGGGCTCGCGGCGGCGGGCGCGGGCTTCGGTTGGACCCGGGAGAGATTGGCTGGGTGCCGACTCCGACAGGTACTTCGTGCTTGCACGCTGCTCGCTCGCTGCGGCCTGAGCGACCGCCGTTTTCTCACTTCCGTGAGGTCGGCGAACGTACCGGGAGTTGGATTTCTCAGTCAGTCTGGTGGTCGGTTCCGGTCATAGCCGTGCCCATCACCCGCAGCGCTTCGGTGGCTTACGCCACTGGACCAACAGCTGCCGATTAACCTCCCTGCGCGTCGGGCTCTCTGGCTTGAAGCGTACGGTTGGCGGGTATCCCCCTCTCTGCCCCAGGGCTAGGAGTGTAATACCAGGGCTGGTTGCTGTACCGTGGATTACCCGGAATAAAACCACGTTCTGAGGAGGTACTTCGTCTTCACGGAGTGACTGCGCACGCGTGGCGAGGGCCGCCGCGGCCGTCTACGGCTTGGCTTGCTCGAACCCATGGTGGGCACCTTGGCAGGCTGCACTGCATTACAGAGGTGAGGCCCACAAGACAAAGAAACAAAAGCTAAGAAAGAGATGCAAACACAGTGTAGCAGCAAAGGAACTTGCTCGAAGTAATTCACGCTGAGAGAAAAACGAGAAAAAAAGGACACAAATACGATGAAGCAGCAAAACGGAAAGCAATGTCCCGAAGAATTCTGTTTATGCACTAGTTTTCTCCCCCCCCCCCCCGCCCCCACTTTGGCGGGGATTTCAGAACTGTCATGTTCAAAGGGATGGTGTTACTTTGTTAACTTTGTAGAATATGTTGATTCTGTGTCACAGCCATGAAGTGAGCTTTGTATCACTGCAGGATAGGGCCTGGGAGTATGCATAAGCTTCAAATATATGTTGCAGTATTTTTAGGCTGCATTGAGGTTGAATTGGAACTAAATGTGGGGCATGCTTACATCTGCCTTAAGTAATCTAAACTGCCATCTTCAGGAAATGTTTAGCTCTGTACAGTCTACACCGTTGTACATAACACCCTCCCTATCTCGCTCCTTACCCCTTCCCCCTCCATTTCGTCTGATATACCCAACTCATGCCTCGGTTGAAATTCTACACATATTTTTTCTTCCTTCCTGAGGCCCGCTAAGGCTGAGGTATTGTAAGCAACAAGAGCGCATTCTTAAATGAGTCAACAACCATAAGTCATACATTGATAATATTGTCAATATAGATATACTAACGACGAAATGGAAACAGCGTTAAGATGGCGTTTCTTGTTAGCTTCTTCCAGTTATCTTTTCTGTTTTGCTGAAAGCTGCTGTCCTCAAAGTGCGCCTGCAAATCAGAGACATTTAGTAACTGTCAACAAGATGCCGTAAATGCTCAAGTACTCTCAACGCTTAGATTCTCATTACGCATCATGCCATGCTAGCCTCAGCTGTTACCTGGAAGTGCCCTAAAATGTATCACCCCGTATGCATTATGAGGTGGAAAGTTGCTTCTCATGGGCATCTTTTGTCAATCAATCAAACAACCTGCTGCGCGCTCGGCTCCCAAATATATACTAGATAACAAGATGCTCAGTGGCGACAGAGCATAAAAAGACGGCTCAAAAAAATTACGGGCGTCGCTTCTTTATCAAACATTTCCCCAAACAGTAGGCTACACTCTCAAACGCTCCTAAAGAACTACGCATGCGCGCAGTTTACTGGCAGTGCAGCAAGACGGTGCGGCATGCGTCGGAGGCTGTGTGTTCCCTTGTTCGTATTTATTTTAATCCCCCCTGTACAACCGTTCCATGACAGCAAGTAATATGTGACATCGTAACCCTGAAATAGGTAGTCATAAGAGTTTCTCATGCCAACATCAGCGACATGATTAAAACTGATTAATAGCCTTCAAAACACCCCCCCCCCCCTGTAAATCGTTGCACAGCTAAATATCTGCAAACTGCTTTTCCTCTGTCCGCTGCATTCTCCAATACTTTGTTCCAGCAAATTTCGTGCTACGGGCACAAGGAAACAACTACTTTCATAATAGTAGCAGAAAACAAGATATGCCACTACTAATTATGTCACATACTGTCAACTATATTATTTTTATGGGCCAGCATCTATCGTAGCCGGAAATGAAAAAAAAAACGACAAAGCTTGGCCAAGGTTTCGATTTTTATTTTGCTCCCAAGGACGCCAAGTTTTTTCCTCGAAATTTGACATAATTTGCTTCAGTCAAGTGCATTAGAATGTTAGCACAAACATTAATGCCAGCGCGATATATTTGGGGTTGGCGTCCTTGCCTCAACGTACAAGGAGAGCGACGGCCAAACATTGCAGTATGCAGCTGTGCGTGCAGTTTTTTATTTATTTATTTTATTTATTTATTTAACGATACTGCAGGCCAGTATTTTGGCCCTGGCAGGATGGGCTACACAGTATGCATACAATATAAGGAAGATTACTAACAACAATAAAGACAACACGAAGACTATAGCAACGTTCAACCATCAAAATTTACAATGTGGGACTCAAGTTCTGTCATAAAATCAGCAGATTCAAAAACCTCTCGTGGCAAAGAATTGTATTCAGACACAGTTCGGAGGAAAAACGTGTACTTGTGAGTGTCAGTTCTTTCGAAAATTGGCGATAATGAGTATTCATGGTTATGCCTAGTTTTCCGTGAAGTTACAGGTTTTATACAATTAGGAATTTAGTTTAGTTTTCCCTACAAGGCAGTTATGAAGAAACCCAAGGCGACTAACTTTCCGGTGAGCCTCGAGAGTCAATACGTTGTACTTCTGCATCAACAAGGATGGCGAGTCATGCCTTCTATATTTACCAAAAATCAATCTCATTGCCTTTCGTTGAACTCTTTCAAGCTGCATAACATCCTTCTTAAAATGGGGATCCCATACTTCAGCAGCATACTCCAGTTTTGACCGAACGCATGTATTGTAGGCTAACATGTTAGTACTAACTGGAGCATTTTTAAGTTTTCTTTGAAGGAACCATAGCTTGCGCAGGGCTGATGAAGAAATATCCAATATATGCGCTGACCAAGTAAGCTTCCTCGTAAGAATCACACCTAGGTACTCATATTGGGAAACATAATATAAGAAAAAAAACTAGGACATTTTTTCCTTGTGACCCGTAAAAATAGTTTTCTCTGACTTCAGCGCCATACCTCAACGCATACACCAATCATCAATTGCCAAAAGAGTTTTTTGCAACAGGAAATGATCATTTGTGGATGATATTTCTTTAAAAACAGCACAATAATCCGCAAACATACTTAGGGTTACATCATAAGGCACTACATACACCAAATCATTTACATAAAGAAGAAACAGCAGCGGACCTAAAACACTCCCCTTTGGAACGCCTGACGTAACAGAAAGTGCACTAGAGGAACAATGATCAATTTCTACAAACTGTTTTCTATCGGCTAAATACGAGGCAATCCACCGAATAATGTACAAAGGTAACCCTATACACTCTAATTTATACAATAGTTTTCCATGAGACACTCTATCGAAGGCTTTCGATAAGTCTAAAAACAGAACGTCAATTTGGCCGGACTGATCAAGTACACTCGATATCTTGTGTGCCATCGAAATAAGCTGCGTGGTTGTAGATAGGCCCTTACGAAATCCGTGCTGATGGGGGGACAAAATATTGTTTTTAAGAACAGCTCGACGGATCGGGCCTCGTCTGCTCCGACCAAGTCGCAGTTGCTGATACTCCCACCGAAGGGCGTTAGGAAACGCAAAAGAGACGACCGGTCAAGCATCGTCTTACACACTGCAAACAGACAGGTCATCCCGGAGGTCGACCAAATCAGGGTGCTGGGCATGCTTCTCGAACGAACGAGGGTCAACGGCGCCACAGTAACCAAGCTGACCACGAAAGCCGACGCGGCCATGCGCCTTGTCCGCCGAGTCTCCAACAGAAGGGGAGGCATGAAGGAGGAGAACCTGATGAGGCTTGTACAGTCCTTCGTCATAAGCCACGTCGCGTACGTCGCCGCGTTTCACAACTGGAGGGCGTGCGAGAAAGCCAAGATCGAGGCGACAATACGTAAGGCGTACAAGACGGCTCTCGGCCTCATCAGAAGTACGAACACTGACAAACTCACGGCGTTGGGGGTGCACAACACCCTCGACGAAATCGCGGAAGCACAGAAGACGGCGCAGCTTGAGCGCCTGTCGGGCACCAGAACGGGACGGTACATCCTCCGACGCCTGGGGTACGTGCCCAAGGAGGGAGGCCAACCAGCAGGGGAGCCGCTGCCCGAGGGAACGCGGGCACGGCTCGTCGTCTGTCCTATCCCTCGCAATATGAACCCAGAACATAACAAGGAACGAAGGACCGCTCGGGCCAAGGCCCTGGTAGACCTACACGCAAACGACAACGGGGCAGTGTATGTGGATGCTGCGAGACACCAAGATGAAGAAGACGTCTACGCGGCGGTGGTGGTGACAGCCATGACGGGAGACACGAAGACGGCGGCGAGCGTTCACGCCAAGAAAACACATCAGGCCGAGGAGGTAGCGGTGGCACTCGCCCTAGCAGACCCCGGGTGCACGACGGTCCTTTGCGACTCGAAAACGGCGATCCGCAACTATGCCAAGAACAGTGTGTGCGGTGAGGCCGCGCGCATTCTGCGCAAGGCCGAAGCCAACAGCTGCTTCAGTAGAGGCAGTGTGGTGCTCAAGTGGTTCCCGGCCCACATGGGTAGAACCGTGGCGGGCCAGGTGGGCAACGCGAACCACAACGAGACGGCCAACGCCGTCGCGCGAGGACTTGCACGCCGCGCGACGAACAGCGCCCAGGCCGCCTCGGACGACGTGGACGCAGGCGCCGAAGATTACGACGGAACCAAGGATACGATGACCAGCTACAACGACGTTGTGCGGTGGTACAGACTGTGTCGACGAACGATGCCGCCTCCCCACCCGAGGTTGACTCGGGAGGAGGCCGTATTATACAGACAATTACAGACGGACTCCGTGATCAGCCCGGTTCTCGCGAAGTACATGTGCCCAATGGTGTACGACAGTGATGTGTGCAAACTCTGTGAGTGTGAGCGGGCCACGCTGACCCATATCATGTGGGACTGCAGAATCAGCGCGACGAAGGCAGCAGAAGAAACGACGCTTCCACCACCCTTAGAGGCCGCGAAGTGGACTTATGACTACGACGTGCAACTCCAGGCAGTCCAGCAGGTCTCGGCGGCCCTAGGTTTGCAGCGACCGAAGGACCCCACAGAGGGGAGGGGGAGTGGTGGCTCTCTCCGACCCGAGCGGGGAAGCAAGGGCGCAGGTCCTAGGGTCAAGCCGGGACGACGTCCAGGCCGCATCACGGCTAGGATGAACCTCTCTTGAAAGGGTCGTCCGAAACCGCTCTGCAGGCGACTAAATAAAGTTGCTCTCTCTCTCTCTCTCTAGTAACGAAATCCTGAATAAACGTCACGACTACGTGTTCCAAAAGCTTGCAACAGGAACTAGTTGCAGATACAAGACGGTAATTTTTAGGATGTAGCCGGTCACCGGATTTATGGACGGGCGCCACGCGGGCTATTCGCCAGTCAGCTGGAACGTCACCAGACGTTATTGAGAAGTTAAAGAATGCGGTCAAAAAAATTGAGATTTGTTGTGCGTAACGTCCTAAAAAGGAATTTGACAGTCCGTCAGGGCCAGTGGACTTCTTATTATCTAGCTTCAACAACATGGGCAGAACCCCCTCACTAGTTATATCAAACTCGTTTTCGGATACAGGAGAAACATTCCGCAGGTTATATTCGTCATGTATTGAAAAAACAGATTGAAAGTACTGATTAAACGTGTTTGCAATAGAAGTTGGGTCATCCAGACTTTTATCATCAACCCTGACTTTTTTAATCTCCTTCTCTGGCTGAGGTAGCGCCAGAACTTTCTAGGGTCATTTTTAATGAAGTCTGCAGTAGTGTTGCTGAAATAATTGTTTCTCGCTTGCTTAACTTCACTTTGCAGATCAAGCTTTAGCGTTATAAATTGTGGAGTGAACGTTTTGTTCTTCTTTCTCATGCGCTTAATCTTTCTTTTGGTCTGTATATATCCCGATTAATTCAGGGGTTTTTACGGTGCTTTTGCAGTCTTTTGGATGGATTGAAATGTTTAATGCAGAAATTAACTGCAGAATGAAACTTCTGCCACAAACTTTCAACATTATTGGTAGTAACAACAAGATGCTCTTCTAAATAATCAATTACAGCTGCGTCATCGGCTCTATTATAGTCTTTTACTGTAGCTGCAGGAATTTTTTCTTTTTGCATCTCGGTATAACTAGACCAGCAGAAGTAAATTAGGCTATGGTCAGAAATCCCAGGTTCAACCTGCACTGTTCCCGAGCTGAATTTTTCCGAAAGAAATAGGAGATCCAAAATTGAAATCCCGAGGGTGTAATCTCTCACAATCTGACCACGATTAACTGTAAGCATTATATCAACTAGAGTGTCAGCCGCTACAGAATACACACATTGCATATTATTCCAATCACTCGATGGTAAGTTAAAATCTCCTGTTATAAGTAGGTGTTTGTCCCGGAATTTTAGCAGGTGTTCGTATAGCCTACTCAAAAACAAGCCATCAGCATTCGGAGGTAGGTCAACAGCACAGACGAAAAACGTGTCTCCCTGCACTGACACCCTTAAAAGCAGACTTTCATGATCAAATACTTGGTCAGCAACCGTAACTTCAATATTATCTTTAGTTATCACCGCAACGCCACCACCGGGGTAACCCCTATCGTGTCTGTAAAGCCTGTAGCCAGGCGGCACGACTTCGTCGTCGCTAATTTGATCATGAAGCCAAGTTTCAGTTATAACACAGATTTGAGGGTCATGTGACAAAAGAGGCGTTTCCAATTTATCTATGTTATTAACGATGCTCCTAGCGTTAATTACAAGCAGACGAAGTTCATGCTCCTTCAGTCGCTAGCTTGTTGACGTAAGGTTGTTCGTCCGCGGCATAGCCTTGCGGGAGTTAGAAGTGTTGTCCCAATAATAAAGTTGTTTATCAATGCTAATCTTATCATGCACTAGCCATACTTTTTTGCCCGTGTCCTTATCTTGCTTAGCACTGTCCCAGAGCTAAGCAAGTGCGGAGCTCGAAGAGGGCGAGCTTCCCCCGAGTGGTGGTATGGCGTGCCCAGTGTGGCAGAAGCGATAGTGTCCTGAGGCGTGTGCGCACCGCACTCTACACGGCTGCCGGACTCGCAAAAAACCCGGTGTGAAAGGTTTTTTTTTTTTTTTTTTTTTTTTTTTTTTTTTTTTTTTTTTTGTCGTCGGCTCGGCGGACGCCGACCGCCGGAGCGCGAACTTATTGGCTCGTGCGCCCCGCGCGCCGTTGTTCCATCTTTTCTCTGTTTCGTTCAACACCCCTCGGAATGAGCCCAATTGCTTCGGGCAGCGGTACGTAGGGCTCAAGAGCCGCCGCCAAGGCGGGCAATTAGTCACTCGCGCGCCCGTGCTTTTTTCCTCTATGTGTTTTGTTCCACAGCCCTTTGCCGGGTGACTGAGCATTGCTTCGGGCGTCGGTGAGTAAGGCTCAAGGAAGTTCTCCGCCGCACCGGAGGACCCTTTCCTGTGGCGTCCTGTGACATCTTTCCACATTTACGTCATCGATTCTACCATGTGCGTCACGAAGCAGAAATATTCCCATTGGACGGCCTTTTCTCTCACTTCCGGCTAAAAGAAGCGTCGTCTGCTCAGCGCCGAGGGGTCGCAGCAGCCCCTTTGGTTCCTGCAGCACGCTTAACGCTATCGCATTTGTCCGAATTTATCTTTTTTACTCTATTATACCACGCTTTTTGTTAAGGCGCGTTGGCTAGGCCGACACGACGGCGACGCCGACTTCCGGGTTGGCAGACCACTTTGTCACACGACGCCGACAGGAACATGTCGGCCGACCGAAAGTCCAAGTAGTGTGATTAGCTCGCTGTCCGAAGACGCCGGCAGTGCCGATGGGCCGAACGGTCGTTGGGAACCGAACTAGAAGCAAAAACTGCGCCTCGACAACATTCGTGCCAATGACTGCGGCTCTGTTTTCTTAACGTTTTAAAGTGGAATAAACGTATGAAGCCTATTCACCTCAAAACTAGCCCTACTGCGATCTGTATTTCGGCTTACGACGTTTCGGTCGTTCGCTATGGCGAAAATTAGTTTCCCGGAGTTGGGAACTGCATATTCGTGTACGACCAGCAACGCTTGTAGAAAATATAAGCTAAGAGCAGAAGAGCAGTTACAGAAGGTTTATTAGGTGATAAAATAATCAATACCGATCAAAGTTTTTAGCGTAAAGTGTAAAACAAAAGCACGGCGGGCACAATAGATGTTCCATTAACCAGCCAGAAATCCTTGAAATACGGTAGAAACTACTGATGCGACGCAAAGGGTGGGTCTCAATGCAGTATACAGGTTATTTTCGCGCAATCTCTTTCGTTGCGCATTGAACTAAAGCCTCGCGCCCGCCCAGTCCCAGTCAAATGACGGCAGGGTGTCTCTGTTTTCCTTTAGGGGTGAAGCTTCTTAAGGCGTGGGTCTGTCCATCCTCGACGTATGTATGTAGCCACCTCTAGTTTAGTTCTTGGATTGTTTACTAGATGGCGTGGCTACCTCTAGTTTAGTTCTTGGATTGTTTACTAGATGGCGGTACTTGTATATGATGAAAAGATGCGCTTGGATTGTTTACTAGATGGCGTGGCTACCTCTAGTTTAGTTCTTGGATTGTTTACTAGATGGCGGGGAGCGTTGTAATAAAATCCGTTCGCTGTTGGCGCGCGCTCGGAGTCGCCCGATGGATAAGGCTGCAGATGTGCGAGCCCGCGAGGCAGAAGCGCTCCGTGAAGCTGCGCGACGCCGCCGCCAAGATCCTGCCGTACGAGAGCGGGAGGCCGAAGCGTGTCGTCTGGCTGCGCGACGACGCCGCCAAGATCCCAGCGTTCGAGAACGAGAGGCCCAAGCGTCACGGCAACGGCGCGAGGACCCTGCCGTACGCGAAGCGGCACGGCTGCGGCGCGAAGAGGATCTCCAAAACGTCAGAGAACGGGAAGCGGCGAGAAAGCGCGCGTATCGGCAGGCAGACCCCGATGCAGTGAGAGCTCGTGAGGCGTCTGCAAAACGCATCAGGCGAGCTCAGCCCCAAGGTGCCGACGCGCGGTTTAAGCGAGACTTTCTAGACGTTACTTTCGGACACAGATGTAGTGGGCGAACTTTCACTGAAGAGTCACGGTTTTACCGATGATTTCCTCTCAGGAGCTTCGCCCACTCATCATCATTCACCCCGTGGATATGCTGTGAATTTTTTTCTTCTTCTGCCTTCTAAGTGGCATGGTTTGCGAATCCTACTCGCGAATCTAAAGCAAAATATTTTGGTTCAACTGTGTAACTACCATATTAAACGTCAATGCATCGATTCTTTGAGTCATAGGCACGATTTCTTCATTTTTAAACTCCGGCTTTGTATAAAAGGCATTTGTACTTTCAGACGACGTATTACTGATGTGTGTATTTTGCAAAATGGGTGTGTCTTTACAGAGAGTAAACATAGTTTCATCCCACCCAATTAAACAAGACACAAGGTAGGCTTGAGGAGCGGGGGGGGGGGGGTAATTTATGGCCACGACCGGCAACAAAGTGCTCCACATATCGCAACTGGCAGCACTAGCACGTAAAAAAATGAACGGACAGCCTTTATAGACAGAAAAGGAGCTCCAGGCCACCACGAGAAAAAGCCAGGGTGGAATAATTGTTTTGTGAAATCTAATGCGCAGTCTAACAAAGAGGCAGGCGCGCACTGCCCCAAAACTCACACAACTTTTCAAAGACCGCTCGTAATTTAGGTTATGGGGCACTCGTCTAGTAGTTGATAAACGCAGGTTCGCGTAGCAGTTTCGGGACAAGGAAGTAGGGGGAAATAGAATGTACTACGCACTGTACTCGGTACACTAGCGTGCACCCCTTTGCCTGCTTTTTTGTTATTATAAATGCTTAGAAGCGATCGGAATAATGGAGTGGAATCCTACTACCGCCTGTATGCACGCGTGCATGGCGTCCCCATAACACGATCAATCGTCATAACACGGCCAATCATGCAATATATAAACCGGCGTCGGTTCTGAACGCATGTACGTGCTCAGTGTAACAAATTTTGATGCGATTCTTTAGTCATTCGCTCAAATATTTTAGACTCCCATACGTAACAAGCACGTCGTCGCCGCGAACGCGTGGTTGTGGCAGGGTCGTTCTCTTTTAGCGTGATGTTTAGGCGTGGTGTGGAAGCTTAAATGTCCAGCCCCATTCATTCCGTCAGCTTTTCCAGCCGTGAGCGGAGTGTAGGATTCATAAGCAAAATTATTAAAAAAAAACAGAGCGATGCTGCAGCACAGAATATCGCAGTAGCAGACGACGCCCAACCGTATATTCTTGCAAACGTTAACGAGAAGCGAGGCATCATGGGCAGTCACGTTTGGGCGGTGCAAGAATGTGGACGAAACGAAGGAGAATCGCGGCGCAGGCGAAAAACGAAGTTTTGGCTAATCGCTTCAATACTCGTCGCATTAAGAAGATTGTTGCAGGAGGTGATTACTGGGGCATATGATTTAACTAAAAATGCGAGTATCCACGTATCGGCGAAACCTCTTTCAGTGCCCATTTAAGTCATTCGGTGTGTCGGGTAAGATGTTGAACCCACTTGCTAGTTACATGTCGAAGTGAACATGAAATGTTCACTTCGACATTTGAACATTTCATGTTCAAAAAGCTGAACGAACTTCAGTTCGTTCAGCTTTTTCCAGGATACATGTTCAGGAAAATGGTGTGCCCTACGTTGGAGCTTTCAGCAGTATAGTGTTTAAAGTTAGGACACACTCGCTGCGAAAGGCATTGCCACCAACAACTTCCTTCTGCATGTATGTAGATGACGCTCAAATATTTTTTAAAATCCCGTAAATTCTCATTTTGCGGTCGCGAAGTCCAACTTGGTGTGAGAAAACGTGCTGACTAAGCCGACGAAAATGGTTCTGAGCCTAAACCAGGAAAAAGAGATACGTTTTGTACTCCTTGAAGCGCGGGGTTCATGCGGACCCTCACTCCTAATGGTGTGTCGATTCAAAAAGAACCACATGTTGTCAGGCAAAATATTTGATAACAAACTGACATTCACCCCAGAATTACAAAAGCTTAAACAGAAATGTTTAAAAGCAATATACATTCTTAAGGTCGTCTTGCGCTCGTCCTGTGGAGCACACAACTTCTGCGTGTTTATACTGCCTTGGTAGGGTACAGGTTGCACTGAGGCAGTGTCTGCCACAAAACGGCTGTAAAAATGGCTGACGAGCACTATACTTTCTGATGCGAAATTTGTTCGCGCTGCGGCCTTCTTGGTCCCGGCGCATAACTGCTGCGCCTCAGAAAGTGATCGCCTGATGAGCGAACGCACAGCGGCGCGCGCTACTTTGCCGTTATCTCGCAGTGCGTCGCCGCCGCCGAGCATGTTGTATATCGTGTGTTTGAACATGCGCGCAAATGTCACCGACGGTAATCGTCTGCGTCGGTGGCGCGAACTGCGTCACCGAAGTGATCGCATTGTGGGTCTCAGGAGGGGACCTCGAAGTGCGTCTCGGAAAGTGGACGCGTCATCATCCAGTGCAAGTGGGTACCGTGCGCTAATCGTCCAGCGCACGACGGCACGAGCTGCTAATAGTTTCAGCATAGTGGGTACCGTGCGCAAAAGCTACGGCGGCGGGTGGCGGGCCTGACTGGGCAGGTGCACATTCGTTCCGGTATGCTGGATTAGTTTTGCGGGCCGGCCTTCGCATTGCCCGCGCATTCGCTCCGCTGAGGGGCAACCTCCTCGCCCTCCCCCCCGGGCGCAATCGCAGTTTAGTTTCGGTAACCCGCCACCGTAGCGTGAGCCTCCGACAGCCTCTATGCTAAAACTCTCTAGTATCTCGCGGCGCGTCGCCACCACCGAGCATGTCTCGTGCGGGCTTGGCCAACACCACCTAGTCTAGGTGGTGTTGGCTTGGCATACCGCCCTCACTCTCACACTTTCGCCACTCTTTCCTCTTTCCTTTTTCTTCTGTATACAGAGTTCCCTTTGTCCGCTCGGTTACGAGGCCGGTGAGGACGCCAAACCAGAGTAGCGGACGCTTGAGTTCTGCGCACTAGAATTCTCGACCCAGTGCTGTATCTGTGGCGTCGCTTTGCGTATGGCGCTTTCCGTACTAGCCCAGCCCAGAGGATCTACGTCGAGTGCGATAAATGGTCCCTACGTCAGAAGAGAAGAGACATAGTCTTGCTGTATGCCTCAAAAATCATGTCTACGACTAAACCTCTTTACCTCGACCATTAACGATACATCCTTTGAACACCTGTTTTCTAATAGCCTATCCACGTGCGTGCCTGCCCTACCTTGTCAGAGTGAGAGAAGGAGGTTCTGAGCTCATGTTCCCCTTTTTACACACACAATACAGCATTGATTTTATTCCACCATTGAATCTTCGCCCTGTACCTTGCGACCTGTCGTTTATACAAACAGAGAAAAATAGGGTACCGAGAACTGCGATTCTACAGCGCTTCTTGTTTCTTCGGGAGAAGTACGGATGTACAGAATTTTATTGCGACACGTCAGAAACTGCTTCTACCGTGCCTTGTGCTGCGCACGGACCAAATTTCAATATTTATAGAGCGATGCACATCAATAGCCGTATTTTTCACGGTAAAAGCGTACGGAATCGAATTTGTTTTACATAACAATGTCAAATGTCGAATTCGAAAGTCCATCCAGCACACTGATGCCTTTAGTGTTTTCCGTGCAGTGTAATGCAGAACATAGAAAATATGTAATCAACATTGACTTTAAAGCACTTCTATTAACAAGGCGTTCAATCTAGAAGGGACCGTGTGCTGGGTTCCACGACACTTTCGGATTTCCGATAATGAAGTCGGGAATTAAATGGCTGCTGGTGCTGCACTCAAAGACACAGTGAGCGTAACCGCAGTACCTTACACTGACCTCAAGCCACACATCAAACAACTTTGCAAAGCATGACAAGCGGAGTGGAGCAATCGGACAAACAACAAACTGCACGTAATGAAACGTCACTAGGGGCGATACACAAATTCCTCACACAAATGACACACGGAATTTGCCTTAGCAATGTTGCGGATGAGCCACATTCTGCTCACTGGATCTCCTAGACCCCTATGTAGCAGTTGCGGAGAGGGCCTACATCCATACCCACATGCTCATTCAAACAAGGCACGCAAGGCACTTGACACTACAAAAGACACACTTCAGAGGACTTTGCAAACAAAATAACCCATTACATCTATCATGCTGTTTAGGAGACGATGCCAAGTTGTGTTTCAAGATGCCCAGTTCTCAAGATGCCAAGAGGTTAGCCTCTTCAGTCCGAAGAAAGCAAAAATGAAAAAATCTGTTGGAACAGTTTTTTTTGGCTTCATGCCTATAAAAACAAACACCTAAAAATTACCATCGCAAACAATAAATAAAAGTATCAAAATTTTATGGCACCTATTTCGGTACTCTGGGTCTGGATTTATAGAAACAAATACAAAAGAAGTTACAAAAAGAACAACCGCATCAAAATTTCATGGTGCCCATTTGGGTACTCTGTCTATGATGAAACGCAAGGAAGGCGCTGCGGTTCTGCAAGGATAACAAAACATCACACTTTAGGAATCTGACTCTTGACTTCCCGCCATGTATTTGGAAGCGGCACTTCATTTAAGATGTTAGGTTTTGTTGAGTATCTCTTCGAAGATGAATCAACATATGGCGCAATCTGCCAGGATTCAGTGAGAGCTGGTCGGACCCTTGTGGCACGACGAATATCAAAGCGCAAACATTAAACCATGGCGAGCTGCAGCCTTTGAAACAGTGGTACCCAAATGGGTACCCGGGGAGCGTATTCCCAAACCATATCCCGTAGGGGCCCAGGCCGACCACACCCCCTTCAAACGGCGACGTCACAGCGTGACGTCACTTTCTCTTCGTGCGCGACTTCATACGACGTGGATTTTTTTGTCTCGTTTTGGGCACCGGCCGATGGTCTCGCTCCGTGCGCGAGGCTGGGGCTGAGGCGCTGGGGAGCTGACGCACATTTAGTAGAAATTAAACGCCCAACCACATGCAGCGTAGTTTCGGCGTTTTCTCGCGTGGCGACGCGAGCTGACGCGCGAGCAACGCTGATGTCTACGCTCGCCAGATATCCGTCGACGCAGCGCGAGAAAGCAGCGGAAAGCTGGCAGCGGCGGTCGGGTTTCACGTCCTTCTCGTGCTTTGGGGTCATTCCTTTCAGCAGAAGAGAATCAATTTCTTTTTAACTCGTGGTTATCGGCTGTCTTGAGACAAATTGCAAGCTCTCGAAAGCGCTCATTCATTTGTGGCTTGTTTGGTTTTCATCGGGGAGATCGGGTATTTGCGATAGCTTTTTTTTAGTTAAATAAGGGAGCTCTGGCTACGTCGCTTGTAGTATTAGCATGATGGGGCTTTGCTGCAAGATTGGTGCATGACGACCAAGCCTTATCAACCCCAGAATGCTAGCGGCGCATGCAATTCCATTCGTTGCTACCTTGGCTTGTGTAGTGAAGACTGATGTTTTGCGATAGCTTATCTTGACTCAAATAAGGGGGCTGTGGTTGCATCGCTTGTAGTAATAGCATAACTGCCCTCGGACCCAAGATGGGTGCGTAAGAAGCAAGCGTTACCACGGCTCAAATCTCTCAAACATGACCAAAGCAAATCATGAGTCCAGGATTCCTGCCCAAGCGCCTCTCGTTCCCAAAGCGGCCACCACGTGCCGTAGTTGAATGGAGTCCTCCATACAAGGCTGTTTTCCCTCATTCTTCTCGGGCCGGTCGCGGCGTTCGACCGGTGGTCGAACTGCGACGGCGTGGTCAGCTCCTGCTTCTCAAGTTAATTGTTCGTCTGTGAGCGGCTAGTCGCTTCAATAGAGTCCCCCCCCCGCGACTATTGTGGGATGGCAAGCGGATGCCTCAGAAGAGTTTGAAGCTTGAACTGGTTGGTGCATAACATTCAGCGTAGAGGACAGCGCAATGAAAGGGACGAAGCGAAGACGAGACGAACACAAGCGTTTTGTGCTTGTCTAATTATTCAGGTAGGATACACAGAAAGAAGTCCTGAAATTACGAGCTATGGCGTTACATGAAAAGGGGAAACCTTCGCTTCACAGCATGGAGCCTTTATAACCCACACCCTGTTTTTTTCGGGACTGCGGCTTCCCTAAGAACGACAGCGAACCGCCTCATGACAAATACACTTGTTAGGCTAAGCTTATTTGACTAGGGTTTCCACGTATTTTTCATGTTTGCGAACGAAAAATGACGTGTCTGAAGAGTGAGGCGTTCTGTGCGTGGGGCGTTTGAAAACGAATTTCCCGTGCGCTTGGTGCCAACACATCATCGTGTGGTGCACGAAAACCCACGATTTCAAAAGCCTCGTCTCTTTTGCCCCGCGCCTGAAGCCTCGCGGCTTTCGCCCCGATTTCGAGAGCCCTGTACTCATAAGTCCCGGACACATTTTCCCCGTCTCTTTTCCCCGTTTCATTTGCCCCGTCTCATTTGCCTTGTGTCGGTTGCCCCGCGCCGAAATACCCGCTCTTTAAGCGCCGTACTCATAATCTACGTCCAAGCTGCTCTTATTTTGTTTTTTGTTTTTAATTTTTCTGTGTGGCATATGAAAGTGGGCGTAAAGATAGGAGAATAAAACTAAACAAACAAAAACTTTGATCGAAGCAGCTGGCTTGCCTGGTGGTGAATGTTTTCGTCCTTTGAGTTCGTTTCATGTAAATATCAATTTAATTGTTAATGTCATATTGTCATGGCATATTTGTAGTCAGGTATGATAAACGCACCCTGCCCTTTTGGGCCTAAATAACTAACATAGTAGCGAAATGAACAGCCCCAATCCTTTCTTCTCAGTGTTACTGGAGCGCTTTGATTTCCTCTACCGTCCCTTCAGCCGTCACGAAAAAATGAAAAAGAAAGAAACCAAGCTGGCTTTTAATAAAAACAGGTGTGCATTCATCGTTCGTCATTTTCTATTGACCCCCGTCGTCGTTGCATTCGGTGTAGGTTCTACTTAATCATAATCAGCGATCGCACTTACAGTGGCATTGCTAAGATTGGTGGGGGTGGGGGTCTGGGGAACCTGTCTTTCTAATTTGTGCCTTTCCAATGTACAAAGTGGGCGCCGAAAGCTGATAGACGACTGTGGTAGCTCTCGCCACACCAACCGATTTGAATTTCATTCTTGTTATAAAGGAAGAAGGCGAGGAGACGTCTGCGTCCAACAATGTCCGAAGTGTTAATATACAGGGCTTGAACAGTTAATTTCCAGTGGGGCCACCGGGGTCCTGGATGCGCGAGTCCTGGAGAGGGGTGCTGTCCGTATGACAGCGACGCGCGGAAAGCTGCAGCGAGCTAGGTTGTTCCTCGAGGTGGGCGACACTGCGGCCACCGAGACTGGTCATTGTGTCCTCGGGAGCTTCTTCGGTGGGTTTTTGCTGCGCACAAAAAGAGATTGGGCCAGCTCATGGTGCATGTATAGCTATAGCCCTGCCAGGCATTGGGCCATAGAATCGACTTCGTCGGGACGGCCACCGTCGAGAACGAAACACAACTGGTGGGAGAGGCTTTTACTTGAGTGGTCGAACATTCGGCGAACTTCA